>NC_089646.1:136793933-137109100 GCF_037042795.1 Molothrus aeneus | reverse complement strand
ATTGTTTCAGAGAAACAGTGCACAAAGTAGCCTTTGTAGGCTGGATCTTGTACCTTCTAGAGATGGTATCTGCTTGTGTGGCACCAAAGCAGCCGAACACATCAGAAATGCCTCAGTTAGTTGTCATCTCATTTAATGTGGGAGAGTTTGTTACTGGAACATTTTAAGCATTTAATTGAGAGAGTTCTGTTCTGTATTGTGCCTCTCTTCTGTGTCTAATGATGTCTAAGAACATTGACTTTTAAGGCCCATAAATTTCCTCAAAATTTCCAGAACGCACAGCTTTAGGAACATACATGTTATTTCTGAAGGATAGCTGTAATAGGAAGAATTGCTTGACTAGAGAGCCAGTTCCAATCTTCATTTTATTCTATCGACATTAATTCTTCAAGCAAGGGTCTTTTTAAAATATCTATGGAGACATTTCTGCCTCTTGAGTCCATGACAGAACTTTGCTTCATTAGCCTACATCTCTCTGGAACAACTGTGAAGGGACCAATTTGTAAAATACAGTAACTGTGGTGTTGCATCATTACATAACACAGCAAGTAATGAAACCTGGCTAATTCTGGCTATTTATGTGTGCAATTACTTTGTTGTTTAAGTGTTGGATGCTGAGTACTGTTGCATGGCTGCTTTGAGTGCAGTGTCCAACAATGACACCAATACTTGTTGCAAATCTTGTGCTCAAATCCCATTTAGCCTGTAGATGTCTGTGTTACTGTAACACTGAAGCCTAGGTTTTGCTAACAGGAACTCACAAGCTTGCTAAGCCTTGATGTAACTGAGCTGCTGTGATCCCTAGATAAGATCTAAATGTTGGCAGAAGTCCCGTACTGACCCTTTCATCACCTCCTGCTCTTGGGAACTGGCACTAGTGAGCATTTTGCCAGCGGGGCACAAGAGACTACACCATGAGATGCAGCACCCGTCCCACTGGCATTTAAATCACTTCCTCGAAGGACCCAAACTCAGGTCTCTGATCTTTGGGGGCACATCAGGCTCAGACTGAGGTGAGGAGGGGTGCAGCAGAGTGAGTCCTGCCTCAAAGGAGCCAGCAGGTGTCTGGAAGGTGTGCTCTCGTATGCAAGTCTCTTTTTTTGCATACATAGAAATGCCTCACTGCGGAGAGAGAATCATGAAAACAGATGACACAGACTACGTGCATAATTTATATTTGTTGGAAGATACAGCTTCTGAGTGCAAATCAAATAGCTGATCCAGAAAAGGGAAAAGTAGAAAATACTGCTGTGTTGGGGTTTTGTGGCAGAGTTTCAGTAGTGGGTGGCTACATGGGTGGCTTCTGTGAGAAGCTGCTGAAAGCTTCTCTCATGTCTGACAGAGCCAACGCCTGCAGGCTCCAAGATGAACTTGCTGCTGGCCAAGGCTGAGACCATCAGCCTGTGGTAGCACCTCTGGGATGATGTATTCTAGAAAGAGAAAAAACTGCTTGGAGGAGTGAGAATATGTGAGAGAAACAGCCTTGCAGTCTCCAAGGTCAGTGAGGAAGGAGGGGCAGGAGGTGCTCCAGGGGCTGTAGCAGAGATTCCCCTGCAACCCATGGAGCAGAACATGGTGAGGCAGCTGTGCCCCTGCAGCCCATGGAGGTTCATGGTGGAGCAGAGATCCACCTGCAGCCCCTGGAGAACCCCATGCCTGGACCAGGTGGGTGCCCAAAAGAGACTCCTTGGGAAGCCTGTGCTGGATCAGGCTCTTGGCAGGGATCTGTGGACCCCTGAGGACAGAAGCCCAGGCTGGAGCAGGTTTCCTGGCAGGACTTGTGACCCTGCAAGGGACTCCCATTGGAGCAGTCTGTTCCTGAGGACTGCACCCTGTGGAAGGGGCCCATGCTGGAGCAGGGGAGGAATGTGAGGAATCCTCCAATGAGGAGGAGGGAGTAGCTGAGACAAGGTGTAATGAACTGACCACAGCCCCCATTCCTTGTTCCCCTGTACTGCTGGGGGGAGGATTGAGAGAACTTAGATGTAAAGTAGAGCCTGGGAGGAAGAGAGGAGGGAGGGGAAAGTGATTTAAGATTTTTTTTAATCATAATCTTACTCTGATTTTTATTGGTAACAAATTAAACTAATTTTCCCAAGTTGAGCCTGTTCTGCCCATGACAAGAACTGGTGTATGATCTCTCCCCACCCTTGTCTCAACCCATGGGCCTTCTGTTATATTTTCTCTCCCCTGTCCAGCTTATGAGAGGAGTGATAGAGTGGCTTTGGTGGGTACCTGGCATCCAGGCAGGGTCAACCCAAAATTTCAGAAAGAGAATGAGCTAGGGCTCCCTTTAGCTACAGTAGCTAAGGCCAAAGGAAAAAGAGAGAGATAATATTTGCATAATTCCAATACTGCTTCTGTGATGCCAGTGAATTTGCAGTTATGGGCTTAAGTGTGAGATATGGTTGCAATACTTTCTCACTAGATCCTTGCAAAATTGCCAGATAATACTGCATTGTAGAAAATATACAACACATCCTATTTCTTATGCTCCCTTCACACACTTCTAAATGGTGCATAAGAAGCAGAGTCCTGTAACTGTTCTCACTACAAACACAATGTCGTGGTTTTAAACCCAGGTGGACACATATAATAATTCACATTATTCACATTTTGTATGGCTGGAAAAAACATCCTTTTTCAATAGCTAAGCCACTAGGTTTGATGGGACTCCAATAGTCAGGTGAGATCCTCCACCACTTGTTGGAGCTGTGAGCCTGCAGTGCCTCCTGTCTTCTAAGAGTTCTCTAAATAAGGAGGGCAACTAGGACCAAATCTGAAGACACCTTATGGCAGGAGAACAGAAGTGCCCTGGGCACAGCCTCAGCCAGCCAGTTAAGGATAGAGGAGTTCTCAGGAAAACCTGATCTTCACTTTGACTCTTTTTGTACCTTGGAAGGGACTTTGTTTTTAAAAATGTAACAGGACTCCATCTGTAGAACAAGAAGGAAACTAGAACTTTATTCCAAGCCTCTTAGTTTTATCAGTTACTGATGTCTAGAAGTAGGTAGATACTGTACAGGGCTTGAAAAATGCTGCTGCCATCAGGGGCTTTTAACCAATGAATTGTAAACACAAGCCTGGTGTTCATTAGTGGCCATAGTGTGATAGTTTTGGCAATATTTGACCTTGTCTGAATATCATAATGGAGTAGGAAGGGCTGGAGGAGCACATATCCACAGAGGAAGGTGTTCTTTGAGAAAGGATGTATGAAAACAGAAGTGCATTCCTTTCTAAACTGCATACAAGAAGAATTCCATTTTTGAGGATGGTCTGGGGCATGGAGGAGACGATAAAGGTGTCACCAGGGTGTGATGTACTGGCTGAGTGGAAATGAGGGCAGGAAATGCTGCAGTTGGTGCTATAAGTCAGGGCAGTGTTCTGGGGATCCTTGAAGGGAAGCACAGGTAGCTGAAATTTAATGCAGGAGGCCAAAGGAAGATGATGGAAGAATTCAGAGGTGCTGCTGTTGAGGCAGATGATTTACTGAGACATTTGAAATAGGTTGCAAAGGAAAAAAGTGAAAATGAAGAGAAGGCTCTAGTAGTCTTAAGGAGAAATGATCAGGGCATGACCACAATTTTTGTCATGGCTGACACGGGTGAGACTTAGAGAAGTTGCTCATGGTGAAATGATGTAATTTGGCAAATGTTTGGCTCTTGTTTCAGACTGGGAGAGATGACTCTCAGGAGATTTAATTAAGGTGTAGAACTCCTTGTAGGAAATTGCTATGTGTTGCTATGCCCAGAATTTTCTCAGGAAATTGAGAGCAAAATGAAAGACAATCATGATTTCCTCACTCCACAAAGAAATTCTGAAAGGGTTGTAATCTGTACCTGCTGTCCAGGAGATGAATATTCAAGTGTGTTGTCTCCTTCTGAATTGAAAACTCTAGAAAGATCAAGTACTTCATTCTTGGGCCTCCAGAAGTTTCATACTGAATGATGTTTGAAACATAGCTCAGTAAGTGTTTGTAAAGAGATAAAGTATAAATTCTATCTTTATTTCATATTGACTTGTTATAGACAAGCAACTGTTCTGAAAATGTTTTCACATATTCATTCATCTCCCTTTAGAGAATGCAGTGTGCCAGGTTCTGACAGAGAGCAAAATTATCATGTATTATTTTTAGATACAAGCAATTTGTGTTTAATGTTACTCTGCCAGAACAGGGTACCAAACCCCCAGTTCCAAAACCATTATTGGATAGCTGTAAAATTCAGTGTGAAGGAAGGAGGAGAAATTTTCACCCAACTCAAATAATCTGACATGTTACTTCCAGCCTACAGGTAAGACTGAAGCTGGAGTAGCTCAACAAGAGAAGATGAAGAATATTAATGCACTGTCTGTATGTGGATGCAAAGAGCATGGAAAATAAGCAGCAGGCTCTAGGAGAGATACAAAACAATGAAGTTGATGAGCTAGTGGGCATAGCTGAGGCAAGGTGGGCTGATTCCTGTCAATGCTTTGAATGTCAATAAAGAGAGAGACAGTCTGCACAGATAGGCAGAGACATGGTGGTAGGATGCAGCTGTTTTCTCACTGGTGGGGTGCATGCAATGGGCTCAAATGATGTTGTTTTCTCAAAGAAACTTTAACTTGATTGATTGGAAGAAATAATGAACATGACGGATTCAGTGCAGGGTTTTTTTTTGTTCATGAGCTCTTGGAAATCCATAAAAGCTGAAACAAAGTGGATGTTTGTGATAAAAAAAACAGTTCAACCTTTTTTAGTTAAATTAGCACTCACAGTTAAGTAGTGTAGCAAAGCTACAAAACACTAGATGCTCTGTTTAAATGTTGAGTGTATTCTTATGAAGCTTCCTAATTGCAAGCATTAGTACCAGCCCT
Source organism: Molothrus aeneus (assembly GCF_037042795.1). NCBI lineage: Eukaryota > Metazoa > Chordata > Aves > Passeriformes > Icteridae > Molothrus > Molothrus aeneus. Next base: position 137,104,246 of record NC_089646.1, on the reverse strand, counting down.
GGGACAGGCCACCCACTTCTTTTTCCCCCTTTGATGTCAGCTGCTGAAGGGAAGAATGTAAACAGAAGCTGGGCTGTAAACACAAACACTTACTGAGGTCTTTGGTCCCAATATTGTAGCCCTGACTCACTGGTTTAGGGTTAACAGCTCAAAGATATAGGAAAGCGTTCTCCTATGAAATATGTAGCCATAAAAAAGACATTTTAGCCATATCCAGGTGTAGGTAGTTTGACCATTAGCTGTTTTGTGTGTCTCTTTTGCACATGGAGTGTTAGCACTGAAATCCTGTGTCCATTCTCTGAATGCAGTGCTTAGAACCAGCTGGCACTTGGTGAAGTCAGACTCAGCTTTCCAGTGGAGCTGGGAGCCACAACTGACCCAATCTGGCCAAAGGGATATTCCATACTGTATAGTGATTGATATGCTCAGGAATAAAAATGGGTAGAGGAAGTGAACAATGGAGTTTTGGCTTCCAAGGTGGTCTGCTGGATTGCTGTTGTGGATTGCCTGTGGGACAGGGTGAGTAATCCCTTTTTTTCTCTTTCCCTCACCTATTAAACTACCTTTATCTCAACTCATGAGTTTTCTCATTTTTGTTCCCCTTGTTCTCTCCCAGTGGAACCTGAATGCTCAAGGAAACAGGTGGTCTTGTGAACATATCAAAGTGAATACAGCACTGTGGGACATTGTGCCAGCCACAAGGTTAGAGCTGAAGAAATTTCTGAGGCACATCAATAAAGACACCTTCAGCCTGATTTGGCACCTGCTTTTCTGCTCCTGTAGGGATGAGACGTCTCAGGAGGCTGTGTGAATTATGGAGTCAGAGGTGAGGTGCCCAGGATGCCTCATACTGCCAGGAGCTGTGGCCCTCAGGTCCCTTTCAAGTTAGCTTCCCATAGATATATGTGCACTACTAAATAACTGTCTAAGGATAGTTCATTCAGAGACACTTTTCCACAGGCATCGTGGACAAGATTCCCCAAGTTTGGATCTGTCCACCATCCATTAGTTACCACCACCCCAGAAAATCTTGAAGTTTCCCTTCTCCTCCTCAAGTCAAAACATCACTGTGGGAAACAGTCTCACATCAGTTCAAACATCTAGGAGGAAAACCACCAAAAATTATTATGTATTAAGTCCTCCATGGGGACCCTGGTGGAGACTGAGGCTGTATGTTAGATGCATGGATTTCCAGTGGCCTCCAGGACAACCCCTGAATTTTGGGTTGCAGTCCACACCATGCCACTGGCCAAGCTGTGTGTGTATAGCTTGTTGCAAATGCCTGTAGGCAGGGAGGCACAGCCTAAGCCTTGTTTAAAATATGGTAGGGAAAGAAAGGCATCTGCTGCAGAATACCTGCAAGGAGAAGGCACATGCCTCCAAATGGGCAATTGCTGCAGTGGAAAGTTCTGGTCTGAATGAGAGAGTGATGGAAATCAGAACATTAACCTCTGTCACCTGTTCTGGTTACCATCCTGACTCCCTAGTCTCCTTTCCTCCTTGAGATTTTATTTCATAACTGGTTGCTGTGGGGAAAACATGATGTGAAACCACCACATTTTATGGTGGCTGGATAGTATACTCATAATGAAGAGGAAAATTTCTGGGCTGACAGGGACAAGCATAAAAGAGCTCAGAGGTTATTTATCCAGGAGTGAGCTTAGTGAGCTTTTCCAAAGCTATCTGCAGCCAGCCCCTGTCTCCAGGCATGGCCCCTGGCCTTGGGAGCAGCAGTGCTGCTGGCCCGTGGATGCAGGCTGTGACTGCCATCCCTACCCTGCACTTCTTGTGACTCACGGGTGTGACCCAGAGCTGAGGGAGCAAAGCTGGGCTTGCACCTGGTGCTTCAGACTCTTGCAACACATTCCAGTTTCCACTCTCATGGGGCTGGCTGCTCCCCTGTGCAGCTGCTTCGCACTGTCTCCCCATCACCCTAAAAGCAGATGTCTCTGTTCCTCTCCCAGAAGCCCTGAACCTGCTGAGCCTCCCTCCCAGACTTTTTCAGTTTAGCTTAAATGCTTTTGAGCAGTAGATGCTTCCTTACCTGGATCAGCTGGAAGATGGAGAATTTTTGTTTGACTAAGCTACCCCTTAATCCTATCAGGAAGCTTTTATCCAGCAGAATCAGGGAGTGAAACACACAGAACAAAAGCTTGTTAGCAAAAAATATTGCACTGTTGTGTTTTCTTTGGGAGTTTGGCAGCAGACTGCAACACTTTATAGCCATGCATGTGTCCAAGGAAGCCTTGCCATGGGGCTGGATGCAGCCTGCTGGGAACAGGGGAGGGAGAGGAACTGGAGAAGGGTCTGTGATGAGATATTGCAACTGCAACTGCCCTGCATGTATCATTAAATCCACACTTCTAGATATAAAAACAGTGTGGGACTGTCAACACTAAATATGTCAGTCACAGGTAGAAATTGCCTGGCGTCCTGCAATTCTTATTTGCATGAAATCAAAATTAGTAGGAGGAAATCTGCCCGCAGCAGGCTTTCAATTTACGTCAGTCTGCCAAACTCTTCAGCAAAAGCAAGCCACTGTGTGAACACTTAGTCATCACCTTCATTTAACATCCAGTGGGTGTAATGTTTGGCAGCCTAGCCCTCTGAAGAGACAGCCCTGGCATCTCATTTTAGCACATTATCCCATTATATTGTGTGCTGCACTATTCTGGTGTAAGGAAAGAAAGGAAAACATATAGCTTGTGCACAAGGGCCACACAATTAAAGCTGGCTTCTCTGGGGCAAGTAGAGTGCCTGTGATTAAAAAATGGAGGGTGGGAGATACAATGGGTAAAGTGAGGTGAGAACTGGGACTGCCTGAACAGACTGAGAGTTGGAGACCAGCACCATCTACAGCTGATGAACCTCTTTCCAAACCTGCTTCTGGAGAGGAGCAAAAAAGACTGTCCATGTGACCTATTCTAGTGTAAGGTTTCCATGCCCATGGAAGGGGGGTTGGATCTAGATGATATTTAATGTCCTTTCCATCCTAAACCATTCTGTGGATCTACAAATCTATGAGTCTATGAATCTATGAATCTGTGAAATAGGAGTGGCATTGCTCTGCTGCACTCAGCACAACTTGGAAACTTATTCTCAGTTCTTGCTTGCTTTGGTGCTCTGTGTCCTTTTCTATCCTCTCCTCTGTGGTGCTCAGGTGATTGGTGCTGCACTACAAGGAGTGTGGCTGGTCCTGGGCTTTGCCAGTCCTTCCAGGGACACTGGCTGGGCCACCCCATGGCTCACAAGTAGTCTGACTTGGGAGAATGGAGGTTGCCTGGTGCCTGAGCTGGGGGATCCTGGGTGAACTTAGGGTCTCGGGGTGGACTTAAATATCTCTTTAGACACCAAAACTCATTCCAAATCTGACTCCACTGGGAAGCAAAGATTTGCAAGGATACCTAGCTAGATGAATGATGCCAAGTTCAAATTTAGAAAGCCCCAAAGTGCACAACATTGGTGTTTACTAAATCTTTGTCAGCTCTTTTTCAACAAACCCTATGATATTATCTGCAAGTATTAAATATCTATTTTAGTCCTTAGGTGCTTAACATCTGTGTAATAAAAAAGCCAAGGCCCAGATGGATCCTCAAGGGCAGCAAGTTTTCAGAGATATTGATGTAGTTGGCAATTAAGAGCCAGACTCCTGTGATTACAAATGAGAAACAACTGAAACAGCTACTTTTTAGTTCTCCCTGGTGTGGAGCCCAAAGTAAGAGTGGTCATATAGAAATTGCAGGTGTCCAACACATTAAACATAAACAGAGGCATGGTATCACAAAGGCAGACAGCATCAAAGCTGGCAGAGGCAGGGAACAACATATAAACTGCCTACTTGGGCAGGCTCTGACCATTCCTGCTCCCAGGCTGTGGCTAGATGTTCTTGGGCAGCCTAAGAAGTGTTCAAGGCCAGGTTGGATGGGGCCCTGAGCAACCTGATCTAGTGGCTGATGTCCCTGCCCATGGCAGAGGGGATGGAGCTAGATGGTCTTTGAGGTCCCTTCCAAGCCAAACCATTCTGTGATGCAGAGGTGGCACAAACCCCAAAGGTTTCCAAAAAAGAAAAGCACCTATGACTGAATTAGTTTCCTTGATGTTCCCTGGCACTCCATGGCTGCTCAGCACAGTGTCATGGGCTGTCTGTACAGCCCTTGCAGGCAGCAGCAGTGATGGAAGAAGAGGCCTTTAATCTGCCTTCATCAGGTGCCCTGACCCACCCTGGGGCACCGTGGGTTTGCTGTGCCCCTCATCCTGGCCCCAGGAACCTTGATGTTTTTGTGCATGCAGCTGCTTTCTTTCTAGTTCTCTCAGCCTCAGAGAACTCCCTGCTTTGCTGGCCAGCCACTGTCTTAGACATTTATGTGCCTCTGGGCACTGGAGGAACCTGAACACCACCGAGCATGAGGCAGAAAGTCCTGTGAGAGCTTCAGTGTTGTGTGCTCAGCTGAGTGGCATCAAAATCCCTCCTTGCATGTTGTGCCCTTTAAAATGTTATCCCTAGAAAAACTGGACATAGCTAATGTGGTGCTTTGAGACCTGGTAACAGGCCATGATGACATGAGCATCTTTGAAATTCTACCCGAGCTGGGGGTGAGGAAGTGGATATTTTTATTTACTGGCAGCCTGTGACCTGATCCTGTGAGAGAATGTTCACTAATAGGCCTGCTATGAGTGGGATTACTGTCATTGCTCAGTAACGAGCGAGCCCACCAGCAGAATAAACATTGGCAGGATCAAGTAGCAGATGAGTCATCTTTTCCAAACACAAAAAGACAGCAGGGCCAGTAAATAAACATGTTAGTTAAATTAACTATCACACACAACCTCCATGTTTATGTAAAACTACCTTGGGGCGGGGGAATAGCCACCACTGCATACCAAAATACTGTTTAGGCTGTGTCCTAAGACAATCATCTCCAGCTAACACATCCCTGTGCAAAGAATGCCACTGCTGCAACTGTTCCTGGCCAGGGGAATGCTCATCCTAATCCAAGCCGTGTGCCAGATGAGCACCAGCAGATAAACTAATGGAATCCAGCAAGACAAATATCTGCAGGGTTAACTTCTGCCCTCCTTTGCTTCCTCTATGACCTGTTGGAAGTCTGTGGAGTTGCACTGATTAAATTAGAGGGGAGCTGTCTTGTCAGTATCTCTGGTGTAAACATAACACTACCATATTCTCCCATGGGCATTCAAATAACTTTAAAGAATCAGTATAAAAACATTACCATTACATTTAAAAAGTATATTTAAGCTCATAACTCTTCCCTGAGGCTTTAAAACCTTCTATTTTTTTTAACTTAAAATTAAGTAGATGAACATCTCCTGAGTAAACTGGTCCTACCAGTGCAAGGATGAAGTATAACAGGGCAGGATGCCTTGCCAATGCAGAACTCTTCTTTGTAGTAGTGTTTTTGGTGGTTTTTTCAGACCTCTTCCAATGACCAAACAAGAAACCTCTGACAGGATCATGCCATTTTCAGTTAGATCTCACCAATGCCAATGTTTTACCAGCCTTTACATTTTTCTTGTTAAATTTTATGCTTCTGCTCCTCACAGGCTCCATGACTGGCATCCTTTAAGTAAGGCACTGATCACATCAACAGTGTCCTTAAGGGTGAATTCTGTGCAGAGGGGGCTCTGCCAGTCCCTCCAGCCTGGTTACTGCTCTGGGCACCCTGGGCCTGTTCTCTAGCCTTAGGTAGCTATGAGGTCCCTTCCTCCAGCAGGAAGCTGGTGTGCTTATTTCCAAGAACTTCTCATTTAGGATCATCCTGGGCAGCAGCAAGGACCTGTTTTTCAGCAAGGCTGAGGAAGAAAATGTGTTCAGTGCACCTATTTTCTGTGAAAGTCAGACACATGTAGGGATATACATAGATGTGTCCAGCACTAAGGAAAACAGCTGTTTGGGGAGCTTGGATGAATATGCCATCACTGTGTATGATTTTGTGCTTTTTAAATGAGAGCTGTGTTGTTTGTATGGAATTTTGTAGCCTGATGTGTCAACTTCTAATGGAGCAATTTTTTGCAGTCCTTTTACCTTGAAGCAGTGGATTATCCACAAAGACAATTTTTCCCATTGTATTTCATTCTTAGAAGGAAAGTGCAGCTGATAATGATGCTTGTTGAGATTCTTTCAGCTCCAGAATTATTTTGACGGCATTTTAAATGAATTATGGGACCAATTTTGGCTGTATTGTTAGCCATTGGTCCCATTTTCAGGGCAATTTTGACATTATCTCTAGTATCTTCTTCAAAGCTCTGCATGGGCTGGGTGCCATGTGGTTTGATGGTGAGCTTTTCCATTGAAATCCATACAAGTCTAGCACACAGGCAATTTCACAGCATGGAGATGATATCTCCAAAAATGTACAGTGTTGATATCTCCTCCTTGGGCATGGGGCCCACTTGCTGCCTTCTGAGGTGAAAAACACTCCAGTTGCAGCAGTGGCTTTGTGCAACTTATTTAAAGAGTGGAGTCTCAGCTGCTGCAAACTTACAGCTCCTCTGATTTCTATTTCCACCTGATATAATTACAGCTTGTTTGTTTGCTTGTTGCTTTCATTTAAGGTTTGAATTGTGCTGATGAGCCTCACAAGATCCATTTCCTTCAGTGTTTTCAGTTGGCAGATCAGGGCTGAGCTGGGTTGAGCTGTGATGCAGGAACTCTTCCTGCTTAAACAGCTGTTAGGGGAAATCCTGACTCAGGCTGATGGCCTTTGGTAGGGTCCATCTGACACCTGGTCATGTGTCCCTCTGACCTCTTACCTGTGCCACAGGAGAACTGACAAGATTCTGGGAACCTTGTCAGTTCTCCTGTGTTGGAGAATACAGGTTTTGGTCTGGGAATAAAACCCCAACAGGAACTCTGCACAGTCATGGCTCTGAATTCTTCCTGATCATTTACTAGGACAAAACATGCCAGAACAAAGCAACTGAAAAATGTTTCTTATTTTATAAGGCCACTTCATACTTGTATAGTTTTCTTCTCCACATGGTTTGATTTCAGCAGTTTAAGGGCACAGTATGCAAAGCAGTGGAGAATCAGACTGTGTAATTTTAATATGGAGTCTTAGCTGCATTTTATTTCAGTAATATTTCACAGGAGACTTCTATGACTGACAGGCACCATATAAATAAAATATATGATCATTTCAAAAGCATAACCTGTAGGTTGCTCTCTTGTACTGAGTACAATATTTGCAACTAACATTCTTCCTCATCCACCAATAAAATGAATCAACAAAGCTGCTGGACATGGTAGTTTTAACACCAGTCTATAAACTAAACATGCAAAAGAGGTATATAAAATATAGGGTAGGGTACATTTATACACACACACATGCACACACACACATATGTATGTGTGCCAGTCACTGTCACATATTCACATGGTGCAAAATATCTATTTCTTCCTTTTCAATTATACACTTTTAACAAATGTAAAAATAAATCACCAGTAAAAATAAGCTAAACAACTCAGCTGCCTACACACTGAACTGTGGTATGCCTTGCTTGTCAGTAGGTGTCATGCAACACCACAATTTTTAAACACCTGGCTTGCACAAAAATATCCCTTAAAGAGGATATTCACCTCCAAATGGCTTTTGTTGGTTTTTTTTTTAAGTCGCAAATATTCTTATCTGGGTGATGAACAAGTGCAATGTGAGCATCCACTAATGAGGGACTGCAGCTAATTCCTGTCTCTCTGGATACACAGTTGGTTAGGAAGGCAGCAGCAGCAGCCCAGCAATGAGCTGGGTAGCCAGGCTAGCAAAGAGAGAGCCCTTGCTGGAGAGACTGAGCACAGAGGCACCAAGCCTAATACCTGCTCACCTCTGCATTGCCTTTTCTCTCCCCTTTTCTCCCTGTGCCCCAGTAATCCAATAAAAACCCTTTGTTTCTGTCATAGCTGCAAACACAACTCAATAATGTCATCATACAGATCAGCCAGCTCAATTTTTCTCTAATCCAATCAATAAAATGACCATGCTGTGCTCCCTGCTCCAATTTAAAATTGAGGATGATAGCCTGAAAGAAGTAAATGCCAGAGAGCTGCTGATCAGACCTTAGGGTATCATTTCGTTTGGTTGCTGTTTTCACAGCTTGGTCATACACACAGTGAACCTGCAAATGCAGCAATGAGGCTAAACTAAGTGGGAAGCAAAACCAAAGCTGAATTTTGCAGATTTTAGGCTGACTGGGGCCCTCAAAGAGCCCACCAGATGTTCCAGCTGTGAGTTAAGTGAGTGCCTGGGTGCTCAGTAGGAAGGAATGGGGTTCAGTCACATGCCTGGCATCACACATGTGAGTGATTTGGCAGACCACAGGGACTTACGGTTCTGTGCCCTAAAATCTAGATCAATCCACAGCCCTGCAGGGTTCAAACTGCCCTGAGACAGGACATTACATATAGTGGCTGACATCAGCAAGCATTTCCATACCAGCTCCCTCTGGCTAATTCCTGATAACACTTTGAATGTCTATTGATCAGGCAGAAATTTTTCTATTTGCTCCTGCAATTGAAATCTCATTTGATTTGTTGGCATGAAGATATCACCAGCTTTTAATACAAAGAGAATGATTTTTTTTTCAACATCTATAAAGCAGAAAATTGTTGCAACTCTTTTTTTTTTTTTTTTTAGCAGCTCTAATGCCAAAACAGCTGGGGGAAGCAATCCTGAATTTGTCAGACAGATAGATAGCCCTCATTGCAGAGAAGTGTTTTGGAGTGTTCCGGTTAAAATTGGTTTTCATTTGCCAGAGTTAAGAGCTGTTGAGAATTGCACATGCAGTAAATATTTTAACACTGATAATGCTGAGCTGGGAGCTGGCAGAAGCTCGCTCTGCTGCTGCTGTGGCTGTGGTCTGGCCAAGTTTGCTGAGGCATGGGATGTTGGAGGCCCCTGGGGGCTGTAAACTGAAGGGGCCAGGTGCAGAGATCCAGAAGTGAGCTGGAGCCAAAAAAATGCCAAAGTCCCCCACGGCACCTGACTTCTCAGACCCCCTCTAAATCCAGCCCTAGGACAGGGTGAATTTTTTCTCCCACATGCAGTCAGGCTCCCAGGGGAGATGCCACGCTGGTGTCACCAGTCAGGTAGCAAAGTACTCTGACAGCATATTGATTTTGCACAATGTAAGATACTTCAAGGAAAGAGAGAGATTTAGTGTGTGGCTGATGGACAGAAAGGCAGGTAGCTGTGTAATCAGAGAAAATGGAGTCTACTAGCAGCATCTTATTTATGGTTGTTTATTGTGAAAACACAGAGCACCCAAGAAGGACTGTTATTTTCTCTTTAAAAAGCCCTTGGAACAGTTTCCCAGCGCCACATGCAGTATTGCAGTTAGTGAACTATTGGACTAAGTAACTTGGACCAATGTTTTGTTAACAGATATATATTGCTAACAGCATAGCTATTGATCTCTGGCTTGAGTTGGGGCTAAATGGCAGTACCCCCTTCCACAGAAATCTTATTACCTTCAATTCATGTTATTGTTTCCTCATCCTGTAAACAGCCACAGCAAATTTATCTATAGGTACAACATCTGGGGGTGAACAGAGAGAAGATTTGGATGGTGGCGATGTACTTGTCTATAAGGTTGTCAATAAAATCTATAAATTGAGAAATAAATATGGATCGTCTAAACAGCTGGAATATACAAAGAAGTAGAGATACAGTGGGGGAGTGGGTGTGAATGAAAGACAAATTCATTCATGAGATGTATTCAAATATATGTCTGCAGATACACAGTTTCCATACATATTACAAGACCATAAAAAGACAAGGGTGGATATGCATTTTCAGAGATATCCAATTCTTTAAGCAAGGGAAAATATGCAAATACAGCAAATAGCTCAGAGCAGCAGAACTAATGCAAGCTGCTTTCCTATGGATTTGTGTCCTGGCTTGACTATATAATATATAACAACCTGTGAGTTCCAAATTACTGTTTCCCATGTCTGGAAACCTGACAGGGTTTCCTAGCATCTAAGAAAGGGCTAGGGGAAGCTTGTCTGCAACCTTTCCTTCAGTGGAGATGACAGCACAGCTCTTTCCTCCTTTGGCTGCTGATTTTCATTAAATCTGTAGGGATATAGTACCACTGAGATTGTCAAATATGTTTGAAATTAGTGAAGGAGTTGAAAACTTATTAATAACACATACACATCTATACATGCACACACGTGCAGCGCGTGCTTGGAGAAGCATGGGCTCATAGGAAGCCAAGCCTAGACTAATATGTAAAAAGCTCTCTGATCTATAAGCTGCTCATTCCCAGTGTCAAACAAAATAGCAGAATGTATTTTATTAAAATATTTGTCAGTCTGTTCCTAATTTAGATTCTGGTTCTTTCTATGGTGCCCCTCCTACAAGCAGAGCTAGAGGCAAATGTGGAACCATTTGTAGATTTGAAAGCTGGAGGACAATTACATTCATTTAGTCCCACATCCTCACCAAAGAGCTTACAGGCAAGGTAGTTCCTGCATGCACAAGGCAGACTTAGTGCCCTAAGCTGAGCAAGACTTTGTTAAGATTATAACTGGAGTCTCATACCCAGTTCTCCTGCCATGTTGTAACAAAGAAGAATTCATTGGGGGAGACCAGGCCTTGTAGGATGTTCTGGAATTTTAACATTTATTTTTTGAGGCAACACTAGAAAAGGTTGACTTTTCTAGCTTATCAAAGTGAAGGCTGGGAGAGAATATGGTCATTATCTGTAAAAATATCGGGGCCAAGTGTGAGCAAGGCAGAATAACTGTTTAAATGTAAAGAATACTGACAGCCTGAGGAGCTCACAGTTGTAAGTCAATCTTCTAAAATTAGAACAGAAGTTGAAAGAAGTTACCTAGCTAACAGAGGAGCTAATTCCTAGATCTGCATTTTAGCACAAGTGGGAGTAAATGACAAACTCATGTTAAGATCTAGCTTAATGAAAGATTGCCAGGAAAGTACTTGACATAGCAGTATATAACTAGAAGAACTTAATCTTTGCCACCCAAGATGTTCTTCATCCTCATGAGGTTCTAAAGGATTTCATTTGGCAGTTCAGAGGCTGGAAACCTGAAGCTGAGCTGTACACTGTCCTAGAAAAACAACGTGCCAAAGGGTAGGTCTGCAGTGCAAAGCTGCATTCAGCACTGAAGGAGGAGTGGGATCTACCCAGAAACGAAGGGGAATTCAGGCCCCTGTCCCTACACACCACTCCAAGTGGCACACGATGCAAGCCTCCAAGGGATGACTGTAGCCCCATCACTGCTCCCACTTAACCTGGCACCATATCAACTCCTGTTAATTGCTATTAGTGAGCACAGTGTTCTGTCCTTTCTTGAACTTTATGGGTTTCTTTGCTCATATCTTATTTACCAGGCTTGTAAAATATATAGCCTACAAGGGGCAGAAAGAGTTTGACTAGAAATATAATTAAGAGAATTTTATACAACACAGACATGGAAGCTGTGGAAGGCATCAGCCATAATGTCAATGCTGTTGGATGTGCATAAATGATTGCCACTAAGCCATCCAACAGCATTCCAGGTTGCATGGGTTTGATTTCTTTTTCCCAGATACTGCTGAACAGATTGGTGGGAGTCTGAAGAGAAGAAAACAGAAAGATTTATATTCTGACTTGCACCCTAGATGCTGAGCCTCACCTCTCACCAGCTCTCCAGCCTGAGATAATTTCTGCAGATACGTAGGTGTAGAAGAAATCTCATTCCTAATGTGGCATATAGGCTGTATTTCAGTCTCTCTTTATGTTTGTCAGTAACATAAATCTCTCTTCTTACAGTGCAGAACATCTCTTGGAGGCAGGAACTCATTGACCACATGCTGCAGCAGTTGGAGAGCCATGCCTACTAATTACTGGCACTCTGCAGCACTTCATCAACATTTGCAGTTGCAAGTAATAATAATGAGCCACAGCATGGGTTGGATCTCATAACTTCCTTCCTACTTCTTGGGTTTTTTACTCTAGTTTTTTCTTTTCACTTTTCACCTTTGCACCCTGATCACCTTCCTCATCCCTGGACTGTTAACAGTCTCCCGGTTTAACAAAACATCCAAGTTGGAACAAAGGAAAGTAAAGGCACTAACCCTGTCTGGAAATTTGTCTGAGAGAGATTTCCCCTGAGCCACTCACACATATTTCAAGAAGTATATTTAGGTTAATGTTCCCCAGGGTATGGCAGACCTGACCTTGACAGCATGGGCTGGTGTTACAGGATAATTTTCCTGTGTCAGGTGAGGAGGAAGCCTTCATGGATTCTAGGCAGAAAAAACTGATTGTATGTCCATCCATCCATTTTTTGTGGTGTTAACCATCTGCACTCAGATTAAAAAAGATTGAGAGAAGTGATGATGCACAGTTACCAGAGAGAGTCAGGGAATTCTTCTCAAATGAATGGAGATCAAATTCTTTAAAATGCAAGTGAATATTAGAAGAACAGAAGTTTTGCACAGTTAGCTTTTCATGGTGGCCTTCTTTTCATCTCTTACATCTCTGCAAGTTCCTCATAAGCAGGTAGTGTCAGCAGAGGCTTGACAACTTACAGATAGCCATGATGGGTATGTGCCACTTCAGGGTAGTGCTGCAGTCCTGACCACCCCTGACATCTCCCTCCAGATGCTTTGCAGGTTATTTCTACCTGACTGACATCTGTGGTCTGAGACCTATTGCTAATGTGCTGAACACACCTGTGTGCTGCTCTGGGTTGTGATGGTGCCCCCTTGCCCTGAAGCAGGACACAGTGCCAGCACAAAGTGCAGAGTGTGGTGGATCTCCCCTCTCCCCTTTCCATCCAAGTGATTTTGGAGAAGTCAGCTTTCTCAGTATGCCAGTGGGAACAATTGTGGGTCCATCTGAGGCAAAGCCTGCCAGCATCACCTCAAGAACTCCCCTCATCTTCCAGCCATACCCCAAGAAATCAGATGTAACATCAGAAAGTCCAGCTCACATGGTCTCTTGGCTTGGGCTGTACAAAGGGTGGCTCCCAAAGAGTTTCTAAGCCCATACCCTGGATCCTTCCTCACCAGAAAACAACTTCCTGATTACTTTTCTACATGGCAGTACAAATCACCTTCTTCTTTGCACCCACAGGCCCCTGTAGTCCCTCCTTAGCCAAATTAATGTGCACCAGCAGCCAGGAGACTCACAGGGATACTTCCAGAAACACTTGCTTGGCTTCTAAGACAAGTCCATGGAGAGCACCAACCTGCCAATGCACAGGATGAGGTAAAGTACAGCCCATGCAGACTGCAAAGCCTCAAGTTTAACTGCTCTATTTTCTGGTATCTTCTTTCTTGTTTAGTCTGATTAATATTTATAAAAGCACTACCAGTACTAAAATAATTGCCAGTATTTTGACTAGCAACTTGCATTTTCAAGCTTAAGAAGTTAATGTTGGTCATAACACATCAGCCTGAAAGTGTGTGTTGTCTAATATCCTGTTCCTGAGAAAAAGCAAGGGAAGAACTCAGCCACATAAACTGGTACTGACATGAAATATCCTTCCTGCCTCCAGCAGCTTGGGGACTACACAGGCTGTGCAGGCAGTTTTTGTGTGAATGATAATGTGATAAATGCTCTTTATTTTTAGTCAGCCAGCACATATAAGAAGCTTTTAGGATTTTAGTCTACTAAAGTAGGAAGCAAAAAGATTTTTAGATGTTATTTATTTCTATAGAGAGAGAAAACTACTGTTTATGTGCCCCAATGTATTCCTGTTTTCTTTTTATTCTCAAGGTTTTTCCTGTTAGAAAAGCAAATATATCTGTGAGTTAAACATATCTTTTTTGTTGAAACTGATATGACAAAGTACTGGGAAAAAAATAAGGTAAAATACTGTCTCAGTTGAGTCTTTTTTTTTTTTTTTCAAAATAAAATACATATTGATGAATACTTGTCAAATCAGAATATGGATGGTCAGCAAGCAGGTAAATAGTGCTAGTTTGCTAGCTGCTTTTCCAGCTCAGAGCCAAGATTCTTAACGGTGCCAAAGGGGAGTGTGCCAAAAGTCTGTACCAAGTGCCAAAAAAGTCTGTACCATGCACAACCCAAAGTCTTAGTGGTCCTTCCAAGCCTAAAAATTATCCTACATGCTCTTTCCTGGTGCTTGTCTATTGATCTGCTAAAAACATATGTGCTATAACATAGTTAAGTTGCCCAATTTAAAATATTAGTCAGTCTTCAACTCCCACTGATCTCAGTGTTTAGGTTTCTGTGAAAAAGAAAACAAACCACAAAACAAAACAAGAAAGATTTGGCTATCTTTTCAGGAGTCTAGATGCGGAGACAGAAAAACAGATACTCAAATCCTGGCACTAGATGTATGATGGCATGTTTGGAGAATTAGTAAGACTGGAAAGACAAGAAAAATGGAGAGGAAGCCTTCACCCAATATGACTGGAATGTATCTGCTAGTAATTATTATGTCATTATGATTTCACAAACAATAGGGATCAACCCGTACGCAAATCTTCGTCAGTGCTAAATGAAATGTTAACCATTATATTCCAAGTGCTTTATCACAAGAGACATTTTGTGACATCAGAAACTAGTTTTCCTTCCACTCAATTATGTCTATTAACTGGTAATGTATACTGAATCCCTGCCATGCATTTTGTAATGCTGATCCTCATTAACTGAGTAAACAGAAAGGGAGCCTCATTGGCAAGGCAACTCAAGTGACCAGAGAGCAGGGATCACTCTGGGCAGAAACCATCCATCATCATCCCTGTGTCAGGGTGTGAAGTTAGCATGTAATTATTGGGCACTTGAGGTGAGCAAGACCACAGATGGAGTCTGGAACAAGTATAATACTTCCACAAAATCCCACAGCTGTGGCAAGGTGCAAGACTTTGCTTTATAGGAAGCATTTTACAGCATTAGGTAGATTTCAATGCCCCAAAATACGAAGCAATCTATAAAACAAAACTACATAAACCCAAAAAGCACAATGCACACAAACACAAAACCCACTTTTGTTTTCTCCCATGCAGCAGTGCAAAATCACACAATTATCCTTCCCTTGAAAGACTTGAATTATAAATTACATTTCTAGACCTCTGTAAATGGATACTCTCACACTCTTGAGTAGTGGCCTGATGCTCATTAACTTTGACATCATGTATAAAATGCTATCAAACCAAGGACCCACTTCAGAAAAATATTTAAGCACATGCTTAAGCTTAAATACTGCAATGAAGTTGATAAAACTGAGCTCATATTTAAATACTTTTGTAGCACAGATGTTGTTATGAGTTGAAAAGCAGCCCTGAACTGAAACTGCTTGGACTTCAGAATGGCTGCATCCTCTTTGTCTCACTGTGGAGTGGTTTGAATGGCTGAGCAGGGAGCACAGCTGTGCAAAAATAGCCCCAGCCCCAAAATCCACCAAATTCAGCTCTGCTGGCCTCTCTCCCCTGTTTGGTATAATTGCATGAGCACAGCTTGAATCTCTTCTCACTTCTGCAAGTGTAAATCACAAGTAAATCCTCTGAAGAGGGGACAGAATTGTGGAAAACAAGGAGAGAGTGAGGTGAGTGAGGCCAACTTTTCTCTCTGTAGGTACTCAGTAAAATCACACCAACAGTGGAAAAACAATCCCTAGGAAAAAAGTTTCTGCAAAACTGTCACACCCTACAGCTCCGGATTTCCTGCTGTGTTTCTGTCATCACCTTCTGATCACCCTGTAACTTTTTGCTTATCTAATTCTTCCTGAGTTTGCTGAGCCTGGCTCTCTCCTGACAACACTTCAGTGTAGATCTGCCAACGGTGGTTACGTGAGATTTACACCAGCAGGAGCAGGTGACTGAAGAAATGGCTCCAGTGACCCTTACCTTCTCACCACTGAGCATCCTTAACTCACAAAGAGTAGGGATCACACCCAGCAGCTTGTCCCATGTGGGCTGAGTTGTAGAGGCATGGAGCCTGTTAACAGAATTTATTAATGGAGAAGGTGGTGATGGCAGTGCTGTTCTTCCTGCAATTTACATAAAATCTGTGCAGAAAGAGGGAGAAAAATTGTGAACATCTGGCTACACCCGTAGCCAGTACAGAATTCCATTACCTTGTTGGCATGAGCCTGTGAGCATGGCACAGCTAAATAATTCATTAAATTAGCAGGAATTGCATGTGGAAGATATACACTAATACAGGGCAGAGCAATACTGTTCTCTGTGGCAGAACAAGCACTACAAGAGGAGGTGTTTGCTACCTGATGTTGTACCAAAGCCTAGAAAGATGTTGGTCTTCCTCCGGTGAAGTCTGAAAGGTGTTGATCTTCCTCCACAGCAGTTGTGCCACTGGCCTGCAAAGAGACCCTGCCCAAGCACTGCCAAGACAGAAGAAAGGATATAAGCAGGACTGAGTGTGTCACCCACTTGGTGTTGCAGCTCACCCAGCATCACTCTCTAGATAAGAGTGATAAAGAGCTCTCAGCCAGGCAATGGTTTCTGCCCAACTGGAACTCTTCATTGAATGGGTGTTTGTGTCTCCCAGCCACTGGGTGAGGGCCATGAGACCAGCACCTGGAAACTTGAGCATGAGGCTCAGCAGGGAATGCAGAGCTCCCCAGGGCCAGATCCAGGCCATCAAGGCCTAGGCTGAGGTCCTTGACAGTCTCAGAGGAGCTGGGAGCAAGTCCCAGGGCAAGGACTCCTGCTGGGGTTCAGCACTGACCCACCTGGGACTGGCATTTCATCACTGGTTCAAGAGAATTCCTGATGTCCTTGATGTCTGCAAGCAGCTCAGGTACTCACAGGAGTAACCCATAGAAGAATCTGCTTAAATAGCAGCAAGAGCATAACCAGAAACCAGCATCAAGTGGAGAACCCAGACAGAAGTAGCACAATGTTGGTCACTTACTCAAGATTAATTCAACCATCTCTAATTTGCCTAACATAATACATTTGCATTTACTCTGAATTTGCTATATTAGCTTCCACACAGCATGACATTTGCTCCCTGCGAACCCCATTTCTCCTCTCTTTGTAAGCTAAATTTTTATTGCCTTTTTTCTTTCTTTGTTTTTATTTTCCTCTTTCTTTATTTTTAAGGCAATGAAATAGAGTTCCTTTCTATTGTTTTGAAAACAACTGCTGAGTAAAAGACCAAAACTGTGTCAAGTCTATGTATTGCCTGAATGAATGCCATTCTCAGAAAGGACAGTGCTTTCATCTTAATTGCTAGCTAGGAACAAAAGTGTTGGAGTCCAGCACTTCAATATAAATCAATGACAGAAAAAAATCACAACAATTTACTAGAAAAGAGAGTATCTTTGTGGATATTGTATAGTATTGCAAGAGTAGGAGAATTACATGCCCCATACTAACACAATATTTATAAGTCCCATTTATGCGAGTTTTCATAGGGTTTTTTTCCTACTCCTGAGCAGTTTGCAAGCAGTGCTCTAGGTTCTGATAAACACTGAAATACAGATACCTTGCAATGATCTGTACTTGTGGGTTTACAAATAAGCTGTAGAAAACCCTAGTAATTTAAAACTTATTAAAAAAACCATATACATCTCTCATACTGCAGAGCTATAAAATATCACCTTGAATTGGAGTGTGACTCATTGTGATGTATTTAATGTCAGGGCTTTCATTATTTAGCATGAAACCTGGTCAGTGTGGCTGGCCCCATTCCAATGGGTGCTACAGTTCCCACAGTCACTCCACCATAATTACGTAGCCTGACTGAGTGGTGGCTGAGACTAATGCAAGGATTACAATGCTAAAAAGGGGACTAATGATTTGAAGTATCCACCCTTACCTTGAAAGAGTTTCATCTCAGAGATAGGGGAAGAAAGTGAAAGTCTATTGGGTTTGCAGAAGCAGAGGTGCCTAAAACCACAGACACTAGTGGCTGTCACCTTTCCCTGAAGAGAATTTTCTATCACAGAGCATCATCTTAGAATTGCTTTGAATAAAACTCCAGCCTCTAAATTAAATAGGATTTAGTTCATATTTTATCATATTTAGATTATATTTTATCATTAAAGGTAAATCTTTCTCCCTTAATTGCAAAGACTTTGTTATAAACAAAACCAGTCACGTCCATAAGTCCATGGTGATCTTCACTATGAGGCACTGGCATGGGTTCACCAGAGAATCTTTGGATGCCCCATCCTTTGAGGTGTACAAGCCAAGCTGGATGGAGCTTTGAGTAACCTGGTCTACTGGAAGGTTTTTGCTCATGGCAAGGGGATTGCAACTAGATGTTTTAATGTCCCTCCCAACCCAAACCATTCTGTCCATGTTTCTGTAATTATATGATTCTCTGATGAGTGCTTTAAACAGGTACCCACAAGCCAGTGTGAACCACTCACTTTACCATCTGAAGCTGACATCCCAACTTCTGCAGCAGCTGGTCCCTGTATCCAATTAGTTTTCTTGACAGGACCTGAATATTAATTTGCTGTGGGTTTTAATTAAATATTGAAGAATTATGGTGACATAGCATGACAGCCTACTGCAAAATAATTTACAATATCCTGTTACACTGTTATTCTAAAACAATTTTCCTAGCATGTTTAATCTTCTTAAAACCTGCTGCTAAGTGAAATTACTGTATTTTGCTATATATCAAATAATGATAAATGGCATCTTGTATTTACATGTACCTTCCATATCCAAGGAGCAGAGTACTCCTTACCTGCTTCCCTCTCTCTCTTAAAGAGAAAAACATTTATTTCCATCATTGAGAAGCCCAAGTTTCTTTAGAACAGATCCCCAAAGGGGTCACTTATATATTAAAAACTGAGCTCATGCTGAACATGTGCTGTTACCATCAAAGGCAGAGAGGTCAAAATGGATATTGCAGATCTGTATAAACCTTCTTTGTCTTGCAGCTCAGGTCAAAAAGTGCCAATTCACATGTCTGATGTTTTGATGCAGTTTTGTGCATTGGCTGAAAAATAAATCACAAAATCCACCGTTCAATGGAAATTAGGTGTGCAATAAAAATGGGCAAGATCCTGTTCTCTCCTTCAGCTGCAAAACCCCACAGACCATGATGAAATTTCTAGGGTAAGTGCAATCCAGAGGTGGATTTACTAGATAAGTGCCAGTATCAGCAGGTATTGTGTCAATCTAGTCTGGAAATTTCTATAGAGCTGGGCTGATGCTTCTTTTCAGGTTTTATGCAGTGCCCATCACCTCATTAGCCAAGCAGTGATGTGCTGTGCTGATCTTTCCACACACCATGAAATCATGTATTTAAAATAGACCATCATGATACCAGTGTTTGAGGTATCACTGGGTATTTGAATAACACTAGATTTGAATTTTTTAATCAGCTTTGCTTGAACTAAACCAGCAAAGTAACATAAGATCTCTGAGCACACAGTATATTTTTCAAATGTTAGAAAGATCTTTTTCAGCTCAAGCAGGAAAAAATGGAGAGTTAATTTTGACAGCACAGACACTGCTACCATTGTGCAGGCAGAAACTCGAACTTCCCAGCTGTCTTGCTGGCTCAACACTCCATTAGACATTTGAAAGGAAAGAATACCTACTGGAAATTTTATTTGGAGGAATAGCTGAAGGGCAGAATGTTAGATCATTGTCAGAGTCTTCCAGAAGCATTATTATTATTATTATTATTATTATTATTATTATTATTATTATTATTATTATTATTATTATTATTATTTACATTCTTCCCTTTATAATGTCTAGCTTCCAGGGACATAATGACACACTGCTGCTTCTCAAAACCATAATCATGGCAAATGAAGCTTGGCCCAGCATCATCAACAACCTGCAACCTGAAAGTAGAGAAAACAGAGGTGGCTGTGGGCTAGCCAGAATGGCCCTCCAACAATCCTGCTCAATGTCAGTTTTATCTGAAATAATGTAAGGCACATCTGTTACTAAAGCAAAAATTATCATTAAACCAAATAATTTCAATCCAGCTATAAATACAGCAATAAAAAGATGGATCAGTATGTGGGAAATAACAATAATGTGGATTAAAAACCAGAAGGATATGTGACACCTTTATTCATAGCCTTTCCTCTGAGCCCAGCAGCCTGCCCCAGGCACACCATTCATTTTCTTTGTACAGGGTTTTGATGTATCTTCCTGGAGCAGGGCTGTTCCTCCATGCCACCCCTGCAGAGAGACCATCCATGCTAGTGGCAGTCCTGTACACAGCATGGGTGACATCTTCATGCTGGAACAGAGGAAAGAAGTTTTACTTTCCCTATGATCCCCTTAATGCATATTTGTTTTTCAAAGTAAGTGACTAGGGTTGCTGCTGTGGAAGTGCTTTGGGGAGCCCATGTGACGAAAGCTTTAAAAGCATAAAGGGAACTATTAGTTTTTATTAATCCCAAAAGGCTGTTCTGAGAGTTGCCCAAAGGGAACATACGAGCAATACTTGAGAAGAAGAAATATTATTTTTCAGTAAGGTATAAAATATTTACTATCTGCCAGTGATGGGCGCTGAACGATTTGTGGATATTACTTTGACAGTGCAGTGTTTAAGGATGCATTTCTCCCTACAAAGGCAGCCATCAGAGCCATATTTCAAAACCTAAAAATCTCTTGCCAGTAGATATTGACTGCATCTGAAAACAAATGCATGCATAACTTATCTAAAAGTTGTGCAATTTTTAAATATGTGCATATGTATTGTATAAACTTCCTTTTGGATGAAACTCACAGCTGCTGTGCCTTGTTGCTCAAGAATGAAAGATCAAGGTTATATTTTACATCACATGCAGGAAATTTAGATGTCTTTCCCATTATTTACTTAGACAGGGTGCCTGCACTCCATCCTGTCAATTGATGAATAAGAGCCTGCTCCCCAGTCAGAGCAGAGCAAAAGGTAGCCCAGGGGTAATGCACCTTCTCTGCCTTGCCTTCAGATGGGCACCTCTCACCAGGGAACACTAATGAGCTGCTTAGTCCAGAGACTTGAGGAGGGAAGGAAAGTGAATGTCTACTAGTGAAAGAGACATACAAGTATTTTGCCTTTATTTGAAAAATATTTTCTCCAAGTTATTTATCAGCATCTTTATAAATTGTAGATCTGTGCAAAACTCCTAAAACAGTGGAATCTTTGCTCTATTGGTTTTAATTCATTTACACACAAGCCCAGTGGGCTGCATTTTTAATTCTGGCTTCTACTGAACCCAAATTGAGCTGAAAGGCTATGGATATAATGGTTCAGTATACAGGAATATTCAAAGCCTCAAGCTTTTAATGGTTTCAGAGCAGCCAAGATAAATCCCTTCAGTTTTCTCACTTTTCCCCCCCAGTGTTATGTTTATTTTCTAATTGATTTAAAACAGAAAATTTAAACAAAGACTTCACATTTCCTGCAAGGATTTTGTGTAGATAGGCATAAAGCTTTAGGCCACTTGAGTGATGTTATTCTTCTGGGAGCATTGCCCAGTAGTACCACTGGACCTCTGGAAGCCTAATTACACACCTCTGGATTATTCAGAGGAGCAACGCCTGGAAGACAAGGCTCCCCTAATGAGAGATTGCGTTACCCAAACCTGACATGTAGCCACCTCTGATATGGATTGTGGTAGCATTTAACAGTGCACAGCAAGATAACGCAACTAAATTAGGACAAGAAGTGGAAAAAGAATAATGCTGCCAACAGGATCTCTGGGGAGACAGAAAGTAGGCAGATTGCAGCTACCCAAGCTGTAACCAGGCCAAGGAGCCTGGGGGAATGCTGTCAGTAGCACAACAGTGGCTGCACTGTTCCAGTGACTGGAAGGAACTAAAACCTGGTTTATCTCTTACACCTTGTATTAAACTGCACAGCCCCCTTATAACTGGCTCAGGTGGGAGTAAAGAGCAATACCTTGGAAGGGCTCAGTAGGTTGCAGAAGGAGCAGATGAGGGCTGCCCCTGGATGCATCCCCCAGCAGGGGTGACCCAGCCACCTCTGCCTGTCTCCATGCTCTTAAGGGAGGGCATAAATCCCTAGGAAGTAATCTGCAGCTATTATGGTTGCTATTACTTTACCAGGCCTAACTTGTTTTATGGAGCTGTCTGGGCCATTAGGAAGTTTCTGGACTGTATGAGACTTTTGAACTTTTTGGGTACCTATGAATAAGCTGAGACACATGAAATCATAGCCTAAAGGAAATTAAAGAGTCTGAGTTTAATATTGGATGTATGCCTGAAAAAATCTTGGAGTGCACCAGCAAGCTGAGATGCCCTCCTTCATACCAAATTTCTAGTGAGTACTTTGTTGGTTTTTATCGCTTTCTGTTGCTCATCTTTGGCCTGAGAGCATTTAAAATGACCACAGCAGAGGCACCTGAACTGGCAGGGCTAGAAAGCATCAGTCTCAACCTCTTCAATACAAAAAGACTTCATGCTATTTTGAAACACCCTTTTAGTGGCTGCTCAGAGCATCTCTAGCATGAACATAAACTCAGTTCCTTAGCCCCAGGAATGCACTTGTTCAGTTATCCCATGACACACCAGAACACAGATTAATATTAATGAGAAAGCTCCCTCTGCTGAACTTCTCAGCATTAATTTCTCAGCCAATCCATGTTCTGTGAACTTGAAACCACAGGCAGAGTCCATGTGAGGAGAGAATCTGCTGTGTCACAGGACTCAGAAGTTTGGAGCCCAAACCTACCACCCCAGGGACGATCCTCTTTGCTGGTGGAGTAGTTATTCCCTGTCAATATTAACTTGTTGCATGAGGACTTCCACATGGATTCTGCAGTTAGCTGGAATATGTTTCATGCCTATCTGTGACTGACTTCAGCTGTTCACTCCTTTATCACCAGTGTGATCTGTGGGACCAGATGGGATCCGTCCCAGGGTGATGAGGGAGCTGGCAGATGAGATTGTGAAGCCACTCTCCATCATTTACCAACAGTCCTGGCTCACTGGTGAGGTTCCAGAGGACTGGAAGCTGGACAGTAGGATGCCCATTCACAAAAAGGGTGGGAAGGAGTATCCTGGTAATTACAGGCCAGTTAGCCTGACCTCAGTACCTGGTAAGGCAATGGAACTGTTTATGCTGAGTATCATCATGCAGCACTTACAGGATGGCCAGGGCATCAGACCCAGCCAGCAGGGTTTAGGAGGGGTAGGTCATGTTTGACCAACCTGATCTCCTTTAATGACCAAGTGACCTGCCTGGTGCATGCAGGAAAGGCTGTGGATGTTGTCTATTTGGACTTTAGCAAGGCCTTTGACACTGTCTCCCTCAGCACACTCCAGACAAGCTGGCAGCCCATGGATTGGACAGGAGCACTCTGTGCTGGGTTAGGAACTGGCTGGATGGGCCCAGAGAGTGGTGATGAATGGTGCTGCATCCAGCTGGGGCCAGTCAGCAGGGGTGTCCTCAGGGGTCTGTGCTGGGGCCAGTTCTGTTCAATATTTTTATTGACCACATGGATGAGGGGATTGAGTCTTTCATTAGTAAGTTTGGGGAAGACACTAAGCTGGCAGTGTGTGTCAATCTGTTGGAAGGTAGGAGGGCTCTACAGAGAGACCTGGAATGGTTGGATGGATGGGCAGAGTCCAGTAAGATGAAGTTTAATAAATCCAAGTGCCGAGTCCTGCATTTTGGCCACAATAACAACCTGCAGTGTTACAGGCTGGGGACACTGTAGGGACCTGGGGGTGCTGGTCAGCAGCCAACTGGACATGAGCCAGCAGTGTGCCCAGGTGGCCAAGAAGGCCAATGGCTCCTGGCCTGGGTCAGGAATAGTGTGGCCAGCAGGAGCAGGGAGGTCATTCTTCCCCTGTACTCGGCACTGGTGAGGCCACACCTTGAGTATTGCGTCCAGCTCTGGACCCTCAGTTTGTGAAGGATGCTGAGACACTTGAGTGTGTCCAGAGGAGGCAACAAGGCTGGTGAGGAGCTTGGAACACAAACCCTGTGAGGAACGACTGAGGGAGCTGGGGGTGTTCAGCCTGGAGAAAAGGAGACTCAGAGGTGACCTTATCACTGTCTCAAACTTCTTGAAAGGTGGCTGTGGTCAGGTGGGGATTGGTCTCTTTCTCCAGCCAACAACTGACAGAACCAGAGGACACAGTCTCAAGCTGTGCCAAGGGAAGTTTAGGTTGGATATTAGAAGAAGTTTTTATGGAAAGAGTGATAAAGTACTGGAATGCCCAGGGAAGTGGTGTAGTCCCCATTCCTGGATGTGTTTAAAAAAAGACTGGATGTGGGACTTGGTACCATGGTTTAGTTGAGGTGTTAAGGCTGGGTTGGACTCTGATCTTGAAGGTCTCTTCCAACCTAGTGATAGTGACTCTGTGATATATCTGGTGCAAGACACTCAGGTTGTACACCAGAGATTCACACAGCACTTCATATGGTAGAGCTGACCCTGAAAAACCAGATTTTTTTCTTCAGATCTTGTATTGTCTTTTCAAACACAACAAAAATGGAGTTCACAATGTGATCAGTCATTCAAATAATTCTCATCTTGAGCTCAAAGTACCATAAATACTGCTTAAAGCCCTTAATAAAACCTGCACTCAGTAACTTTGCTCTTCTGCTGCAACTGAACCTCTCTAAAACTAGGGCAAAGCTTATCTGTGGAAGCAGAACTGGTCAGCCTGTGACTGTGGAATGAGCTCCCTCAACCTAACCTTGTCTCTCTAAAATAAATACAGAATATTTATTTAGTCTCTCTAATCTTCCCTTCTCTAAAGTAAATACAGAATAACATGTGCATTTTTCCAAGAAAACAAAGCTAAACAAAACCAAAACTGATAAAGCTGTACCAAAATAAAACATTCCAGGGAACAGAGTTCACTCCAATTCAGGGATGAAGAGTAACCATCACGTGATAGATACTAATCACTCAAGGCATCAGTGCAAGGCATTCAAACACTATCAAGATGAACCTATGCAAATTAAAAATCTGAATTTCTTGAATAGTCTGCTGTGAAACCTTAACTTCTCCCTTAAAACCACTTTGGAACTGAAAAACTGCAATGTCCCTTTCTGTACAGGAGATCAAGGGAGATATTGATGTCTAAATAACTAACAGACAAATTAGGAATTGTAGTAAAAATAGGAACAGGGGATGCCTGAATACATATGATGTATTTTTGGAAGTCAGTGCAGCTATTATAAGTATAAATCCTGCCTTAGAAATCTATGATAGGCCTTTGAAGGAACTGCCAAACAGGTGAATAAAGCAGATCAGGCAATAAGGGATTGCTCTTTACCAAAGAGATTTGTGCATGAAATTTTGTTGCGCGGTTTCACAGAAAACCCAAATGTTAATAGGAGAGGAAGTAACAACCATTTCTGGTACAGAAGGCCTGTGAGCTGAAAGTGACTGAAAGCTGCTCCCAGGATCACATATGTTTATCTTGTTCTTAGCCCTCATTATACAAACATTTTCACTCTTCCATACACACACAAGAGTACAAAACTGCATAAGCCTTTGGTCTGACCATTTGTCATTTTATCCAGCTATTGATCATTTCAGCATCTTTCATTAATCACCAACAAAAGACCATCATCAGAGTAAGAAACAAAATTGGACATTTGGTTGGAAATGAGTTTGAGTCTCTCTTTTTTCAATTTTCTTCATGCTGGACTTTAATCCCCCCTGCCAGAGTGAATGGCATTCACTCTGCTTCTCTACATCAGTGACATTATGTATTGGACTGAGAGGTGCCTGGACTTTTCAGTAATGACTGACAGTAGGCACCTTATAGCTATAGAAAGGGCAGGAAATAATGTGTTGTGGGAATACAGGCATGGTCTGGTTTGGGTTCTATGAAAGAGACAATTATGGCAAAAAACCATATTCTATCTTTTGTGATGCTTTTGAGTACCCAGAACAATCACATGAAGTTGGCTCTGAGTTTCCAGGGACCCATCACTTTCACAGGGTCAATCACAGAGAAAGAAACACCAAAAGCACCTGCAGTGGCACAACCAACTGCACTGTCACAGCCACAGAATGGCTCAAGTTGGATTGAGCTGCTTTGGATTCTGGCCTCTGAGAACTAGAATGACAGCTGAGGCCTGCCACACTGGTATGGATGGGACATTTTCCTCTGAAGTGACAGAAGAGAGCTGCTCTGGTAGCTGTGAATCACTGCCTGCTGACAAAGACCATCAGCTCCATGGAGCTGCTGATCTTTTCTTTTCAGAACTGTGCTGTGAGCTACTTTTCTACAGTCTAAACCAGATTTTTTTTATATTGAGCCCATCACTTATGTGAAAAAATATACAATATACACCAATATACAATATATATGCCTCTACTTGCGACTCCAACAACCACACTGGGAGGAGAAGGTTCCAGAAATCAAGGGAGAATCAATGTCAAGCTGCCAACTGTGAAAGAGCCTTTTCTTTTGGACAGCCTTCAGCATCAATTAGACTTTTTTCCCTTTTTTTACCTGACTTATTGTGATTTCATGCAAAGGGTTCAGAAAATCTCTAGTAAATAAATGCCCTGGAAATAAGAATATAGAAATAGGCTTCTGTTCCTATTTTTCACTTCATACAAACCAAACCTTGTGGCATCAGGAAAGGTACATTGCACACGTTACTAAGTGCATTCAGGAGAAGGTGAAGTAAAGCTGGGGTCCACTGAGAAAAGCCTGGGACAAAAAGAGAAAGGCCAAGAACCTCCTTGAAAGCTGTAAATATAATTAAAACATGGAAGGGAGAATGTCAAATGGATTAAGGTTAATAGTTCATGCACTGCCACTGTTTGCTTATGAAGATCATTAACAGTTTTACCAGAAAGGAGTGGTAAAGGAGCAATTTGCCTCACTTCTGAAGCAACCTGCAGAGCACTCAATGCTGACCTCTAAGTCCTATCTTGACCAGTCAAGGAGGGCCACCTGAAGACTACAGTGTAATAATGTAGGGAAAAAGGCTCAGAAATAAGGTTCTATGTCCTGAAATCTGATTGAATCTTCCCTGGTTTGCAGGCTGATTCAAAAGGAAATGTAGCAGGAAGCTTGGGCTGACTTGAAATATTATCTCAGAGCATCTCTTTCAGCTCCCTCCTGCATTATTTGGCAGTCTTTTGCTAGGACTGTTCTTCTCTCAGTGATTTCAGACACAGCTGGCTTTCCTCCAGGCAAATGCTGGCTGGGAGCTGGGGACAGGCCACTGAGGAAAAAAAAAGCCCTTGTTTTATATGTTGTGCATGGAGAGAAAATCTTTATGGTGTCCACATCATGTGGAGGGAGGTACAAAGGGGGTGCAGGGGCTGAACACCGAGGAGCCAGATAAGAAATGGAAATCCCCAGTCAGGCATAGAATGCGATGTAAGATGGTAATACTTTGAGAAATGGCTCAGAAGTGTAACAGTTCTGGTTTCTTCAGGGAATTAGTAACACAAAAGTCAGTCTGATTTTGCTCAGCAGAACAGAAACAATACCTAGCTGACAAGATAGCTCCAAGTACAGGAGATGACTAGTTAGATTACACTGAACAAAGAAGGCTACTGTGACAGCAAAGTTTCCTTTCTTGTGTCTTGCGATCTTAACAGATGTTTACTGAGAATACTTTTTTCCACCCACTCTTTTAAAAAACCTACTTCAAAGGAGTTAGGAATTCATGACCACTGACATAACAAAAGAAGCAATAAACTTATGCATATCAAGGCTGATGTGTCAAAAGCTCCAAAGACCCAAGCAAGAAATACAGTGATGTACTATGATATAAATAAGATACTGGAATGCATCTCAATAAATTATTTTGAATACATAGTCAGAATGTCTCGAAATCCCCACACCTTCTGAAGATGGGGCTTCACTAATAAGCGTTTCTCTTATGAAGAGAAGTATGTGTTTTACAAGTATACTGTGTTCTTTATTAACTGGACTTTTTTATTATAACGGTAGTATTCCTATCCTAGTTTTTCTTGCCATAGTGTCATTTCTATCATAACAAGCTTCTTTTTTTTTTTTTTTTTTTTTTGGTGCAGAAATCCAGCATCATCCCTGTAAACACAGGGAGGCCCTTTCATCTTGGTTTTTCTGTTGTGGAAACAGAGACACCTTTACCTTCATGGACATAAGACCAATATTTTCAAAGTGATCATTGCTAGACCTCATCTCTGTCTGATCTGGGTTCATTTATCTTGTTTATTTCAATTTTCACTTTTTGGCCTAATCTATCTGTTTTACCATCACACACTAGCTTCACATTAAAGATAGCAGCAAAACATATATTTCCTGATTTGTTACCTCCCAAAAAATGTTCTCTATCTTTAAAGAAGAAATAGGATCAAGGAATTCTGACAAGGTGGAAGGTGAACCTCTTTGAAGATGCACTATTCTATAATGAGCCAGAGCTGCCACTGTACACTTTAAAATCAGAGCAGAAATAATTAAAAATGGTATGCATCTACAACAGCCCCAGAGCCTAGTGAAGGCCACAGATTTCCTAATGTTTGATTAGAGAAATCCATTTATAAACTTACTCTTGTCCTGTGAGCTGCTTATGGCAGTCAACACATGAAAAACCCTAAACTCCTATGTTTCTGGTTAAGTATTATAAAACAATGGCAGCTGTGTTTCAAGAAGCAATCTCTCTGCTACTGTCATCTCAGTTGTGAGTTCAGTCTACAAGCTCCTGGGCAAGTTGTGTGTGTTTTGTCTGTGCTGCAAGTGCAATGACTGCCACAAGTGGTATTCTGCATCATGGTCTTGCTTCAATTTCTGAAACATCTCAAGGGTAAGGCCAAGGAACTACCTGAGATGTAGTTGCCCCACAGCTGTGAGGAAATAAAAACACAATTAAAACAAGGTCCATGTTCACAAAAAAGATGCTGCTCTTCCATATTTAATGGAAAAATATGTTGGACAGCAGCCATTGGGTATAGAAAGTGCCATCTGCCCCATTGCCCAATATGACATACCAGCTGCTGTACACACAACTTGACCAGAAAAGGGTTAAAATCAGCCCCTGCCTCCTCCCTATATAAGACATAATGTCCATTGGCATAGACTCATAGTAAGAAGTAAGGACGATTTGACCCCACCTTCTTACGGATTTTAGTGTTAACACAGAGAAACTAATCTCCAGCAGTGTTCTTCCTTCCTTCCATCCATCCATCCATCCATCCATCCATCCATCCATCCATCCATCCATCCATCCATCCATCCAGACACCAAGGTACTTACCTGACACTAGTTGCCATGATTACTTTTGCTGTGAACACTTAGGCATGCAGACAGAAATATGACACTACCAAGGCTTTGGACTCGGGCCAGTCGGTCGTAAAGGCAGGGGAGTTAGAAAGTATTTTCCAAGCAAGGAGGCACACATACATCTGGGTAAGTTAGTGCAAGCAGGAAAGGATGGGCAGATAGCCACAACTTCTGAGGCACATGTGTTATTTTAAAGCAGTTTTCCTTCAGTATATCTGTCACACCTAAATTTAGTATGGTCACATAAAACTCAGTCCTTTCACAGAACTGGCTTCTAGTGGTCTCTTTCTAACTTATATTGGTTTCTCTAGTGCAGTTGTGCTCTTTGGAAAAGAAACTATAATCATCTGGAGTAACAAGTCCAATTCACACAGAAATACTTCTTGCAGAATCTCCATATTAATATGCCTTAGGCTCAGTATTCCTGTGTCAGGGAGATTCTGAAATTCACTAGAGAGATTTATGCTCAAGAGCTAAATAAATATCTTTATATCAGGAGGTTCAACTTCCACACAGACTCAGGAGTTTATTGCCCTTGTGGCAACAAATCTTGTGCCACGCCCTTTTCAGCAAGCAACATTTATCCCCCTCTGCACCTGCTTTGCAATCTCAGGATATAAACTGGTGATTAGAGACGGAAGAAATCCAAACTGGCAATTTAACGTCATGGGAAAAATTTTAATTTAAAATCATGGCAGGCAGGGCTACTAAGATCCTCTGGGTAGTAGCCTCTTCCTGCACGGTCAAAGGTCTTGTTTTTTGGGCACTGTCCGTACCTGCTTTGATCCAAGTGCCTGAAAAATTACATGAGAAGGAAAAATAGGGGAGAAAAGACTGAAGAAAAAGTTCATAAGGTATGAGCTGTCCTTTAGTATTGCATGTGACCATTGCTAGTGACTTTCCTCAGCTGGCCACTCCCTCTTAATGTGCCGCCAGATGTGTCCTATGTGTCCAGAGTTGTCATGACTCACAGAGCTCACCTGAAGAAGCAAGCCAAGGTCTTGTTGATGTTTGACTTAGAGAGGAAAACAACAGTTTAATCTGACAAACTGACTCTGGAGATTCCCATTTCCCCCACCACCCATATCCCTATCTTTTCCCTCCAGCTCTCTTGAAGGTAACCTGAGCCAGTAACTGTCAGTTTGCTTTTGCACTTACTTTTTGGGTTGTCCTTGTCTGAACTACATACAAATGAAGAAAAATGTCAGTTTTGATACTGTTGAACACCTCTTAGTGTGAGACAGAAAGCCGCTGAAGCAACCAGAGGCCAAACCATCCCGTTCCATATGGGGCTCCTGGGCTTCAGGCAGGTGAGTGATTGCTTTGGGCATGGTTCTGTCAGCTGGAACCAGCCACGTCTCCAGCAGCCAGGAGCTCACTGGGCTTGGTCTCTGCCTCCTGGCCCAGCCTCCCATCCCCTCCGTGGGCATCTGGAGGGAGGCGTCTCTCCAAGAGTCCCTGGAGAGGCCTGGCTGTGGCTTGGCCGGCGCTGGCAGTGGGAGAGGCCGGCTGGCTGCCAGGCTGTGCTGCTGCCCTGGGCAGGCGAGCAGCCATCCCTGCTGGCCTGAGAGCCCCTGGGTCCCCAGCCACAGCCACACAGCAGCCATCCCTGCTGGCCTGAGAGCCCCTGGGTCCCCAGCCACAGCCACACAGCAGCCATCCCTGCTGGCCTGAGAGCCCCTGGGTCCCAGCCATGGCACGCCTGGGAGTGCACTGGACAGCACGGCCTACTGAAGGGCTGCCAGCCATGTCTGACTTGTCTGGAGCGTGCTGCTTCTCCTCTGGTTTGGAAGTCATGTTGAATCAAGGCATCTCACATGAAGCTCGTGTGTGTGCCAGAGCAGTGTACCTGCATATGCTCTTTGGAGCCAGCAGATCCCCCATATGGTGTTGAGAGTTACGGTGTGAGATAAATGGGAAGGAAAAGCTCCTCTGCTGATCTCTCCTAGCAAGCCCAAAAGATAAAAACTGGCAACAAAATGCCAAACTTCCCTCTGGCAGTCCTGACAATAGAGAAAAGCACCTGTATTCAAACTCTAGAGGAGAGCAGAGAGAAGGAGGAGGAGGAGGTGAAGGAAGAGGAGGAGGATAGCCATGCTGGAACAGGCACAAAGGGTCCCAGAGGCCCCAGCAGCTCCATCTGGGCTGTGCTGTGCCTGCTCAGAGCTTGTACCCCCAGCACAGCTGTGTCAATGTGACAAGATTTCTACTTCTTGTCCCTGGGCAAACAGGTTGAGAGGAAACATTGTATTCAGTCACCAGTCAAGCAAAGGGTTAATCCATCACTGCCACACAGTGTCACCAGCTTTCTGATGCTGCCTGATTTTAAAACAAGACTTAACAGTATTTCTGACCCAAAGTATCAATTTGCTTTTCTCAATAGCCTTCCTCAAATATTACTGCAGCATCCAGAGATGCAACCACTCTTTAACCACAGGTGAACTCAGATCCTCTCCCCTCTCTGCAGCCAGTTCCCTCCCTTTCCAACTGGTATCCCAACAGTCACAATTTTCCCCTTTGACTTACCAACCTCTGTTGTTTCCTACCTAATAGAACTGTTTGCCTGGCTGCAGGTTTCAATAAGGGGATGCAGGAATCCTAACCTGCCCGAAATATCATTTCAAGCACACAATTTGTAAAGCCCCCAGTTGCTTTGCTGAGAAACTTTCATGGTCAATTAAAGCAAGGATTATCAAGACATCTGCTTTCAAAGTCCAGAAAATTTACTGGGTTGGCGCTTTTTAAATAACACAGTTTTTAGAAGGATTGTAACTCCTATACTACAGAAAAGGTTGACTCTTTTCTTCACAGATTTACTCATAACAATAGGGAACTTGGTTTTCTCTCTCATTGTCTCCTATTCAGACAATTGGAGGATATTTCTGAAACCCCTGGAGGTGTTTCACATTCTGGGAGGGCTAGCTCTCTTATCTGGGAACACCCACTGTGTGCATGTTTTCTACAGTCTTTGTCAAAAGTGTCCAAGAACCCTACAACTCCCACTTCACCTGTATAAACCAGGTAGGGATTGACAGAGGAGGCTTCTTCTGCTTTATCTCTGCCATCTGGTGCAGGACCTAAACCCAGAGAATAGCAGTGATTTTCCAAGATTATTGAAAGTAAGTGTAATGAATGTTCCTTCTGACACCCAGTCCAGTACCCTAATTAGAGTAATCAAAGCATTGATTGGTTTGGTTGTTGGGAGAGTGTTGATCACTAATGTTTAATATTTATCTTTTCAGTCAACAGAAATAATACACCAAGATAGAAATGACCATTACTTTTCAAAGTAAGAGAAAAGCATAGATGTCATCATTAGATGAGACTAGGGAGATGTGGTCTGTATTGCATTTATAACTCGCCTGCATTACAATGAACATGTGCAGTTTAACTCAGATAAAGATTATCTGTACTGCCTGCTAAGCACATTCCATCATTTTACATTTATGGAGCTCAAGGCAAATGTTTAAAATTTTGGCTAATGCATCATATGTCTAAAATGTTTTAGTTCCATTTGACATTTTTAAAATATTTTTATTACAGTGGTAGCTTACTGAGTAAATTAATATTTTTCTAGAGCTGGGTGTCCCATACTCCCTTTTGCCACAGCATTCCTAGACCTGTCTGCCATGATGTCTTTATTTTTTGGCTCACTAATCTAATTTAATCTAATGTAATTGGTTTGGCAGCTCTATTAACTTTTTTTTTTTTGTATGTAGGTGCTAAATGAGGCAGAATGTGTGCACGGCATGCAAGGCTGCCTTTTTCCACTTGTCCATTTCAAAGCGTGATTACAATTTTCTGGACAGCAGCAAGAAAAGTGGGACAACACAGCCCCTGTGTGCAACCCACCTGGTGGCAGATGAAGCATCCTCCATGGCAGATTAGCAGTGAAGCCTCTGGCAAGAGATGGCACGGTGCAGGGCAGGACCAACTTTGGGAGACTGCTCAGGGTGATTAATGTGCATCAAAACCGCACTTCAACAGGAAGACTTACACAGACAAATATAGAGATGGGACAGACAATACAGAGGCAAGAGTCTGTCTTGCTTCATCCAGGGGAATTTAGGTTTGATAGTGGCTGGAAACCCGCACATTGCAGGCTGTGGCTTGGGTTCCTCCAAATAACATTAGGCAAAAATATTCAGGCAGATATAATTTCTTCAGTGTTTTCATTTATGCCTGCTTCTTCACACATAGAACTAGCACTCTGCTTTCCAAAACATTGTAGCTCTCTGGAAATTCTGACTGAGAGCAACAGTGCAACAAGTTTTTCAGCAAGACACAAAAGCCATTATAACAAATATCAAAACAGTAAGTCAGCCTAAATGTTTAATGAAGTGAGATTCAAACATAGCTTAATAGATTTTCTCCAAAACTTCACGGGAACATCCTTGTTGGTTCTGAAAGAAAATCTTCTTGTTTTCTGTCTGGATCAATTTTGTAAATTAAAATTGTAAGGAAACACAAGTAAGTTTCATTGCTTAAATCTCATAATGAAGCATTGCATGGAACATTTATTAGTGTGATACTAAAATCAGAGCTCTCTGACTGCAGCAACAGCAAAACAAATTTTCTGCTGATGTAACTTAGTTTAGGTCCTGGGTGCTGTGCTAAAAAGATACTTCACCTGATACCACAATCAGGCTGTTCTAAGAGGTAGATTAATTTAGGTTCAATGGATTTATGTCAAGAGAGAATTTAGCCTTATATTCCTCACTTTGGCTTCCATCTAGGGAAATATTCTAAGAGAAAATTTAAAGGGGTTTTGACTGATTTTATTTATCAAATTCCAGTAGAAGACCTCACTGGAGAAAGGAGAAGGTCAGCTTTTCCTCATCACAATCCAATTTAGATGATTGTCAGAACAGCAGCAGATTCTTTTGAGAAACCAATGAAATATTTTTCAGAACTCAGGGACAATTTGTTTTTTGTGGATGGTGAGGCACTGCTCAATCATGATGGGGTGCAATTTTCAAAAGTACATCTTTACCTCTTTGGGCTTCTCCAATGGCAGTGGAAAGAGGCATAAGAGAGAGGTTTGTGTACCTGCAGATTCAGGCCACAAGAGATGACCAGGACTGTTAAGAGCAATTTACATAAATGTCTGACAGGGAAGGCAAATGATGGGTTAATTGTGTCTGTCTAGGATGGAAAGAGAGACTGGACAACTTCTTGGTCTGAATGCCCTGCAGACCTCGCCATGCAGAACCCACTGTTTTGCTGTCATCTTCTCTCACACAGATCCTGCCCTCTTGGCACAGGACTAAAGTTTTATACTTCTCCCTTCAGCAAGACACTGCTTTATACAAATGCCAGCAAATGAATCCTGATAAAGTAATCAATCAGTTTAACAGAATGAAATCCCTGTATACAAAGAGGTGACATGAAATTATTGCCTAACATATTAAAGGAATAGGCTGCTGTAGCCCAATTACACCTTCACTATATACAATGAAATACCTTTCAAGCAATTCCTCAACAAAACAATAAACCTGTCATGAAAGAAAAATTTATTGTTCATCAAGGCTGTGTATTCAGGAAGTAATACTACTTTCATGGTCATGCTGGTAGTAACTTGGCTTGAGGTTAAAGAAAATTATAGGGAGCCTTCACTGTATTTTACACTTTTCTTTTGTGGAGCTAACAAATGTCTGTCCAAATCCCTAAACTTCACCAGCAAAGGATTGTCCGGTGAAAAACAAAAGTGCAAATTTATAAGAATAGCAATTTATATATGTACCACTTCCTGCTTTGTAAGAACTTCCTTCCTGAAAATAATTTTAAAAGTTATACCATCTAAAACTAAAGTAACTACACTGAATTTTGGGGGAAAAAAATCTTCTGATTTGCATTGGTGTACCTTAGAGTGGAGTCTGACCTCTTGTCAATATGAAGTATTCAGACCCCATAATCCTGAATCCATCTATAATTCTGTTTGTAGTCTAACAAAGAAATCGTGAGGTGAACTACTTCTAATGATTTTCAGTATTAAGAATTCCCCTCTCAGTCTTGGCAAAAAAAAGACATACTAAAATAGAAAGTGTCATATCACAGGCTTTTGCTTAGCTGAGCAGCAAGTTAAAAATCACAGAGAGAAAGGTTGTGAAATAGGCTTAAATATTGATTGGATGCCTGCTCCCATTCTGAGAAGTTTAAGCTGTATATTCCCGTGAGCTTCAGTTGCTCAAACCTTTTCTAACAGCTTTGCTAGGCTATGCAGGCAACTTGCTGGTTCACTAAATACTTACCTAATCAAGCTAATTAGTGTGGTTTTCTATAGAGAAAAATTAAAAATTACCCAAAGCTGTATTAGAGAAGATGCACATTGGCAAAACTAAGAAATACAGCAGATTTAAGAGCTGTCCTTTATAAAAAGAACTATGGTTTTCCCATCATGGCTTTTTGTGAAGATCAGTGGAACAATTGCTCCACATAAATGTGATTCCTGAATCATTTAACAGTCATTTAAAGCAGAGCTTCTGAACAATTAGAGGTATGATCAGAAACCACAGAGCTGCTGAGGAGGGAAAGTGAAGCTAGTTTTAATTCTGCTCCTCCACAATAGGGTGAAGGATTGTCATATAATTAAACTTCCTCAAGCTTTCATGGAAATATTTATTAAGACCCTCTTTTAAATACATTGCTGGTCCATTTATTA
The DNA here is from genome assembly GCF_037042795.1 of Molothrus aeneus. NCBI lineage: Eukaryota > Metazoa > Chordata > Aves > Passeriformes > Icteridae > Molothrus > Molothrus aeneus. The sequence continues at coordinate 137,068,438 of NC_089646.1, read as the reverse complement.
TTCTAAAAATATCTCATTAACAAAATATTCACCCTGGCTTGATTGATAAACCAGTTTGTCAGTCAGCCTCAGCAAACATTCTGAAGATCTGAACATTAAAATCAGAGGATATTTTCAGTCTGTGCCTACTACATGACCCCATTAGCTCAGGCAGAGAGACAAAACATACTGGGATCACAGCAAGTGGAACAGGGAAATGTGCCTCCCCAGCATTGTTTTCCCTTTCCCTGACCACACAAAGGCTGTCAAATAAACACTGTGAATTACGAGTCCCCTTATTTCAGAGAGAATATTGCAGAGCTGCAGGGCTACAGGAAAGCAAGGCAGTTCAATAAAAGCAATAAAAGTCTTGGTAACATTCTCCTAGGAGAAGAAATTGCAGTGATTTGAGTTTTTTACCTGAAAGTCCCAGTTCAGGAATAGGAACCAGATAGCTTAGGATGGCTGACATGGTTTCTAGCCTCCAGATGTTGGCTCTGCCCTCTTGGAAGATCCCATGTGTGCAGCAGTGCTATCAGAGATGGTTGCAGAGCTACTTCTGAGCCCCTGATTCAGGGCAGCTGGAGAGAGAATGCTGGGTTTATCTCCCTTCTGGGCTGGGAGGACCTTAGAGAAGGCAGAAGGGTCTTTTGTCCTTTCCTGTCACAAGGCACAACCATGTGTGCAGCAGTGCTATCAGAGATGGTTGCAGAGCTACTTCTGAGCCCCTGATTCAGGGCAGCTGGAGAGAGAATGCTGGGTTTATCTCCCTTCTGGGCTGGGAGGACCTTAGAGAAGGCAGAAGGGTCTTTTGTCCTTTCCTGTCACAAGGCACAACCTGGAGGCAAGAATGGGGGTGGTGAGAAGGGAATAGGAATGAAATCAAACACTGAACCAATTCAAATACAAGAGAAAATTCTTTCCTGACAAGTGGACCTTGATGCTGCAGAGCACTGCTAATGGTGAGAAGGTGAAAGAACTGGATGTGAATATTGCTTTGCTAAAGGCAGTATCAGTGAAAATTGCTATAGTTTTGACTCTTAGAGTAGTAGTCTTTCTTATGCTTACTTTGAAGTATTGCCTCATTGTTTGAGCCAATCTGTAATGAGTAGCAGGAGGAGGATGCCTAAAGCAGTAGAGCCCTCATCAGTGGAGGTCTTTGACACCTTCCTGTAAAAGGAGAAGGATGGAACACTTCCAGATGTATGGTGAGAGTACTGCCTTCTGTGCTCATCCCCTGCTGGACAGCATCCCCAGGATGGTCCCAGTACCCCTCTGCTCAGGGTCAGCAAAAGGATAAGGCAAAGGTCACAGGTTCCAGCGAGGGAATCTTCAAACTAGCGCAAGAAAGGAAAATTCACTTAGGATCAGGGGCCCAGGAGAGACAGTGCACCTCCATCTTTGGAATATTCAAAACCAGCCTGGACAAGGCTCTGAGAAACCTGGACTAAGATAGCCCTGCTCAGAGCAGGAGGCTAGAGCAGCTGTCATATGTGTCTGATGGCCTCCTGTACCTCAGCACAGAGCCAGGTTAAACATTAATACCTCAATATCAGTAAGACTTGTCATACAAGGTGCTGGAAGGAAAGATGGGAAATTGACTCTGCATAGGAATGACCATGTGGACCAGCCCTGCTCTCTCAGGCTTTATGTGTGGGAGAAGAGCCAGTGCTGGATGCCACCAGCTCTCTAGAGACCGTGGGTGGAGGGGAAGGAAAGCATCACTCTGTGACTGCTCCAAGGGTGTCTATCATGAGAGCTTGATCCTTGACTTTCTAATGGATCTACTTCAGAGAGAAAGGACTTAAATAAAGATTAACCTTTGTATTCTTAGGGAAATGAGAAAGAAATGTAGAATGACCTTTTCCCAATTCACTGATACACTTTCCTTTCTATGTCTGGTAAAAGGCAATAATAATCATCCTACAGAGACTCAGGGAAAGTCATCAGCCCACATTGTTCCCATCTGATTTTTCAACATTTCTGTCGATCTCTTGCCACAAATCACCTGAAATCATCTCCATTCATTAGAAAAGACTATAATTAGAAATCATATAAAAACATTTCTTTTTTTAAGGAGCACTAACTCTGCAAATGTCTGGTAGATCAAGAATATTTTCCAGATCCTCAGGCCCCACTGAAATGAAACAGAAGCTCAATTATTTTTCAGAGATACCCTCAAACCTCCAACATTTTCACTTTATTTCAGTACTTTTTCCTGTCCCTACTGACCTCAGAAACTCATGCCCTCAAGACACAGAACAATCAACTTTTCTGTTATTATTTGAAGACAGATGTTTGTTCCATATTTTTAAATAGCAATATGATAATGAGGCAGAAGTTTATTTGACTCACAGATACTAGCAGCTGCAGTTCCCCTTAGTAGAATAACCATAACTTCCCAGGCTGAAAGGTTTATATGACATCCTTGCACATCCCATGCATAGATTTATGGTCAAGTCCATCTGCAAGGCCACATTAGAAAAATTATTGTACAGTTCTAGAAATCAGTACACCAAAAAGCAATTTAGTACATATTAGCAAAAAATTATTTTTTTCCAAAGTGCATAAACTTGTCTGAAATATTAAAATTCATCCCATCTTGAGGAGCTTGTGTAACAGTATTTTGTATGAGCGCTCGCATGACCTTGCAATGGCTTCATGCACTGGTGCTGAATAAAGACAGATTTAACTGATGAATTCCTCTCCATTCCTTTTTGCCTTTCATTCTCATCTCCAAGCATGCAGCAGTCACACTTGGATGCAGAATTCCTTCATATCTTTTTGACTACTTATCTGTTCTTCTCTTACCATACCCTGAGCAGCTGCAGTCCTTTGCTCTTTCCTGTACTTTCATGATGTACTGCCACAGTGTAAGGCCATGACTTTTGGGACTATTAAACTCCCCTTTCTATTTTGTGGGCATGAAATGTTGAGTGCAGATGAGATCAGGACACCTCCATGTTATGCAAGAGCAAATACTGAGTGCAGCACAGTAATTTTCTATCTTGAGAACTATAATGTAGACACTGCCTGGTTTTCTCCCTCCATTCCCTTCATTTTTGCTAGCAGCATCTGAAGGCACTAATTTTGCATATGCTCCAGTGAAAACAGCAAGATGTCTTTTTCTTCATCAGCTTCAGTAAGGAAGGGATTTCTTCTATGAAGCCTAACTGATCTTGAAAAAAATTATTTTTAAAGATAGGTGAATAAAATCAACAGAAAATTCAGATTTCACTCAGAAATTTACTTAGAAGTATTAGATTTCTGATTGAGTTCTGTAGTGCAGAGCTGCTAAGCCAAAGTAAATTTCTTTACCACTCTTGATCTCATCAAAACTTGCCATTTTACACCATTTGTAGATCTGTCTCCAATTACAAAGCAAAATCATATAAAACTAATTTTCATTTATGCTGTGATCTTCCCTTATGAAATTCTAGTCATCCTGTGTAAGTAATTTCCATGGAATACATCTTCTCCATTACAATCAATAATGGAAGCAGAGAGCAGATGAGAAGATACTGTAGCTGTGTTCGAAAATTTTCCCAACAGGTTTGAATGACTGCTTAATTTCTCATAAACACCACATTTTTAAAGCAATCTCACACGTTTTAATTGCAATGGGCAACACAGCTCACTGGACTATCCCTGCAAAGCAGTGCCTGAAGCTCTAAAACACTGAAACTAATGATCTAAAATTTCACAGAGTGAACCACAGGCAACACAGCAGGTTTGTGTTTCTGTTTCAACAAAATATTTCTGTAAGCCAAAATGACACATATCATTTCGGGAATAAAGCACAGACCAAGGGAAAAGAAGTGATGTAGCCACGATGTGTATATATCTACAGCATCTCCTGTGAGACACAAAAAAGTGTGACTGGTGGGAGTCTGTATTGCCCTGTCGTGTCAGTCTAAGTGCATGCATCACATTGGATGGGCTGAATTCCATTTAATTCTTTTCTCATGCCAAGAAATTAATTCTGTCATTCTGTCTTTTAGTTTTCTTACCAATTCTTAGCTTATAATATTTGGTAAATTTTTTTGTTTTAAAATGTCTTCACTAACTTTTGACAGGCTACAAAGGTCACCACAAAAACTCAGAAGAGTTGTCTGGTGACTTTCCTATTATTCTGGTGAGCAGTATCTCTATTTCAAATCCATGAACAACAAAACATTGTATTTTTCTTTCCACATGGGTAAATTGGGATTTCTGCTTCACACTGGAAATTTCAGTGAATCATTTCAAGCTCACTATTCACTCCTTCTTTTCTGCTTCAGAAATTAAAGCAGTATTTACTGAGTTGGCAATCACAATGATTCTCCATAATTTAATTCAGTGTTATAAGGCAAGGGTATACAGGATTTGTGTCTACAATTTTGGTAGACACAATGCAGCAACAGGGCATGGCTGCTCACCCCAAGGCTTTGGACTAAGGGCTCTGGCACAGCATTTATGGTGGTAAGATAAGGATGAGTTTGGAGTTTTGGTCTGTGTATGCATGCTTATTGTATTTCCCATAGCAGGGAGGAATGATGAATCTGACTCCATCTTCTCAGAAGGATAATCTACTATTTTATAATACTATATTATGTTAAAGAATACTATACTATGATAAAGAATACAGAAAGGATACTTACTGAATGCTAAAAAGATAATAGTGAAAACCTGTGACTCTTTCCAGAGTCTTGACACAGCTTGGCCCTGATTGGCCAAAGAGTCAAAACAATGCAGAAAAAAAACCAGAATCCAATGGAACAATCACCTGTGGGTAAACAATCTCCAAACACATTCCACATGAGCAAAACAGAGGAGAAGCAAATGAGATAAGAGTTGGTTTCCTTTTCTCTGAGGCTCCTCAGCTTCCCAGGAGAAAAATCCTGGGCGAAGGGATTTTATCAGAGAATGTGAATGCCACACATGGTGTGTATGTGCAGATGGGGATGTCTGTGCCCAGTGTAGGTTGGGGGAGACAGGGTAACTCCTTCCCTGAAATCACCAACATCCATTTGCATTGTTCAGTACAAAAGCAGAGACTCCATCCCAGCCTAAGCCAGTACCCCTGGTTAGAGGCAGGACTTGGGCTACTCACATATCTGACATGAGCATGAGGTTGGAAGCAAAACTGCCCAGAGCTGGGGTGAGGAAGGGGCCATCTGTCCTGCCCTACCCTGTGCTGCTGGAGAGGCCCCCAGCCTGGGACACTGAGTGTGGCCCATGCACCAGGCACTCTACTGGGTGCAGCAGGACCAGCAGCCCGTGCTGTCCCCAGCCCTTGGGGGACACCAGCACCTCCAAGGTTGTTTTGTCACCTCCTTTGGCCACCCAGATTGCACCACCAGCAATGCACAGTGAGGCAACCAGAGTCCCATCAGGGACAGGCATGAGAAGTGCCAGGCTTGGGCATCTTCTCACAGTTGCCCCTTGACTGCTGTAGAGCCCCAGACAAAAATCTCCACTGTTTGAATGTCAGACAATGTCCTTCAGTTGTGGCTTTATTCTGTGATCTTCATGGGTGGTAAAAGAGCTGGAGAGGGAAATACTTATCCCCTGCTAGGAATTATTAATGCCTTCCTTTATGAAATGAGAAAGGCATGTATGAGCAATCCCTAAACACAAATTAGATGACTGGATCAGAGGATGCTGGTCTGGTGAGGTGCCATCTCCTGTTTTGTTATGAGATTTCAAGGAGGGCCTTGAGCAGTTCTTGAACCCTCACTTTCTTCCCTAGAAAGGATGTACCATGTGGGTAAAGGCAACAATTGCAATTCTTAAAGCAATAAACTCTTCCAAGCAGTGAAGAAGGAGCTACTGACACAACAGATCTAGAAATCATGCCAAGTAATTGTCTACAGGGGTGTGGAGCTGAAATTAATGTCATCAGCCTGCTTTTAGAAAACTTTATCTCTGTAAATATTATATGTACATATTGTGTATATTGCAGCATGCACCTATTTGCAAAATGTTTAAAGAAGCAGAACAGACTAACAGTTGGGAATATTTTTAATTGTTTAACTGTTTTTAATCACCCTTCTTCCCTGCCAAAAACTAAACTGAGGGGGCAAAAAAGGCCCATCCTTGAAAGAGAACAAGAATGAAATTAGAGATCCAAGAGCAGGGTGGTTGGTTCCTGATTAAAGCAGTAGAGAGAACTGCCTATAGTTGTGTCTCTAATTTATGACTAGTAACTTATTTTTAAGACTCTTTACCTAATTACCCTGATCTTTTTATTTTTTAAAGACCTACTAATTCACAGGTATTCAGTAAAATATTCCATTATTAATTACAGAGGGATTTATCATATGTTTCGAAATACACAGATAAGGAAATGTTCTGTGCTGAAGCAAAGGAGCAATTTTCTATACTGTAACCAGAACTTCTAAGAACAAAGTCTTTACTGAAATAAACATCACACAGAACTGGGATCCTAAATAACCCAAGTGCAAGAACTAAGGAAGTAAAAAGCATACCAGAGATTTCTTTTAAAAAAACACCGAGCAACAAACAATCCCAAGGGCAAATCTGTCTCTGATTCTTTCCTAGGAAGAACCTTGTACCATATGCTTGTAAATCCCATATACAACTCAAAGAAACAAGACTGCTCCCACCCATTCAAAAATGCCCACCAGCCCCTCGGGACAGTGACAATCAGGCAATGACACCAGGCCTTTGCTTTGCCAGTTGCTCCATTCTGTCAAGTACCTTTGGGTACTTCGTTGCATATTACCAAAGGTTGTGTTATGGGATGAATCCCATGGATTCGGGGACACTGTGCAAGCCCCAGAGGAGACAGGGCCTTAAATCTGCTGTTCTGGTCTCTCAGCACCTGGGAAATGTTATTTAGTCTGGTCCTTCTCAGATGCTTGCAGAGTGGATGAAATGATGCTTTCCTCCTCAGAGGGCTGGCAGGAAGGCACTGGACAGGCAGTACCACAGCCAGGGCTTTTGCTAACTGAGATGACATAGGTATGTAAAATAGATTGCAGTGCTGCACCATGACAAGGTTCTCACTGGGGCCCACAGGTCCTGGTTTGCTTCATTGCTCCTGTATTCCCCAAACAGGAGAGAGGAGCAGGATTAAAAAAAAATAAAATCTTATGTATTTGCAGGTTTCCTCATATGGGTATGGGACTGCAAGTAATCAGCATTATAGAGAATATCAATATTAGGAAATAATTCAGAAAATAAAAAAGTGATACAAAAAATAAAGTTGAACGTTCTTTTGTTCCTGCTAGATGAACTGCAAGAAATTCAGATTTAACAAAAAGTAATTGAAGATAATGATATAAATCATTAAACCCAGCAGGTACTGTACTAAGGAAGACAGAGAAATCATGTATCATGGGGCGATGGTTGTAACAAAATAAATCTACACCAAACTGGAAAAGCTAATGAAAGGGTGAAATTAAGACTGCATAAGGACTTGAGGTAAATAATGAAACTTTTTTCAAATATATAAAGAAGATGAGGTCAAGAAAGGAATCATTTGTGTCTCCAGAGACACAAGACCAGATGCCAAAAGAGGTAGACATTAGAGAAAAATTAAATTAACTTCCTTCACTGTTTATGAGGGAGGAAGATCAAGTGTTGTCAAAGAGAGAAATGCACATTCCTGAATGAGAAAAAGTAAACTCAAAAGTGAACTCAAGGTCAACATATAAAAATGATGAAGTGATTAGATTCTGAAAACATTTCCAGGACTCTGGGGTTCAACAGGTCCCATCCCATCAATTTGGAAAAGCACAGCAAGGAAACCTGAGTCATTTTGGATTTACTGAATGTAAATAATTTTTGATTGAACCTATTGTTTTCTATGATCAAATAGCTGGGTTTCTGTACAGGGGATAATCAGTGGATAACACTTATGTCTGCTTTAGCAAGGTTTTTGACAGTGTCTCCAACAACTTTTGTACCTGAAGACACTGTGGTCTGGCTGGGTGGGCAACCAACTGCGTGGGTAAAACCTGGCTGGAGGGTTTTGCTCAGAGGAGAGTGATTAATGGGTTTGTGCTCTATCCAAGGCAGGCTGGACTGACTGGCTTTACTGCAAGGACTCTGAGGACTCCTGGCAGACAGAGCACTGCCTGAGCATCAGGAGTGTGCCCTGGCTAAAGAGGTGGCCTGGGCTGGTGGGAGCACAGCCAGGAGCCTGTGGGGAGGGACTCTCCTCCCACTCAGCTCCTGCTGGGCCACATCTAGACACTGTATTCTCTTGAGCTCCTCAGTACAAGAAATACTTTGAAAAAATGGAGAAGAAAAAGTGTTAGGATCTGCAGCACCAGATTTGTTCAGCCTGGAGAAGAGGTGGCTTCATGTGGACATTGTAGCAGCCTGCCAGCACCAACAAAGGGGCCACCAAGAAGATGACCAAGCTCTTCAGAGTGATGCTGGGGAGATGAGAGACACTGGGCCTAAGTTTAAACACTAAAGATTTACTGGGGTATCAGGCAAAACTTTATCCCCAAGAGGACAGTCAGATATTGGAGCAGGTTACCCAGACAGCTTGTGCCGTCTCCTCTCTAGGAAGTTTTCAAGACTAAACTAGATAAAGCCCTGAACAACTCAGTCTGATCTCAGATCTTCTTTGAGCTGAGGTTGGACCAAAAATCTCCTGAGGTTCCTTTCAGGACCAATTATCCTGCACTCCTATGATCTGTAGGCGACAACAGCCAGACAGCTGAGAAGGGAGAAATGGAAGGCCCTGCTAGATCATGGAAAAACTTCGCCATGATAAGGAATAAATCCATTGAGAGTTTCTGAACAATGCCATTTAAAGGCAAGATTAGGAACAGAGATTAACCAGCAAGTGAGGAAAAAAGGAGCAAGGGCAGAGCCTACAACGAAAGGCAGAAAAGCTGCTTCTACCAGTACTGTCCTTGGCTTGCTGTGCAGATTTTGAGAAGCCTCAGGGAAATTTCTCCACAGTGGTTAAAGTCATGTTTTTTCCTCCCTTTCTGATGTGAAAATATGGACAACAGCAATCCAGCCATTTGGGAGTGTTTACCATGCAGAGACAGCTGTCCTGGAGCCAAGGGCATGGTGATGATGGCTGTGTTGAAGATACACAGATACATTCATAGCATGTTCTCTACAGTAGAGAGACCAATGGTCCAAGCCTGGACCTGAAAACAATTTTCCTTCTGCTGCAGAAACTACCCAGAGAACCTCACCAGCAGAAGCAGCCACCAGAGCAGGAACCACTCAGAAAACATCCACTATTTTTTACCAGAGTTTTCTTTATCCTGGGTTATATGCTTGCTGTGAGGAGACAACAAATACTGACTCTACCTGTGAAAATCCCTGAGAAACCCAAGTTGCTGAAGACTAGAAAAGTATCATAAAAGCATTATTGCTTTTCAGTCCCATGCCTAAGAGACTGGGATGGGTAGTCCTCTTTCCTGTTATCTTTTATAATCTTTTTTCCTGAGTGATTTTCATTTATGTCCATAAAACTGGAGGGAAACTTTTATTCCAGTAATTCAGGGACTTTGTCAGACTATATTCACAATAATAAGAGGCTGTTTGATCTTCAGATAAATGCAGATAAAGAAAAACCATGTTCTTATGCTTGTAAATAATTGCAATTTAAAGTGCCATAAAAACAAGAAAACCCATTCCCAGGAGATCAACAAATAGCATTGCCCAGAGATTGTAACCCAACACTGGGGTCATTCTCAATAGACAGCTGTCTCATTTCCCTTTCAAAGAAACAGCCATATATCTCACTGCAGCTCATCACAAAGTGTAATAAAAATACACATTCATTAACCTGCAGAAAGGAAAAGGGAAGGAATAAAACATGCTGATGAAACAAAAATAGTTCAGCCTAGCTAAGACACGAGATTGTAAGGAGCTTAAATGAACTAAACCAAACTAGGTAACTGGACAGCAGCATTCTAGATGAAACTCAGCCTAGGCATGTGGTTTGTGGGAAACAGTTTAAAACTACTAGTAAACATTTATGTGCTCTGAATTTGTTGTTATAGCCAAGGAAGAAGATACAGGCATTACTGTGAACAGCTCAATGAAGATGCGCATTAAACATGCAGCAGCAATTTAAAAAAAAAAGGAATTAAAAGGGATGGGATATTGAGCATGGAACAGACAGAGAATAATACAGAGAACACTGGAATCAATGAGACATCCTCAGCCTTGCCAAGTCAATAGACATTTATTTTGTATGCCACCTCTCCTGAAATCTACAACCTCAAGTGCCTTGCAAACCAATGCAATCTAATTACAGAATTAAATAATAACAAGGGGAGATAAATTTGGTTCTCTGTTCACAAATCGAGTAAAGAGCAAAGGGCTGAAATGAAGTCTGGATGAGGGCTGAAGTCCTTCACAACTGATGAAGAATTTCTGCTTACAGAAGACCAGAGAGGAAAGAGAGAAGAGCAAGAAAGCAAAGGAAAAATATAGGCCAGCTCAGGCTGCTGAAAGGGAAGCAGTGTGAGTAGATGCCTCAGTTCTTTTGTGGGTAGAGATCCACATACATAGCAAAAAAATCTATATATACTGGTTTATCAATGGCTAGCTCCAGGGGAATCATAGTCACTGTTTCAGTAAGAGCAGGACTGGACCTCCAGTGCTGCAGCCAGGGTTCAACTTTCTTCACACGTTTTTCACATCTCTGGTTTTGTCTGGTTTTTATTCCTTGAGTCATTTATTATGTAGGTTACAAACTATTTCTTTGCATTTTCTGTATGTTTGTGCTGAATGGGAAAACCCCTGAGTGAAATGTATGGAGAGCAATGCTGACAGGCTCAGAGCAGGAGAGATAAGCACCTGATGTGTCATGGCCATGTCCTGTTTGCAGTTTCATAGCAATAGAAATAGTGTGGAGGAAAAGAATGCAAGGATACCACTGAGATAAGAATCAGTAAAACCAATGCTAAGCCTGAGTTAAGGAAGCTTTAAAAAAATGTATGTAAAAGTAACTAAACCTCACATAAATGAAGTCATAGGCACAGTACTGATGCAGAATCCTGCTGGAGATGTTCACATTCCCACTATTAAAGGTAAAAAGTAATCACTATTCTCATTGCACAGATGAAAAAAATAAAAGAGGAGTTAAAGATCACCCACAAAGTCATAGAGTGGAACATTAGTACATGGAGAATGAAACTCAGCTTTGCAGTGAGTTTTCCAAGAGATTACACTGCAGAAAAGTCACTGAAAAGTTCAGCTGTGGGAAACACCATTAATGTGCTTTGAAAATTTCCAGTTAGAGGTGAACTACAGAGAGTAAAAAGCTGAAAAAAACCCTCCTAATATTGTTGTGAAAATTACATTGGGTCACCTTCTTTCTAAAAAGATGTAGCAGAAACAGAACCGATCAAGAAATAATAGGTGGAATTGGCACTGCTCAGCTTTTGGTTTGTAACCCCAAGAAGGGTACAAAAGTCAATGCAAGAGGGGAAGCTGAAGGGGAACTGTCAATGTAATATACTGAGAGCTTAACTTCTGCCCAAGGCAATTGTCCCTCACCTTTTGCCTACACATCCTACCTTAGAGGTCACTGCCAATCTCTCAAAGCACACTGGGGTCCACTATAAAATCTCAGTATTAGTATCACAGATATGTATTTTATTCTCACAAAGTAAATGTTAATGTGCAGGAACATATTTTTTTTAAAGTAAGGAATTTCAGTCTGAAAAGATTGCATAGAATTAGAGAAAAATTAATCATGGGCAGACTTTTGAGAGGAAAAATAAATCAGATATTGAAGGTGGACTCATTTTGTAGCTTTAATTAATTGGGAAAAAAAAGAAAAGGAAATCCTTTTACTAAATGAAAAACTAGAACTATATCCAAATATAACCCTAAGTTTTATTTAGTAAATTCTCTTCTTTGAAAGAGTGAAATAAAGAGTGGGTAGGCACAAAGAAGTTGGGAAGAAGAGTGAGCATTTTTTCCTAAAGAAAGAAGTTCCAGTCTAAATTTGATTTTGTGTAAGACAGAGATGACCTTCTCTCTTTCAATGAGGTGAATAAGGGAAAAAAAAAATAATCAGAAGTGTTCCTCTTAGGCAAACACTCAGCACTGCTTATTTACATCTTCCTTCCTGTCAAAGGGAAAAATAATTAAGTGGCTAAAAACTGAAATAGGATTTTTCTTTTCTCTATCACTTTAAAACAACAAAAAAGGCAGTTTTGAAATCTAATTTCAAAAATTAAAAACTACATAAAATAATTTAAGGAGATCCTATTTTAACAAAGAGGAAGTGTGAAATTAGTCACAGCCATGCGGGTCACAGTCTGGGACAAGAGCTGAGGAAAGACACACATGATCCTTTTCCTACAGTCAAATTCCCATTTGTACAAAATGGTGGTAAGGAGCCAGATGATAGAAACACAGATATTTCATAAAATTGAACCATAAAAAGAAACTGTATTTCCTTACACAGCCCTCTGCTTCCATGTTTAAATCCTATTCCCTGCTTCCAATGCTCTCATAGTTTCCATCTCAGAGTTACCTCCTCTTAGCGCTTCTCAAAGTAATACAGGTGACTAGATTAAATTAACCTGGAAGCATCATCCAACTATAGAATCTACATTATTCCCAAGGTAGTAAGTTCATTTTATTCACTGTTGTCATGGCACTTTGGGGGCAAAAGTGAATCTGGACTGTAATAAACATAAAATTTCGAAACCCTTTTTCCTATATACAACTATACTGAACAGACACCACTGCCAAGTGTTATTTGGATCAAGAAGTATCTGAATTGTCATGGTCTGTAGCCACGTGCAAGTCATTTTGCGCTGTGGAGAAACTAGAGGTTCTTTGCTTGTGTTGTTGATGTTGAATGGCTCTTGTTTGTCATAAGAAGTTAAAGTCAGAGAAGCTTCCTTCTGCAGAGCTCCAGCATCCTCCTCTGCTCTGTGAAGGCACTCTCCTCACTGCTACTGGGACCACTCAAGTACAAGGGTTTGGTCTTTTTTGTCCACTTTTCTTGCAAATCACTGCCTGTGATCTCCCATAACAATAAATAGCTTGAGCAAACTTGCTTTTTGACTCCTTGAAAGTCTTTTTCATTTGACAGACCTTTCATAGATGTTGTTACTCTAAAATATTGGGAGACTGAAGGAATATCTTTCTGCCTCAGTCAAATAAGTGAAAAACCTACAGTTATTGTATTTGCTGGGAGTGTCTTGATGAAGGCAGGAATGATGCATCTGACTCCATGTACCCAGAAGGCTCATTTATTGCTTTATGATACTATATTATATTAAAGAATACTATACTATACTAAAGAATACAGAAAGGATACTTACTGAATGCTAAAAAGATAATAATGAAAACTGTGACTCTTTCCAGAGTCTTGACACAGCTTGGCCCTGATTGGCCAATGAGTCAAAACAACTCACACCAGAATCCAATGGAACAATCACCTGTGGGTAAACAATCTCCAAACACATTCCACATGAGCAAAACAGAGGAGAAGCAAATGAGATAAGAGTTGGTTTCCTTTTCTCTGAGGCTCCTCAGCTTCCCAGGAGAAAAATCCTGGGCAAAGGGATTTTATCAGAGAATGTAATGCCACATACAGCAAAGACAATGAGAGGAGCTCTTCTCATATTCACATTTCTCTCTCAAAACAAAGTGATCCTGCAAGAGGCTCCAGCCACCTGGGCAGAGCAGTGTGCTCTGAGCCCTGCTTGCAGGCTGGCCAGGTGGGATGTGGGGCAGTCAGCAGCACTAAAGGTACAAAGGACATTTGGGATTCACTGCCCTGTTTGAGCAGCCTCCACTAGAGCTGCTGAGCCCCTGAGCCAGCAGTGCAAAACCACTGCAGGCCCACAGTTCAGCCTCTGGAGCCCAGCAGCCAGCTCCCCCTTCCATTCTGATTGCACATCAGCAGGACCCATGTTTCCTTTGGGCCCCAAATACACCTGAGACCCTCAAACAGCATTAGTATTTTAGCTTTTTTTTTGTCAGAGACACCCAGCAAGACCCATACCACAGACACCAAAGCCCCACTTAACAGCGTGGAGAAAAAGACTTGGGTCACCTGCTCTGCACCACATCATAAGAGCACCTGGAATTTTTGGGCAAATTATTCAACTTTAACCTAAATCACTAACTATTGTCGTGGCTGACATCTTCCACATTCAGGGAAGTGAGAAAAGAGCACTCAATCCCCTGCTTGTTTTTCAAAAGAAGTTTTGGATAACTGAGATCCTTGAGATGCTATGGACTGACAATATCTATCTTACCTGAATATTGAAAATGTCATGTGTTGTCCCAGGCCTTCCCTAAACAGCTGCTTCAGATTAGCTGTAACACACTTTGTCGTTAACAAGAAGATGAGAAATTAATGAATAAACCATTAATCATGTAATATAGTATGGTCCAATTATTTTTTTAGAAATTAGTAATACAAAATTTAAGCATAAACACAACTCTTAGACCCATATATCCCAGGTTTTCCTGGTGCTCTTTTTATGTCAGTGGATTGTAGCCAGGACAAAGAATATCTAGTTTCAGTTTCTTTCCCCCTCTCTGCCCTGTTTTTTTTTTTTTTCCATGGAAAATGATCTGGTTTGCATGCACTCTTCTCCAGCAGTTTTTCAGTTATAAAATGCCTCACAAAAATCCTGGCAAGAGGACATCAAAAGGGGTTTTTACTTCTCTGAAGCATCCAGAAGCTAAGCTGATGCTCTGAGTATGCCGGTGCAGGCAGGCCCCTTTTGGTCACATCTGGGCCTGGATTATTATGTTCTATCCCTTGGGGACTCATATAAAATATATGGGCAATAAATGACTGACTTATTAAGCAGATTCCAGACCAGAGGGAGTTAATGCAACTCTGCATGGCTGCACCCATTCAAGGAGACATCCTTCCAGGAGAGGATTGCTCTTTTATTATGGCACCTTATGATATTTACATGCTCATCTTCTCTAATACTGGTTCTCGGTATCTTCCTTCTTTTACACTCCACTCCCATTTTAGAAACTGGAGAGCACTCTAAAGAATTGTTTGCTTAGGACCACTGTAGAAGTAGGAAATATTTCTGAAAATCAATTTCCCCAAATATACAAGATTTTGATGCATAAATGAGGGTTTGGCAAAGCCTTTCTGCTTCTCAAAAATGCAGTAAAACTGTACAAAAGGCAAGGAGGTCAAAAGATTGCCCAAGGTCACAGTGGGAATCAGTAACTCAGGTTGAGTGAAGCGTACAAACATGTGAGCTCTGATTTTCGTCATCTAGCTATTGGACAACACTCTTTATTTCCAGCTACTATTGATTTACACCCTTCTACCCCTAGAATACAGCTGGCATTTTGTTAATTCAGTATCCAATAGCTCATAATGATCCTGCTAAAGATAGACTGCTGTGGGGCAGTCAAACTCCATGAAATGATTGCGTAAAAGTGTGACCGGGAAGGCCTTTTTCTCACATAGTCTGATTTCTAATTCCTCAGATGGAAGGAATGTTTTACTCAGCTAAGTTTCTTCTGCAGTCACTAAACAATATTTCCAGTGGAAGAGTTTTCTGGTACAAATTGCTGAATACTTTCAAAGTGAATGGCTTTTAGAAATGATTTTTTTCTTTTAATTTTCAGTGGGATGCTTTTGAAGTTTCTCATTTTGATTAGATGGAAATTCTTTCCCTAAAAAGGGAAAAAAAAAAAGAAAGAAAGAAACTTCTCAGGAGGCATGACTATCAGGAAGATCTCCTTAAAAGATAAACTAATGGAAAAGAAGGAATTTTATCGTGTTATGATTTTCCAGA
Organism: Molothrus aeneus; assembly: GCF_037042795.1. Lineage (NCBI taxonomy): Eukaryota > Metazoa > Chordata > Aves > Passeriformes > Icteridae > Molothrus > Molothrus aeneus. The sequence continues at coordinate 137,052,719 of NC_089646.1, read as the reverse complement.
TTCCTCAGATGTCACAAGATGTCAACCAGCATCACTCATATCATTTGCCATGACAGATCCTGCCTGACACAGTGAATCACAGTGGCTGGGGCATGTGACTGCCAGCCATTAGTGGAGAGGGTCTGGTTTGAAGTCAGGCTTCCCTTTACACCTGCCTGCCGTACATCTGCAAAAGCTGGGGCCGTACGTGCAGCCAGCTGCTCTTGGTTTGTTTGCAGATTCAGAGAGCAATAGCAAGGGACAGAGAGTCCTTTTCAGCACTCCAATTTCTTTCCAATTCTCTGTGCAAAATGACTAGAGATTTCCATTAAAACATCAAAATATCTTTCTAGGTATAAGTCCAACTCTGCATAAGATAAAGAAATAAAAACTGTATAAACAATCTTAGCATTCAAAAGCCTTTTCAAGCCAATTGCTGTATAATGAATTCAGTGTAAATGTGTGCTGACCTTGGATACAAAATGATCTCTTTCTGCCAATAATTTGCATAGTGGATATTGCTTTTGAGACAGTATATTGCAGTATGAAGGTTTAAAGGATGAAAAGAAAGTAGAGACTGAATATTAGCTCAGAGAGACCTGCACAAACCAGGAAGAGCATCAAGAGACACTGAGGTCTTCCTCAAGCGAGGAGAGAGAACTGCATTGTTTTTAAGGAGTAAATGCTTTTGTTTTTATTAATATATGTTAATTCATCCACATGATCTGGCTGCAAGCTCATGAAGTAAATTGCACATAGGGTGGAGAAGACAGAAAATGGCTGTTCAAACTACCCCTGCTGCCCTGTCAGGCAAATGCCCTCCCATCAATGTGGGCACATTTCTGTGCTGGGGATAGTGTGAAGGTATCTCCTTCCACACCCCTGGGAACCAGCAGCTTGTTCCAGAACCAGCCTGCATGGAAGCAGGATGTAAAGGGGAGCAAAAATGTTCTCTGACCTCTTCAGTAAAAACTTGACAGGTACTAACATGTCATTGGGACTTCTACAATCCCCACAACACAGCTGCAAGGACTTTGCTTTAGCATGGACAGAGCAGAGCCTCTGTCAGCAGCAGCCTCTTCCTTGGAGGATCTTCCTTTGGCCAGGGGCAAGGCACTGAAAAGTCCTGGTCCTCCCCACCCTTCCCAGTGCTTTCCTCCTTTTCCCTCATCCTCATGTTACATCACCTCCTTGGGGTGTCTCCAGGATTTCCATATGGCTTCAAACCCCCACATCAGATGGGTCCATAGGCCTACCAAGAGGACACTTTTCAGGTACTTTTAGAATACTAAACCACTGCAGGGGACCTTGCTTGTGCTGAGCACTGCTGGCCTGCAAGCAAAGGATTCTCTGAAATGATGGAAGGACTAAAGCACCTGAAAGCTGCAGCCCTGCACCTTCAAAGCATCATTCCTAATGTCTGCCATGTGCACTGCACATGCCTTTAGTGAGCTGGTCCCTGCTGAAGGACTGGTTATTGTCAGTGTAATACCAAGCCAGCACAAGTATTTCCTGTAACTGGTTGATATTGGAGAGCATAAACTGTAGTTGCTATTTCTCTGTCTCTTTTTAACATATGAACTATTTAGTGAGCTATTCACACTCCATGATCTTAATCCAGCTCAGTCCTAATAAACACCATCTCACTTTTCTAGAACACCTTTGTCCCACAGGATCTGAAAATACTTAACAGGATTGCACTGTTTTCCTGGATAGACTCATTTTTATTCAATAAGATCATAATGTGCCAGAATTTTTTTAAGTGAATCTTTAGATGTGTCAGCCTTTGCCCAAGAGAATTTCAGTAAATATGCTTACATCATTGATTCATGCAATTCTGGACTCCTTCTACTTTATTCTGAAAAGTCAATATTTTTGAAGGATTCAGGATAGGAATGTTAGTACAGTATATTGGTAAAGACAGCTCTTCTTCTGAGGGGATATGAATGCTAGCACCAGAAAAACACTGTAAATATTAAAAGAATATTGCTCATGACAAAGGAGCAGCTGAAGTAAAATGAGGCCCTGACTAAGCACATATATTGTTTATGGGGTGGATACTTCCAACTGTGAGAAAGGGTTTCCTGCCACATTGCACAGCACAGGAGATGTCAAAGAACACATCATGCTTAACAAACCATGCTTGACTCGCTGCCTTAAGGCATATTCCACACATACCCCAAATACTGAGTGAAGAAAATATGGGAGTGCATGGGACTGTGGAGCACCGCAGGGGGAGGGCTGGATGAGGTTTCAGAGGAGATATGGACATGGAGTCCCATCTCCTTCAGTGGCATGTTGCACAGTGGATGCCACAGATGCCAACTGGACCACTCAAACCTGATGGTGCTTTTGTCTCCCTGCAGGATCAGAAAGGAGCCACATTCAGCTCTCTGGCCCCACTACTGCCCAGGGCTATCCCTGCCATTCGTGTTCTCCTCATTTACCACAGTGGCACAAAGGGCTTTGAGATGCTGCAGTGTAAAGTCCTGGGTAAATGTAAATGACAGCCAGGTCACAAGAGTAAAGAGCATTTGACCCTCCTTCCTCTGCTTGCACAGGGGATGGAAGGGAAGGGGACGGGCTGGAGTAGAGATGAGCTGTTTCTGTTGATATTATCAGTGCTGAAGGTTATTCCAGATGAGCTGAGAAGGATGGAGTCAAACAGAGATATCTGTGCCACATACAGTAGCAGGCCACTTCCACTTCACAATGTCTTTGCAGTCACGGGGCACTCAGGGGCCTACCCTGCCCCACGGCCAATATTGGCACAAAGGCAGGCCAGGGTGCCCTGCCTCTGGCCAGTGCCAGTGGTGGGACAGACAGACTGCCAGCACCCTGTGCCCAGCCTGGCAGCAGCAGTGTGGGCAGAACTGTTAATGTAAGGTGTGCTTTGCTGCTCCCACTGCTCAGCTGGAGACAAGGGACAGCTCAACTCTCACCTCTTCCAAAGGTGTGTGCAGAGTGGGCTGCTGCTGCCAGACAATGGGACTCCAGGAGCTCCTGGCAGGGCTCAGAAGCCACAGCATCACCATGATCTTGTGTTTGCTGTCAGTGATGGGATAAGTCACTCTATGGACACCTTGCTGCTCATCTTTCTCACTGCCTCAATAAGCTTTGGCTTATGAAGCATTATCAGAGTCCATTACTGTTTGGTCCCACTGAGTTAGATGGAAACAGCTGGCAGTCTTAGAGCAGAGTGAGGGGTTTGGATGAAGACACAAAAACAAGGGTGAAAAGGTTTATGTGCAAGGAGATTTAGCACTACCAAGCACACAATCAATATTGCAAAATAATCTCAGCAACGTGTGTATGCTCCTGGTCAAGGGTCAGAACAGTTCAGCTTCCTGAGCTCCCTTCCACAGCTTAAGAACAAAGAAACAAACAAAGGCTCTTTCTGTAGCACTCTGCAGCCTTGTTCTTCAAACTATCCCAAGAAAATCAGAGTCCTAGACAGAAAGAATCCTGTGACACACCTCATAACAGAAGACATTTATTGAAAAGTCCCCAGTCTGACATTTATTGAAAAGTCCCAATCCTGCTGCATGTGATCTTCATCATCTGTCCTTCTCACTTTGTCACCTGATAAAATGTTCTCTAAATCAGCTGGATTCCCCTAACTGATTGCAGTGGGGTTTGCAGGTTAGTTTTGCTGATAAAAGGATAATCCTTGGAGAACAAAAGGCATTAAATGCTCAGTGGGAGAGTTTGGGAAGTGCTTGTGAATGCCAAGATCCAAAATAAACAAGTTTGAGGTAAGTCATGGGGGAGACCAGACACATTCAAAACCACGTTTTCTTATGGAAAGCAGCTTCACTTGTGTCACCTAGGGACAGAATAAAAGGGAAAGGCAAAGGGAGATGGGAACACTCAGATCTGCTACACACCACTGAGTTCTTGAGCAAGACCTGTGGCCTCTCTGATCTCTTCCTTGCATATTCTTTCTCCCAGTCATACAAAAGGGATAACTACACATGCTGCAGGACAGGTACAGAAAGGAGGATCACACCACAAGTCTTTGTTGTTCTGTGCTGTGGAGCCACAGTCTGTATTACAAATGGAGGAGACTAATATTATTAATTCCAAAATTTCTGGAATTAGATTCCAATATTTCAGGAATATTTGTTATCAGGACATTTTCCTCTAACCTCAGGGCTACTGCTGAAAGCTTTGTACTTTCTTCATAACTTGCTGACACAGAGTAGCAGAGAGGGAAAATTACTGCTGGACAGACAAAGGGGCCTGCGAGTTAGGAGTGCAGAGGCAGGCAGTCAAGGACCAAAAAAACTTGGTATCATGGAAGCAGATGGTCTAATTTGTAAGACAGAATCAGTCCCTGTAAGAGCTACACAGATTTGGTCCAATGCCACTGAGGACCTGCCTTCACCCACAGTTAAGAAGGAGCTGGTATCCCATCTGACTCCACAGGTCTTCTACAAGCGCACATTTCAATGGATGACTTTGAGCAGCAAAAGGAAGCAGACAAAATACAGGGTGTGTGAACTAGACAGAAATTGCTATGCACAGAATTATTTAGTTTTGAAAAGATTTTTAAGGGTATCAAGTCCAGCCATATTTATGGTTAACCCAGCACTGCCCAGGCCAACACTAAACCCAGTCCCTACCTGACACATCTACACAGTTTCTTATTTTTTTATCCCTCCACAGGTGGTGGCTCCACCACTTCCTTGAGCAGTCAGTTCCAATGCTTGACAACCATTTTGGTGAAGGAATTTTTCCTGATATCCACTCTAAACTTCCCTTGGCCCAACTTGAGGTTGGTTCCTGAGGTTATTTGTTCCTATCCTCCTAGAGAGAAACTAACATTAGCCTGATCTAACCACATGGCTTGAATGAACTGGGACAGCTACCAGAAACCAGAAGATCTTCCTGCACTGCACAAGGAATTGACCCATAATCCATGGGCAAATTACATGGGTCAATTACAACCAATTCTTGTGTTGTAACCACCATGTTAAGCTCCAGGAGGTGATTTTTCAATTTTTCACTTTCAAGCTTGATTTTAGCATTTTGCCTAAGGGAGGATAACAAACATGACTGCTGAAATCTTTGTCTTCTGAGGGCTATGTTAAGTGAAAATGGATTATGCTAATTTATATTGGCTGCACAGGAAGGCAATGACACAGTCATTAATGATCTACACAACCCAACACAGGGAAGTTCCAACAGACACAAAAATACAGTGGAGCTGGTCTTATGGGTATGTTCCCAGTTCCCAGTTGTGCCCAGGCACAGGCAAATTCCTAACTCATGCAAGTCAGAGTTGTGTTGCTCCTCACGTCCCAGGAGGTTTGTGGAGACCAAGAGGGCTGATTTTGCAGAGTCTTTATCAGCTACAGCACAGAACTTTTCTGCCACTGTGGGGGACAGTCTCTGCTACTGGCCTGTATTTTTGAAACCAGTAAATACAGGGACATTTCAGAGAGCCTGGAGTGAGCTGGGGCACATGGAATGGTTCTCTGGTCACCTCTCTGAAGGCTTGGGCTGCAGAAGTCCATCTCAGAGGAGTCAGCACCAGGGTGAGCACAAGTGTCCCTTACACCCACCAGCTGCCAGGACAAGACCCCAGGCACCAGGGCTGAGGCAGGTTTGAAGTGGGGCCACAGCTGCTGATCACCTGCAGCACATGCAGTACCAGCCTAAAATCCCTGTCACAGAATCACCACAGAGACATGGAACAGTTTGGGCTGAAAGAGTCCTTTAAGGGTCATCTAGTTCCAGCCCTCCTGCCATGGGCAGGGACACCTTCCTCCAAGTTTCCCAGAGCCTGACTTGAATATTTCCAGGGATGAGGAATCCGTTTACCTTCTTACACACCCTCTTTATCACTGTCTAGAGGTAAAGACATTTTATACCTGAGATGAGGAGGTTATCCATTGCTGGGAGTCAGGAGGTCAGAGTTTCACTATGGTAAGTGCTAACCAGGAATTCCCCTGCCCTGATGAATTTGACAAGGCAGCACCAAAGGAGGGTGGGTGGCTACTGACATAATGGAGAGCATAAAACAAGTATTCCCAACCATAAATATTTTTATTTTCTTTGCACAACATTAAGAAAATGGTATAAACCTGCTCTTTGCATGGATCAATAGATGATCAATAATAAAAACAACTTCTTCTCACAAGCAGGCAGTTTTATAATCCCAGCTAAAGTGCAAGATAACTAAAAGGGGACACCTCTCATAATAATTTTAGTATGTTTGTGTGTTTAAAAGCTGAGTAGTGCTGTTGATTTCTTGTCCTGATCATTAGAGCCACACCACAAGCACCAGAGTCTAAGAATCTTCCTGCCACCCTGCATGCAGCACCAATTCATGCAAACATCCATTCTGGTGCTAACAGCAGCTTTCCAAGTGTGATCCTTACCCAAAAAGTAAATAAAGGGTGGTTACAGGTGGTCAGATTTGGCTGCTGGCATAAAGAAGCCCCATGATGAATATGGAAAAGGAACTTGGGAAACTACTAAAAAGCAGAGGTTTCATGATAAGGCATTTCAACCTCTCCTCAGGCATTTCAGCTGCTCCTCAGAAGCAGCTGAATTTGGGAGAGCAATGCAACCAGAGGAAGGACTTTGGCTCAAACCTCTCTTTCCTTCTTCTTGGCTGGAGAAAGCTCTTTTCCATTGACTGTCATCAATCCAGACAGTATTTACTCAGATTTCCACAGACAGCAATAAGTCAAGGGGTCCAGGCAGGGAAAGTAATTAAGTTTTCCATGCAAGCTGGATCTACCATTTCTGGAGCAAACTGATGTGCCCAATCCATATCACAGGCCTGGCCTTTGGAAAGATTTCAGAAAGAAAGAGGGACATATTTTATCCATCAGTCTTTTGATTTCTGTGTTGGAACAGCCAGCATTGCAGCAGTAGATTTCCAGGCTTTCAGGCCAGCCAGCTAACCATGGGTGTCTCATCTGCCCACCTGCACAAGGGAGCCCACCAGTTTTCCCTGGCAATGCCCCCATCCAGCCCAATGCCCAGTGCAACCCGACAAGAGCACTCTCTTGGAAAGCAGTCAGGCTGATTTAGTCTCCAAGTGATGGAGATTCCCTCCCATCCCCAGGTAACCTGTTCTGCTAATGAATTATGAGAAGGAAGGGAGCCATTTAGTCAATGGTATTTGTGTAGGATGATTTTACACATTGCAATGGTGCCCGCTGCAGTAAGTAAATTGCCCCCTGGCTTTCATAAACATCATCTGTACACAAACATTATCCAGAGCAACTCTATGGCAGGGAAATTCTCAAGTGTAAGATAATGTCATCTCTACAGCAATAAGAAAGGTAAAACAGTACTTGGCAGCTGGGAAAGAGGGAGAGGCGACAAACAGCAGCCAGCTGTAAAATGACCATGTCAGGGCTGCAGCTGCTTGGTCTGCCTGATTTAAAGCACCAGCCCCACAAAAGCATGCTGAGGAAACTAATTCTGTAAGAGAGTAATTTCATACCCAGGAAAATTATGAGGAACCCAGAGGTCAAGCTGGTTCTGTGGGGTGCCTTTGTAATACCGCCACCAGCAGAAAAAATATCAGAAATTAAGTTCCATCTAATCAGATAGAATTGGCAATAAAGCCAGGACTGCTCCATTTATTTATTTATTACATTAGGTCCAAGGGAACAAGAGCCCATTTTCCTTCTAAATTTGGATGTAATTGCAGACAGCCCTTCATCAGTTCTTTCTAACCTCCATCTTGGAGCTGATGGCATCATTCCTGTTTTATTGGCAGAGAAACTGATGCCAGAAATTGAGAAGTGATCTGGCCAAATTCTTGCAACATCTCAGTAATAGACCAAAGAAGGGAATGTGTCCCTGCTGCATCATATCCCTCCCCCATGTCCTCTCAAGCTGTGCCCAGGAGAAAGAAAAGTCCTGACAGTCCAGTGCAAATCTACCACTGCAACCAGGTACAGTCAGACCGAAGGGTCCATTTTCACCATAGCCAACTCCCTGTCTACATCTCTGAAGCTGCAACAACCTCTTCCATTGTGTGATCAAGGGCAACAATATTTTTCTCATGCACCATAGACTCATCCAACCCTGCTTTAGGGGGGTGTGCAGAGCTCAAGTGTCTTTAAATTGTGTGATCTCTTGGTTGAAAGATGGGACACAACTGCTTTAGGCCATTTAGTCCTTATTTTTGTCATTGAATGTTCTTTCTAAGGCTGAAAGACTCATCATTTTGTGGCTGAGCAGCAACCTAGTTATTAGAACTAATGCTTTTCTCACCCTGATAGCAAACAGCCCAAAAGAAAATGTTAACCTGCCTTTAAAACATAAATGGGTTTGTTCTAGGTGGGCTTCTGTCTTCTTCATATATGTTTAAAAATTAACACTTCATCCAGTGTTCTTCATCCAGTACCCATCTGTTAACACAGAGCAAAACAGGAATTCAATTTTTGCCTGTAGTGCCAATTGAGCAAACAGCTTCTTTGTGCAGCAAGACAGGGACAAAATCTGAAGCCTTTATCTTCCATTAGCATCTTCAGCTTCCAAAAAAAAAAAGAAAAATGTTATCTGTTCTTCCAAGGGGGAAACTAAGGAGTTAATTTTTTAGAAATTATCAGCACTTGGGCCCAACACTAAGGATGTAAAATAAAGAGCAATCATTGCTCCAATGGGCTTACAAATGGCTGGATCTTTCTGAACAGTTCAACATACTTTTTTATTTTTTTTTTTAAGTCTATGATTAGGTGTCCCAGGGGAGGCAGCTGCCTGATGAGCACTTCAGGAAATTTGACCCTTATCTGCAGGTGCTTAAATGGGAGCTGAGCCCTTGGGGAAAAAAATCCTGTCTGTGAATAGCCCAGTAAGTGTCAGTGAGAGGCAGGGAGCGATTCCCTTGTCAGGAGATGGTGGCTGTGATCCAGTGAGAGCAGCCTGGCCCAGAACATTCCCAGCCCAGGATGTGGCAGCCATGAGTGGAAGGGAAGGAAGGGCAGGGACCCAGCAGCCAGAGCACCTCAGGGAGAGCCCCTTCTCCTGCTGGCATGGAGACACCTCTTCACCTCAGCCAACACACATAAAAAGCAAAATCAGGATCTACCAAATCAAAGAACTGCAATAAGCCATCTGTAGAGCATGTTCTCTGCCCTGGTGGTTTTTCTGGCTGTTCAAGCTCCCCAGGCATCACCAAGCATTGGCTGTGTATTCTAGCTCCACTGTCTGAGCCCATGAACATCTTGGCAGTGTTTCTGCAGGGTCAGAGCACGCAGCTGCCTGTGCTCCTGCCCACTCACAGCCTGCCTGGTGTAGATCTGGCTGTACCAACTCCCTGGCCCCAGACAGCACCCACACACCATTTTAGGGATGGCACCGGTTGGGAACTGTCCCTACCAGCATCTGACCACATGCATGTTGGGTTTGAGGGTGGAAAGACAGGGAAGGGAAAACGTAGAGGTGAGTGGAAGCTGTGACATTCAGCCTCAGGCCTGGAGAACAGGCCCTGTGCTGTTCCAGCTCCATAGCTGGAGTAATTTCCTGGCCTTTCCCCATTTTCAGTCCAGGGTATATGCAAGCTCTCCCTGCTCTCCTCTGTGCCCTCCGTTCCAAACACTGAAGTCATGGGTCTGGGGCCAACATGCCTTAGTCCAGCAGCAGGACTTGATGCCTTTATTAGCATGTTACAGAATATTAATAGTGGAAATCACATGAGCCAGTCAAATTTCTATGCCTCAGAGACAGCCCTTACATGCTGTCACTGCTAAACAACCAGTTTCTGAGATGACCCAGCCCAGACTCAGGCTGACTTTTTTTCTCCCACTCTTCAAATTCTCAGCTTGTCCCATACAACATTTGTCTCCAGGGATTTCTTGCAAAAGAACAAAACAAATAACAAATGACCTTCTGCTCCAACTCACTTCCTTCACACATCCCTCTCATCTCCACCAGCATGCTGGGGTTTGTTCTCCCTCTAGTCCCTGAAATCCCCCAGGACAGAACATCCACTGTTCTTTCATGGCTATATGGAGTCTTAGGCTGTGCCAGGGAGGTTTAGATTGGATATCAGGAAGAATTTCTTCACAGAAAGAGCTATTGAGTGTTGTGGTTTGTTCTATGTTTGTTCGATTTCCCCCCGTTGTTTCGAGTTGATGGTCTTGCCCAGTTCCCAGTTTCTGTCAATCCTCCAACCCCTCCCCAGTTACTATAGTTACCGAATGTATCGTTTCGCTCTCCACCCCTGGCTGCCTGCCTGTCACTCGGCATCCCTGCCTCTTTTTCCAGAATCTTCTGGTCAGGGTGTCGGGTGATTGGTTCAGGGGCCAGGGCCCCTCCTGCAACTGTGTTCAATTGGTTTCGCTGTTATGCCAATCCCCAATGTATCCTTCCCTCCCCTCCTCTGATTTGTCAACCTTCACCCCTCCCAGTCCCTTTATAATCCGAGGCTTTCCCTACCTCGGGGCTCTCTCTCGGTCTCTTCTCCCTTGCTCTTCCTCCCCTCACCCAATAAATCCTCCTACCCCGAAGAACCTGAGAGTCGCCTCTTCCTTCTGTCCTGCGGCACTGGAGTATCTCTGCGGCCAACGTCCGCAAGGCACAACATCGCCTTAGGCACACGACCTGCCTTCGAGTTGGGGAAGTGCCCCACTGGCTGGAGGTGGGCTGGACATTTCCTAGCCTGGGCGTTCTCATTCTGCCGGCCACACCGCTCCAATTGAGCATTGGAATGGGTTCCCAGGGAGGTGGTAGAGTCACTGGAGGTGTTTCAGAAAAGACCAAATGTGGCACTTAGCCCCATGGTCTGGCTGACAAGGTCACGCTGGGTCATAGAGTGGACTTGGTGCTCTGAAAGGTCACTTCCAACCTCCTTGATTCTGTGATTCTGTGAAATATAATTTTGATGCTTTTGCTCTTTACAAAAAAAATCTGTCCAAATTTGTCTTTCCTTTTCAGTTTGGAAACCTTTGCCACTTTCCCTGATTGCTCTTATATTTTTTAATGATTCCTTAGGGCTTTTCTTCACCTTGTCTGCAATTTTCAGGGAGAAATGACATGGAACTTGGTTTACCTTCTCTTCCTCTTTCAAAGTCTATTTCCAGCCTATTCTGCTCATAAACTGGTTATTCCTGGACCTTGCTTCTCAGTTCAAATCTGCAGGGACCAAGCACAGTGTGTTCCTCCATATGTTCTACCACATCTTTCTGTTCACTTACTCTCTAGGCAAATTAATTGTTAATTGGTCATAAAATGTGAATCTTAAAAAAAAAAAAAAAAGAAAAAAAAAGAGTGAAAAGGAAGAAGCAGACAAAGAAATAAGCTCTACAATGGAGCATTGAGTGTGGTAGTGGGAAGCAAAGCTTGGATGTCTCCTTTCCCTTGGCTCTCATCTCACAGCTTCCCTAGAAGGTGAGGTGCCTTTGTCCCTGCCCTTTCCTCCTCCTCTGTCTGCACAGAAAGCCCCTCTGAAGTAGCTGGGGAGCAGATGTGGCTCCCCAAGGTCCACATCAGCCCTGGGAGATGCCCCTGCCCTGGCAGGCCCCACTGCCAAGGCCAGCTCCAGACCGGGCTCATCTCACAGCCCCAGCTTGCTAAAGCCTCAGCCAGCTCCTGGGGGCTGCTCACTCTGCAGCTGCTCCCGTGGCAGCTTTATCTTTTCATTGGTCCCTTCAGCATCATTAGGTTGTCCTTTTCTTTCCCCTAAGTATTTTTAAATACACTAGACACCTAGTGAGGAAAATCTCAGGCCTGCAGTGCTCTCAACAGCAAAGTGACAGTGCCCTGGTGGCCCAGAGGGACACGTCCAGATGCCTTCCCTGAATACACAACAGCCACAGAGGAGAGATGTGCTACACAGCTCCTTGCAAAGGCAAGATCCACACCCTGATAGAGGACACACAGTAAATATTAAACATCAAGGTCCCTGTTTTCTGCTATGCCCCAGCTGCCCAGAGCCACTCTGAAGCAGCAGAGGAAATATAAACCCAGCAAAATTGGCCTTACAGCTGCTTTGTCAGTGAATTGGCACAAAGCAGCTGGAGCTCACCAGTAGACCTGGCCCTGTTCCTGGGCCTGCATCAGCCTCATTTCATGAGGACACTTCAGATGGCAAAGACAGGAGCTGTGGATCCTGAACAGAAATACAATAAAATCAGTTAAAAACAATTATGTACTCTGTGTGTAAAATTGCACCATAGCATATTTTATGGGGACCCCTTTGGAGTTGGCTGCTTTGGAGCACAGAGGAGAGAACTGAGGCTTCCAGGAGCAGCGGTGCTGCAAAGATCTTATCCAGCAGCACCTTCCTCACTGCCCAACCCATGCTGCAGCATTGAAATTGATTATGCTGTGGGTTGAAATGCCTTACTTCTGAGTATTTATTCACTAACTTTCTATCACAAGGGGATTCTTTTAGATTCAAGGAGATTCTGGAGTTACATGTGAAAAGTTCATTGTTCACACAAGGTTTGCAAAACCTCCTAATATGATGTGATTTAAATTTGAAGTAGCATAACCTTGTAACCAGATTAAAAGGAATAATTGCAAAGGAGTGCAAGACAGAGCACACTTAAACCAGTGTTTTGGAAATTTAAAGTGAAAAAGGAAAGAGTCAGCACTCTTTAGTAAAAAAGGAGGTTGTGAAAGCACTTGAGAGGGGAAAAAAGAAAGAAAGAGAAAGCTTTTTTCTACATGGAGAATTAATCTGAGCACTGACCTCCAATCTGCTCTGGCACTTAAACAGGGAGAGATGGGGACATAGTGCAAATGACATAAACAAATTCCTGCAGAGGAAACTCTTCTGGTAGGGACATCCATTCTCCAGCCTCAATCCCAGCCCTGCTAACACTCTTGCATCTTCCATCCTGCACAACTCCTGCTCTGCTAAGGGAAATCTCCCACAGGAAAAGCATAGCTTACAAGAGAAAAAAAAATCATTGTGGGCAGGTTTGAATTTCTCTAGTAGAAGAGCTGGCATGCTCTGGCACTAAGAGTAAAAAAAGCCAAAGGCTTTTCAGGCTCTCCAAAGCCATGCTGAGCCCATGCAGGTTGCCAGCCTGGAGGATCTACAGGCTCTATCTGCTGCGTTGCTCAAGGCAGGATGAAGGGCAGCAGGCTCAGGCTATCAGCTAGGCTGAGTGACTCTGCTGGGCAAGGAAAGAGATGCTATTGCCTGCTCAGCAGTAAAGGGAAAAGGGAAAGCAGCAATAAGGGAGAGAGACAGTAATTATAAGTTTGAGCAGGGACAGAATTAAATCGATGCAGTAAATGGCACTTAATGCACTTTAGTGACCCAATGCATTTACTTCACCAGACTGCACCATGTGGCTGATCACATTTGATGCATAACATGAAAAGCACTAGAGGCCATTGCTGGAAAATCTCAGGATGCAAAACAAATTGTCTGGGCACCTCTGTATTTTTTCCATCATTGCTGCACGCACACACACACCCTTTCCTGCCAGCACACTGGATTCCACAGGACCTTCCAGAGGTCAGCTTGGCACTGACTCCACATTCCCACTGAGTTTGCCTTGTCAGGATGAGCAGTCAGGGCTCATAAATAAATTCTGATAATTTCTTTAGTTTGGTTTGACTGAAACAGCACAGCTGTTTTTTTTTTTTTTTTTTTGTTTGAGGGGTTTTTTTTGGTTTTGTTTGTTTTTTATTATAAAAATCCAAGAAAACTTAGATTGGTGCACTCTTGGAAAATTAAATAAGTGGTGATGTGTGCCAGCTGCAAAATACAGCAGGACTTCACTCACTGACACAGCATCAGTCCAAACACACAAACTAGGCAGGCTGTCCTCAGAAAGCTCAAATCCAAGGGCTGTGTGAAGGCTCAGATTTCTCCATTTACCTGACACCTGGGGGATATACAATGTCAGAGCTGTGGAGGTATAAAAAAGACAACACAGTTCTAGAAAGATGATAGTTGTTGGCAAAGCTGGGCTCTTCTTCTGGTCCTGGCACTGATTTGCCTTTTTTTCCCCTGCTACCACATGGAAGTGTGTAACACGAGGGCATGGATAACCTCCAGAACAGCTGGACCTGCAGACAGGGTATATCCATAACTCTAATGAGCTGGGACTCAACAGGCTGGGCTAGCCATGCCTTACAAGACTGGGCCTCAAAAGTCTGCCCCTTTGTTATACAGGATTAATGACTTTCAACCATTTTTGTAAGTGGCTGTGACTGTGATATTGTTATTGCTGTGTGTCACCATAAATCATTACATTTTTCCAAACCTTCTCTTCAGTTAGAGGTTAAATAGAACAAATGAGTGGAAACTACAAGCACACTTGTAGCAAAAGGGGTTAGAAGCAGCCACACCCAGTGCTCTCCCCTATTCCCATACCCTATTATCCCCTATTCTCCATACCAGTTCCAGGGCTTCTGCACAATGTAATAAAAATTTACTCTTGGACTGAATGTTTCACCTGAAGACCAGAAAGCACTAACTTTGAACCCCTGCAGTTCACATTCTTCATTGCAAAGTGAGGGTATTTATGAATACCCACTTGCTGTTTAGGAACAGTGAGGTGCAGAGTGGTTAAATGGTTTTTCACCTCAGACTAAATCATTAGAAGAGTTGGGAAGTGGAGCAAGAGTCCTACCCAAAGACCAAAAATCACATCAATCAGTCCTTGATCTCATTTCATGAAAAACATCTTCCTCAAGACCTCAGTTACTACTGACGTTACCCCTCTAAATGTATCAGACTTGAATTCTGTTACTAGGGCCCTAGAATGGAATTCAGGGAGGCAAAGCCCCATCCCCACCTGGGATCATGTCCCACTTCCAGACTTGTACTGCCCAACAGCACAATGAGCACAGCAAAGCCCCTGTGAGGGGATGTGTCAGGCCAAGCCACGCTCTCCCTAGTGCCTCACAGCCAAGGAAGGGCATTAATCTCCTGTGGGACCCAAGCCTGGGGCTCAGGGAAGGCATGAGGAACACAATAATTTTGGATTCACTCCAGTGTTTTTCTGCTGAAAGCAGAATTTGGCCCTGCTCTAAGAGAGGGAGACAAAAAAATTACATTTGACTTATTTGCCTTTGGAGCAATCTAGACAGATTTCAACACTTAAAGGGATTGCATTTAAATCATCCATGGATTTTGAAAACAACATTATTGCTTGGTATCATAAACAATTCCCAATTTTTAGATCTTCCTGGGCTAGACTCAGTTTTAGCCCTAGTAGCAACAATTCTATTAAGGTTCTGAGAGAAATGGAATTGCAATGAACTGGTATACATTTTCTTTAAAAGTTATAATGTGACAAATGTTTCATTTTAGCTTCTCTTGAGGATTTCCTGGATATTAAAAATAATCTTAATGTAGTCACTGGCTGGCATTAACACAGCACTTTAACTGCCTGTTTCAGGGAAAGCAGAGGACTCTATTTTCCCAGCAGTCTTTCACAAGGTGCTGTTGTTAATGTGCTTTATTATCTAGAAGTACCAAGACATCACTGGATAAAAAGGTATTTTAACATCATGCTTTGAAAGTCTAATTCTGTGCTTTCTTGGGCTGAAAACAATCCATTGTCTTCACCACCAACAAGAGGGATTTACACCAATCAAAGCAAGAGGAAAAGCCATCTTTTTTCCTGATATATTGACCTCCATTACTCTGTTTTAAATTCTTGATTTTTGAATACAGTTTCAGGCACTCATAACTTGTCTATTTTCATACTGTCTTCCCAGCTCTCTGATGCTCCATCAGTGGTAGCAATAGTGTGGATATGAGTCATGTACACCTTATCTACTGCATTGTACAGATTCACAGAAGTTTAAGTGATGAGACTGTAAAATGGGGCAGATTTTCAGAAAAAGACCCAGCTTAGTATCCACAGAGCATACCATGGTGGAAACTAATAGCTGAACATTTTGAAACATCTGACCAGAGTTACTGCAGGTATCTCTCCAAGTCAAGATGGTCTAAATGAACTAGATGATCTTTAATGTCTCTTCCAAACCAAACCATTCTATGATTCTAGGAAGATGTCCTAACAGAACCTAAATTCTTCCTAAAAATGTAGGAAGAATTTCTGTCATCTTCATGGCTACCAAATCAAATCCTCCCTGGGGTGCCACAGACCTTGGGGTGCTTAATACAAGGAGGAACTGACTGTGGATCCATTTTAGAAACAAAGAAAACTCACAATGTATCTCTCAATTGCCAGCAACCGATTTGTGGTTGTTTTGTGATTGTGAATGGGAGCTAATTCTCTGTAGAGGGGAAGGGATGAAGTTGAGGGAAAATATTTTATAGGCTCAAAATTCTCATTTCTGCCAAAACTTTGAGAAAGTGTTGTATCTTTTGCAGCCATTACCTCAGCAGTTTGTGATAACACTACATTCTTTTTCTGGAATCTCAGAAATGGCTTTAACTTACATTTTCTCCAAAGAAATATAGCTGTTCCCTAATTTGCTTCCCCACCATCAGCAAGACAATAGTTAATTACAGAAAGGAGAGAGGTAGGAGCTCAAGCTGCACAGAGCAGCCACTGCAGCATGGAAAACCCATCCAGCCTTAATGCGCAATAGAAATGCAGGGGATGTGCAAATTCAGCTTCCCAGGACTGGCAGTACCTGGAGCTGGCAGCTCATAAAACCTGCACACAGCCCTGAAGTCATGCAGGGAAATGAAGTGTGGAATAAACCATATCATGCAGTGACTAGAATGTCACCTCACACTGCTCAAAATCTTGAGTAAAATCTGTTTCTCTCCGATAACATTGTGGATACGATTAGCTAACAGCTTTAGAAAGGGAAAGCAGACACTTGTTTCTTTTCTCTCTGCTAATCATTTAAAAACAAAAATAAAATGAGGTGTTGGTCAGTGCCAACTCTCTTATCTACCTCCATTCAAGTGACAGCACAACGGGCTTCAGTGAGGCTGTTCAAAAAAGCTCTCAAGAGTGCATTCAAAGTTGAACTGATTTTGTTTATTTTGGGGCAGATCCTCACTTCATGAAAGGAGGCAGGGTCCCAGGGACTTCACAGACCTGGCTTTGGTGTGTTCCAGCTAAGAACAGTTTTCATTCCCACTGTGGCAGGCTAGCAGGCAAAAATGACACCAGCGTGGGAATCCCTCACTCAACACATCAACACAGAGATCTCCAGTGCAGGCTTTTCTTCCTTTATGGACCACTTTTCTCTAGAGCAGAGATGAAGTGGGCACAAGTCCCCAGGGATCCTACTCACCTGATTGGTTTGGGATTTGATCTCCTCTTCCTCTGCAGGCTACCGAGGGGCGCACTGCGACAGCAGGGGTTTGGTTGAGGCCAACATGGCACTTCTGAGGGACTATCCCAGTTTTCTTCTTTACCTCATTTTGGTTCACATCACAGGGCTGGTGCCTCAGGTTTCAGCTTTTGTATTTTTCAGATTCTGTACTGCTTTAGTGTGTACTTCTGATCTTCATATTAGGGGACAGTAAGCTCTCTTCACAGAGTAGGTAGACAAAACAATTCCTTCTCTAGCTGGGGACCCAAGGACAAATGATCCAAATTTCAGGATTTGGATCCTAAGAGCCCAAGAGCATAAACAATGTGGACTGAAGAGAGAAAAACAAGAAGGATGGGACTTCATGGGCTAAAGCTGTAACTGGACAATTAACTCCACTATTCTAATGGACCAGAACTTACAAAAGTGAGAGATCCTGTGACCAGTTTTCCATCTTGTGACCATTTTGGGTTCATCTTGGCTGTAGCCCTCGCTGGGCTCTTGTACTGCTAAGGTGCATTGAGGCCTTTTAATAAATCCCTACTGTATTCTTTGGCTTTGTCTAGCCTCTGTTCTAAGTCAGCCTTCACAAGACATCAGGGCCACACTGGAGCACACAAATGGGACCCTTTTCTGATGAAATAAAGCTGGAGGGGGCAGATGTGGACCTGACACACTCCACCCCACATTTAAATCCCCACCTCCAAGGTAAATATAGCATGAAAGTCAGGTTTCAGACTACAGCTCTACACCAGTCAGTCCATGCTAAATGCCAATGGAGACACCAGCCTTCTGGTGGCTTCTACAGATCTATTTGCATTTAATCTAATTAATCCCACCACAAGCTGTTTTGTATAAATAACATAGCAAAACCACAGAATTCAAGTGTTGAGGGAGTGTTGTGAGATCATTTTCAGGGAAACATTTTGTGTTCATTTTCTGGCAGGGAGAAGCCCATAGTCAGTATCAAACACCAGTGACTGCTGGGACACTGGTTTGAAGGAATCTGTAGTGGCACTGAAAACCAGAAGAGCAAACTCACATCTTTCAACCTCTTCCCAAGATACATCAGTCTTCCACGACTGGCAGCTCAGATGGGCTGACAGGATAAGGACCTCTGCATGCCCTGGCAGTCTGAACCCCAGAAGGGATGAGGTCAGCCTGAACATCTCTGATGGGAACAAACCAGTGACTGAGCCCTTAAACGTACAAGCCATGATCCTGGGCCCACTGGTGTTATCAGGAGCTTTTCCAGGGTGGGATTCATCTGACCAGATATTGGCATCTGTGCTGCAGATCCTGCAATCAGTGTGCTTGCACCATCAGCAGAGAGAAACCAGCACATGTGAGGCACAACTCATCTCATGCTAAAGCCTGTGTCTGAAACAGGTGAGGAGAGAAATCCCCAGCAGTTCTTTGCTCTGTTTGTTAGCTGTGCAGGGAGAGAGCAAGGCCAAGCTCTGACAGAGAGAGAGGGGATGCTTTGTGCACATATAGAGTCAGGTGGGCTGAATGCAAACACCTGTGACTGTGACAGGCTTCTGATACCCCCACTAACTATAAATATGGGTCATAAATCAATATATCCTCAGCCTGCAGGCATCAGTCTTCAAAGGCCTCCAAGTTGGTGGAGTGATTTTTTTGGATGTACACATTACAGTGACTCCTTCTAAAAGTCAATGATCCTACCAATGACTGTGTCACAATGCAGGGACACTGTCCTGCTTTACACAAGTGACACAGACCAAAGCTCTGCCCTCAGGTAGGACAGCAAACTCCTGTCAGTGCTGCTGCATTAGGACACTGTGTACACATGCTACACCACATGTTTGTCAGTGCACAAGAGACACAGGATATGCACAGAGCCAATGCTCAGTTCAGGAGGAGCTGAGGAGAGAGCAGATAAAGAGCCTTTTATTTAACTGCCCCAGATTGAGATATGTGGCAACTGTGCTTCCAAATTTGCATTCTCAAGAACCAAACCAAAGATTTGTTATTCTACCTCAAAAATAAGAACACACTGCAACAGAAATGTACGTCCTTTATTAACAACTTTTCAAAATAAATCTGAAGAAAAAAAGTCTTTGGTGACACTATCTATAAAACCAACCTATCTTAGATGGTAAACCTATGATGGTATACAGGTTAATGAAGTAAACCAAATTATATGGCTTTTAAATTTCTCATTCTCTCTTTTTCTCTCATTCACACATTTGCTTTAGGTTTAATTGCACCATGTTGTCAATAGTCAAACAAAGAGGGAGAAACACTTTAAAAAAGATGTGGCAGCACTATGAAAACATTGGTAATGCATTAGAAAATTTTTCTCAAAAATGTACATTTTATACAAAATAAGATTGTATTTTTGTTTGCTTTTTTGCTTTACATTTGCCGACGTAAGAATTCCCAGTTCAGGTTTCCATTCTCATAATCCAAACACTATACATATTTTCTCTCAAAATAAATATACAGAATTATGTACAAGGTCGCAAGGCCCATTGGATCATCACTAACCCACTGTGAAATAATCACTAAAAACATTGTGAAAGAATGGGAGGGAGCATCTCAAAGCATCTGATGAGTCCCATACCCTCCCAGCCCCCCAGTTTAACCCTTGCCTAATTTAACTCCCTCTAATTTAATTCCAACTCAAAAAATGTGTGTGAAGACGGTTAAAATAGTGGTATAAAGGCCAGCTTGACTTAGTTTTAAACAAGAGTGAGATGTACAAAATTTTGGAAGATGCAATTTTATTTCCAGCAGACACCAGCTAAGACCCTGCATAGGGCAGGTCCCTCCTTGGAAGACCACAGGTGCATCCTGTGAAATCCCACTAAAGCCCAGGGAAATGGCTCTGTCAGGCTGATGCCCTTGAAGGCCACATTTCCAGAACAGACACCAGAGCCCACCCGGGAATGGAAAAAAAAAGAAAGAAAAAAAAAGAGCAGACAACCAAACCACCCTCTGCTGTAAGAGGATGTTTAAGTGGAGGAATTAACAAATTGTTGATGATGGATAACAGATGTTATGGTATTCCTTTAGTTTCAGTAGGGGAGTGCAAAAGAGGAGGACACAACATTGGACACTGGGCATGTAAAGATTTCTAAAAAATCTGAGTCTACATCTAGCTCTTTCTTTCATTGCTTCAAATGATGACTTCCATTCTCCAAACGACATCTTTTGGTAAATGAGCTATTTTAAAAGGCGCTCATTGGCGAAAAATTAATTTCTTTGCCAAAATTGGCTCTAAAAGAAAAATTGCAACCTGAAATTGATCAAATCCACGATGTTTTCCAATGGAAAAGATCAAAGTGCTCAATAGCCATGCATTAGCACACCAGTGTGTTCACTATGAAATTATTACAAAGCTTAAACATTCACATCTAGAAAAAGGTATGGTAATCATTAGAGATTTTCACAAAATAGAAAGAGGGCAAATAAAATCTTGTGCAGGCCCAAGGGACTGCAAGGAGTGCCAGGCACTTTCTATCTTGGAAGTTTGCCCCTATTTTTGTGTCACTTTTTTCTCATGAAACCTTTCTCCAGCAATAGATCTCATTCAATTATAACTGGGAAGGGTTTCTATTTTTTTTTTTTACCTTTAATAAATTCAATTAAAAATTCATCAGTTCTCCCAAACTCTAATCCCTACTTCTATTCTGTTTTAATGGCATGGATCTATTCACATTCATCCACCCATCTCACCCCTGATTAAATTAAGGTCAGTAACCTTTACAAAAGGCCACATGCGTAACACTCAGTCAAGTCATCAGGCATTCAAGTACCTGTAAAGTAAAGGCTAACATAGCCTGCTGTTAATGAAAAATAATAATTAAAAAAACCTACAAAAGGAGCAACAAGGAATGAACCTTGTTTCAGCACCATCTGAATTGGGAGAGGAGAAATAAAAAGAATAAAGAACCATTAACTTGCACCTAGGACACGACGAAAGAATGATTTCATTCACTAAGGAAACAACACAGCTCTGTCCAACACAGGTGGACGTGGGAGGCTTTGCCTGCTGTTCTCAGGAGCACTGGCCAGTGATGGCCACAGTGAGTGTAACACACAGAGTCTCTGAGCTGGGTCTGTGTCCAGCTCTTCCCCTGCATCCCGGGGCTGCGGACACGGAGAGCGACAGCCATGAGGGACATTCCTTCCCAGCACGACGGCTACACCCGGGCAACACACGCAAAGGGAAATGCTCCTACCTATCCACATCCCTCTGGAGCTAAGCCTTCCATTGTCACTTGTTTAATTAGCAATCAGTAAACACAAGGGGCCTCGAATCACACTGAGAGTGAACTTTAGCACAGTCTCTTTCAGCCACCCCAAAAAGTGACGATAACAGAATGTCAAACAGCTTGAAAGCTTGGCCTGACTTGCTGCACTCCAAAAATAGTTAGTTACTCTCTTTCTAACTGAAACTCCAACCCACGTGCCCCCAAATAGCATTTACTAAAACCCAAGCAGAACTGTTATTTTGTTTTAGTACAGGTCTCTCTTGTTGGCTACAGACCAGTGACTGCTTCCCAGAGGTGCAGATGCTCTTGTGGACATGGGTGCTCACTCCCCTGCACGTGGCACATGAGCAAAAACGTGAGCCCTGAAAGCCTCATCCAGTGTTTGGCACATTCTCCAAAAAGGGAGTCTAAGGAGAAGGTCTGTTCCAGTCTTTGAATGAGCTACCTGATCTCCAAGTCATGGAAGCCACTGAGCCTTTCACTCTGGAAAATAAAATCACTGGATTTCACCTTCCCATGCAGATCACCAAGCACAGACCTGAGAGCACAGGGAAGCGAGGTTCAGCTTCTTACAAGATGTGGGCAGCTGAATTAGCAGCTCACCCAAACACAGACTGAAATATATCCTGCTCCCCTTCCCTCCCTGGCCTTGCCTACCTACTGCTGCCTCTTTACATTTCTCTCCACATGCTGATTTAACTCTCTAAATTGGTATTAGAAAAAGCCAATAAATCACTGGACAGTTTTCCATGAGTTTAGAGAGCTGAATGGGCTCACAGAAGCATCTGGTGGCCACCACCATGGCAGAAGGTATCAGGTGAGACTGCATGGCCAGGGAGCAGGAGAGCAACAGGAATGGAGGGGAAAGTGGCACCTCTTCCTTTCAGCAACTCAAGTCACTAGCTGCAGTCTCACATGTTTTGGCAGATTCCTTTAAAGATTTGGTTCAGATTTACAAGGGTATGTAGCGACAGGTCAAGGCGTAATGGTTTTAAACTGAAAGAAGGCAGATTCAGATCAGGTATTAGGAAGAAATTTTTTACTGTGAGGATGATGAGGCACTGGAACAGGTTGCACAGAACACGCTGGAGGTGTCCAAAGCCAAGCTGGATGAGGCTCTGAGCAACCTGGTCTAGTGGAAGATGTCCCTGCCCATGGCAGGGGGATTGGAACCAAATGATTTTCAAGATCCTTTCCAACCCAAACCATTCTATGATTCTAAAACAAAATGCCAGGAGCCTGATGGTCCTGTCCTAACTTGATGTGCTCTGTTCAAATACTGCCATACATATGCAAAGCAAAGCACCCTCTGCAAGTCTTCACATGTCAGGTTGCATTCAACATTTAGCAACATGTATTTTTCACTTTGACAGCAACTTTCTGTTCAGGGATAATAATCTTACCAGCAAGAGAAATTATTTGAGCTTCACAGCATTCTCTCTACAATCAGTAACTATTACATTTACAAAGAGGAAATTGAGGCATGCCCTGGTTATGCGAGTTGCTTAAAGCTGCATATTAAATAGGTGCCTGAGCCTGAAGGAAACAGGTGGTCATTCTGGTCCAATTACTCTTCATCCCTACTAGATGGGACTGGGAGTGACTGAAGAGTTGCTACTTTTCATCCCTGCTACCAGACTGCCTGCTTACAAAGAAGTGAGGTATAGAAAGGCTTGCTGGTCTTCTGGGCATCAGCACTAAACCCTCTTGCTGTGACTTAACAGAGCTCTTCTTGGGGTGGGGATAATTACAGAGCACCCCAAAATGTGAGGGTTTGAAACATTTTTAAAGTGCTTATTTTCTTAGCAAACTGGAATGGCATCTTCCTGACCCAAATCACTGTTTCTGTTTTCATTCTTCAATGTAAATAAACACATAAATAAGCAAAGGACTAAAAAAAACCCAAAAAAACCAAAAAAAACCCAACTGGAATATTTCAATTTAAAAATACTTATATTTGAAATGCTAAAACCATTTTGGAGCATGAGCAGCACTCATCTTTCAGAAGCAGGTTTTTTGTGTGAGTTACCCTGCCCCAAGCATGCCTGGGAACACCACTGGTGCCAGGACCCAGTGTCTGACCATATGCTTTACTTCAGGTGTCAGACCTCCATGAGGGAATGTATCTATATATTTGCACTTCCAAAAGAAAAAAAAAAGGAAAAAAGAGAAGCCCATGCTTTGATTTCAAATAAGCCAGTTACAGGCCAAATTCCTGCACTGCAAGCACCAAAGTGCTTTCTTGCTTTCCATCAACACTTCTTTTACCCTCAGAACAAATCTACTTCTGGATGTTTAGCTGCCAAGAGGCACCACTGCCCGCAGCAGGGACTTGCACAGGCTCTGGGTATCCCACAGGACCACCATGCCCCGGGGTGCTGTGCCATCCATGGGCAGGGACACTCAGGTGTGCCTGGTGCTGTGCCATCCATGGGCAGGGACACTCAGGTGTGCCTCCCTGAGCACAACACACAGCCCTGCAGCCCTGCTGTGCATGTGTGTCCCTGTGCTCCATGTCATGCTCCTCCACAATAATGCTCCTCTCTCCCTTCAAGGCAAGGCTGATTGCCTTTAAAACAGAGGTCCCCAACCAGAAGGATCTGCCTTCTCATTTGGCTGCTTGGAGATTCTCCAGTTTTCCAGCTGTCCAAAGGATTTCAGCCACAGGGGCTGCTACTGGCTTGGGGAAAACAAGAAAAAAAGTTGGTAGTAAACGAGAAATATTAATACTTCAGTTCTGTCCTGTTTGTGCTCAGTTTGTTTCTGAACCTGCTGCATTTTCCCCCAGTGAGATTCCAGCGTTTAACTGTGCAGGGAAAAAGGAATGAAAATTGCACTGACAATCAAATGCATAAAAAAAAGAAATGGCAGCTCTGAAATATTCACAACCAACACAATTTTGATTAAAGAAAGAACTCTGTTTTTAATAGGGTTTTTTTTTTTTGATCATTAAAAAAGTTTAAACCTGCATAGCAATCATTTCAAAAATAATTATTTAATGTTCCATAATGAAACTGTACACGACCTAGTCCCAGCGACAGCAGCGTGCCGGCGGTTCGGTGTGCAGCCGCGGCCGGCGGGGGCGGGCGCTCGCTGCCGGCGGCACAGTCCGGCTCCCTCAGCAGCGGCCTCAGAGTCGCTCAATGTCTCGGTACTTCTTCCTCAGGATGGAGACCTGGTCTTTAAAGAGGACAGGGTCGAGCCTCATCTGCGAGTGGATCAGCGGCATATAGCCAAACCAGCTGGCAAAAGTGTTCATGCAGCTCTGCCGCTGGGCAAAGTGGTCGGGGTCGGCCCAGCGCGAGGCCCTGGACGTCTGTGAGGAGAGGAGAGCAGAGATCAGAATCACCCTTGGCACACAGGATGGTGGGAATGGTGGGAATGGAGGGAATGGTGAGAAAAACAGAGAGCCATGGCTTTCCAGGAGAGGTGCGCACCCAAGGCCAGGCCAGTTGCAGCCCATGGTCTTCAGCCATAGAAGGAAAACAATTATTCAGGGTCAAACCTGAACTTTTGCAGTTCAGATCTGCAGGAATTTATACACAAGTAATTTCAACCAGCTTGCAACTTAGATGTCCTTATGTGCTTGGCATTACTCTTGCGTGTAGGTGCCCTGCAGTGAAAAGCAAGGTGCTTCCAGGAATCCCTCTGGCCAAGTCCAGTTCATCAGCACTGTCTCACAGATTCAAAAAATGAACTGGAGTCCACACTACATCATATTTAACTCTGACCCAAGGAAAACATCATGGTCTTTGGCTGCATACATGCAAAATATTCTGGCATGATTTTCCAAAGTTCAGGGCAGCTGTAATCCCTGTGGATGTCCATTGAAACTCAGCAGCTCTGGAAAAAAAAGGCCTTAGCAGCTTTAAAGCTGCTATTATTCATTGTCTGTACCTAAAGAACATTTATAAACATAATAAAACTATTATTTAAGATAAAGTATGAATGTTGAGAACCTTGGGGTTTTTTGTTCTACTTCCCATGCATCCACTATAGCACTTATGTTTCCGCTATACTTTAAAAACAAATATAAATTGATAAAGTCAAAGAATGTAAATTAAAACATGAAGAAACAGATAAAGTCAGGGACTTGCCAAATGACTGTGATAAGGCCTGTCCAGTTCAGCTCAAGTGGTAGGTTATAATGTGCATTGATTGCAGCCTCCTGATTATACAGAGCCACTAAAGAGCAAGTAAAAGCTTGTTGCTAGAGGATTATAGCAGGTATTTTGGCCATTAACACTGAATTTCCATATGACTATTAATCTCTGTCACAACACTGAGGTTATGTTCATTTTTTATTTGTCTTTCAAGGAATTATGAACATGGTCCATTACATTTCCCAAAGCTGCAGGAACAACTTGTCTTTAGGAGAGAGTTATAGTTCATGGCTGACTCGAGTCACCCGTGCTGTAAGATGAAAAATGAATGCTCCAGCTTTGCCAAACAGCCAAAGCACAGCCCTGTGGAGAGGTGAAGCTGAAGCTGGAAGCAATAGGTACTTTCTGGATGGCACCTTCTTGTTCACAGAAGGTCTCCTGGGCACCCAGTCGAGTCAGAACTGCTACCAATGCTACCTCAGGTGCCAGCACAGTGACACAGAGATAATGCAGTTTACAAACTGGCATGGCAACTCCCCAGTCAAAGATGAGTAATGCTACCAGGAGAAAATGGGAGGGGAAAATTGAAGGTCCTTGTTTCACCTGCCCCCCAGTAAGGGTGGTGCTGTTTGCACTGAGATCACTGACACCATGGCAGCACAGAGGGGAGGCTGCTCAGGACTTGCAGGGTGTGCAGGACTTGCTATTCTCCTCATTGCTCTCTCACAGGGTAGGAGGACAAGTGACCCCACACTACCATGTACCCCTGTTACTAGAGGTACTTCTGCAATGACAGAAGGCTTATCCAGTATCTGGAAGAGGACCTAAAAGAAGCACTTCATGGCTGCTAATGAGTGATGGCTTGACTGTGGGATAAAATGTTCCCCGTGGGGAAAAAACACTTGCATATCACAAATTATCTCTGTTGTGACAGTTCAGTGTCAGTGCTTGAATCACACTATATAATTTAAAATAGCACAGGGACAGCCTGGTACATTATATTAATTAATAATAATAAAAAATAGAAAATCTTTCTAGAATTTACTTATGCTTCTAGCATTCCATGACTAGGTCTTGGGTCTAGAATACTTAGAAAATTAGGGTTTAACTGGAATTCAGTCACCACAGTCATCAGTTTCAGGAGTTTGGGATCACCATGAATTACATCATGTCAGAAAACTATGAAGGGAAGCAGCATTCACAGTAGATGTTTGCCAGTTTTCTTTTTTCTTCATTATAATAAGCATATCTAAAGTCTATTCACAGTTCTGCTAAACTAGAAACTGCAAAAATATTTGACAGAATTGTACCACTCTGTAAGCCTAACCTAGAAGTGAACCTCTTACATTATCAATACATCCCAACTGCTAAAACATGCTATGATTACATACCTGTCCCATCATGGTCTCCTTATACTGTTTTTTCTGTGTTACTTTGATTGGAGGCAATTTTGTCACGGCTGACACCAAAAAATTCATTAGAATGTCCTCACAATTGGCCAGTTGGTCCACCATATTCTTTAGGCTGGCAGGCAGGTAATGAGTGTACAGGTAGTGATAATATCTGAAAACCAACAGCAGTGTTATTAATACAAGTCACTGGGCTTTCAGGTATCCAGGACATTTCTATTTTAGTTGAGACCCAAGTTTTGTACTCATCTCCCCATATAGCACTTCCTTTCTTTGGTCTCACCCTCCAACAAGAAGGGAAAACAAATAAGTTTCTCATCAAGACAGTAAACAGTGCTAAAGGAGAAAGAGAACATGTACCTTTTCTGCAACCATGTTGAAAGAAACAATGTGCGCCTAAGTATCAAGATAATGGACAAGGAGGAAGGAGAGCCCCACTGTGCTACAAGGTGATAGACAACACTGATGAATTCATCCTCCCTATTTTCTTCCCAAACTGTTCAGTTGGAAAGAACTCGCATTAAAACTGCCCTACTACTGTTCTCATTGTTGAAATTATTCTCCTTTGGGTCTATATCATCCCCTGTGGCCTGTCTTCTCCTTAGTGGGGGTGTGGATTAGAGATTCCAGAATTTCCTTTTTCTTTAAATGTAGAGAGGACTTTGATCTGCTGAAGTTCTAACAGCATAGGTTTTCTCCAACATGCTGCAATATGCTGAACCGTTACATGCCCATTGTACTACATTTCTAGAGTAGCCAGAAGACTTTGCAGTCTGTAGCTGTCAGCCAACACATACCCAGAGCTGGTCTGGAAGTAACCTCCTTTCTGCTATGCTACAGGCCATTCAGCCAAGCAGCTTAATGAATTCGGGAACTCTTTGAAGTATGTAATTCCTGATGTTAAAAAGAGCAGTCCGACTGCCTCAAAACACAAGTGACTTCAAAGAGACCCAACAAGTGCAGTAATGATTACCAGATCCCCAGAGCTCAACCAAGAACTTAAATTATTACCCCATAAAAAGTAGACCCACTTACTATCTTTTTTCCCCCTCCCCAGAAGAATGCTCTTCACACCCCACTCCCTCTTTACTGTTTTGTTTCATACAGAAGAAGGATAGCAGATGCTCTGGATTCTTACTTGTGGTAAATAGCAGCTCCTGTCAATACCATGGAATAGTCATTAGTCCATTTGGAGGTATACCCCCACCTTTCCTTAGTGTTGTCCCAGAAGTGACTGCGTGCAGGATAGCCTACAATCCTCTCTGGAAAGCTCTGCCAAACTGTAAAGGCAAAATCCACCTGTGGACAAAGGTACAGGCCAAATGAATACTGAAACTGTTTCAACAAATGTCAACAAAACAAAATATAACCTTGCCATTAATTCGCAGTTCAAAATCTTGGAACTGTTGCAAAACAGTAATTCTGTGTATTCATCAGTAAATTAAACTGACTGCTTGACATTTTGCCCTATAATTATGCACATTTTAATGGTTCCTGTTAAAGGGAGTCTAGAGCATCACAGCATTACATTAACATTTTCAAGCTTGCCCTTTACACATCAAACCTGTTCAAGTTACAGAAAGAATGGGTGTAGGTGCATGTATTTATACCTTGATGCAACACCAAGGGGTAACGGCCATGTGGTAAACTGAAATTTTTGCACATCTTTGTGCATTGAACCTACCGTTATAATCACTGTGAACAGAGTTTGGAAAATCAGAAGTCAAGCACTTTAAATGGTAAAGGTGGCTCAGTGCAAATAAAACAGTCAGTGTGGAGTTGTTTTATATTTTCTGTTTCGAGCCTTCTGAAGACCATGTCAGTCATACTTTCAAGAATGTCAATATGACCAAAAAGGTTCAAGATACAGCTTAATAAAGAGGAAGGTAAAATTCCATTTAGTTAAATCGCATAGGGAGCCTAAACTTTATGAAAAATGCTTTATATTGTATAAGACACAAGACTATGTCAAATGCTCAAATGCTGCCAACGGCATTTTTTTATTTTATTGTCTTGCTGTAACTATTCTAATAACTCAAATCTCTGAGATTGAGAAGTTTTGAGAAGTGACAGGACATTGCTACCCCATGATCCTACCAAACAAAATCTAGTGATATTAGGAAAGGGATGATCTGGGTAGTTTGCAAAAGGATCGTCAGCCTGATATTTGACAAGAGTTTGGTAAAAATATATATGGAAAGATTTTATCAATGGTTGGCAGTCCCTAGCCTTCAAGTTAGATTTTGGAGCTCAAGTTAGACTGAAATTTTTTAAGAGTTATACACAATTCTTATTGTCCTATTCAAACCCAAAAAAAAGAGGGCTTTGTTTCTGCACTGCACATTAGGCTCCCCTCAGTACCAGAGGGACCTAAACTTCACTCAAAAATGTTTGAAAAACCTTCCAAGAATGCAGTCAAAGTTAAGGGTGTAGAGGTTAGGTAAAGAATAGCTGCTCTGAGAACAGTCCCATTTTGTGTTGATTACTGTCAGACTTCTCACATTTACAGTGTTTTTATGAAACAGAAGAGTCGCACATGGGCTGAAATACAAAGTTAGGGCCTGGTTATTTTCTTTAAAGTTGTTTCAAGGAATCTGGGGCCAACCAGAAAGACAACGTGCACAAACCAGTTACCGTTGTGATAGTTCTGCTCTTATCCAAATCAATACCACATGAAAGAGCTGAAGGGGTTTTTTCCCTATAAAGGCCTTTCCCATAAAACGTGACATCTGTTTTCTTTAGAGAAGTCTGAGAATCTCAAATTTAAATAAATAATAAAATTGCTGCACCAAGTGCCCTCTCTTGTGATTTCAAGTATCTGCCCTTGCACTAGGGAGATGCAGTAAAGCAACCGCCCTAAGAGAAAACTCCCTTTATTAGAAAAGCCCCTCAGGTCTCATCCTAAGTAATTTCCAGCAGTGCTGCCACTCTTGGCTGATCACCAGGAAAACCCAACCAAGGTGGCAATCTTTTAAACCTCTGGATCATGACCCACACTGACTCCTAATGACTTCCCATGCACACACCCTCTGTGCCTGTGGAACAGCTCCTCTCACAGAACAATCGCTCCCCGTTCTGTTGAGAATGGAAAACCTTTACACACCGGGGTCAGACAGTCCAGAGGATGTGCCTGGTGACTGCTGCTCTCAATGGGAATATGCTTGTCTTTGACCATGTTTCTAAACTGCCTTTTCTGGGCCTTGTAGCTGTGCCACCACAACCCTCCATGAGTAGCTAGTTTCAAAGGAGATGTCACATCACACTGGCATAAGCTGTACCGTGAGGGAAGTGAAGCAACAGAGAGTTCTCTCTTCATGGAGAGCCACCACTGCTGGTGGTGGCACCCTGGCAGAGACAGGCTGGAGCTGCAAGGTGGGTTCTAGCAAGAGCTGGCCAGCTGGTTCTGTCTGCAGCACAGGGACCAGGGGGCTCATAGAGCAAACACCCACTGCACAAACACACAGGATCAGCTGTAAGTTGTTCACAGGAGCAACAAAGAAAACAAAGCAAAGTAACAAAGCCACAAAGAAAAGTGTAGGCTGTCTCACAGCAAGTATTTGTGCTTCAAAATGTTTAGGGTAAAACATGGCCAAGTCAAATGAGAAACACTATTTATTTCGTATTTCATATGTGTTCCAGAAGCCTGTATGACTCTGAAGTTTGCAGGATGACTAAATACCAGTTAAAACAAAACAAAGCCTCAAATCCTCAGGGAACCCACAGGCTGGATTGCTGTAAATACCCTGTCAGTGCAATGAAGTCCTTAGAGGTATTACCATGATCCCCCAGGGCAGCTGAGATGGGACCCTTCATCCTGAGCAACAACCTGCTTAGGAAGTCCAGCCCTAGGAGAAATGTCTTTTATTGCTTTGGGGTTTCTTTGGGCTGTGCAGGGCTTTGCACACAAGTGCTTTGGCAGCAGCCATATTCTTCCTCATCTAGCAGAAACTACCAAGGTGTACCAGGTTCAATGTCGACTATTTCTTTCATTTTTGAAGCAAAAGAGGGCTACCAAGGATGTTTCTTGAGCAGTCTAACCACAGCACAACATCTGTACACAGGAGAAGAGCAGTTGCGATCTCATCCATTTAGAACGAATTCAGTGACATCTTAGGGTATATAGCAGTGACTGAAGACTAATATTACACATTTCTTCACTGACATATAAGTACTGGCAGCATCAGTGAAAGATCCTCATCACTGACAGAAATGCATTTTTATATAGGTGAAGTGGGGAGAGCAGAATGACCCTGGACATGGAGGAAAAAAGGGAAAACAAAAGAAAATTGAGTTTTTCAAGCTATTCCCTGGCCATCATTAATAATGTATTTCCCAAATATTGCACTCTATATAAACTGTCATCGGTTTCCCTTGTGGTTCTCAGGAAGAGGTTCTAGAAATCAATACTCATCCCAGTTGTAAAAATTGGTTTTCTACAGTATTTTTCTTTTCTTAGTGCTATCTTGCTCTTGGCACAGACACTCGAGCACCTAAACTAGCAAAGATCTCCAATTTTATGGGCTGAGACAATGGGGAAAGAGCATTCCTCAGTGAAATCTGCACTAGGGTGGCAACGCTGTCTTTTGGAGTGATAGCAGTCCCTCTCTGCTGACAAGCCTTCCCCCTCTACCTACACCCTCTACTGATACTGTGGGGGGGGGGGGGGGTGGAGCCACCCCAATCAGAAAAGTGAGAGCAGAATATTAAAGCTGACTGCTCTTGGCTGCCTACACCCGCCTGCAGCTATGTTACTAAAATAATAAAGAACGGAAGAACCATATGCTAATGATGAGCCAATTAACCAGGGCGAAAGCTCCTCTGATGGCAGGCAGTGGCAGGGCTGCTGAAACAAGTACAACACCTTAAATCTGAGGAGTACAGCAGGAAATCTTGTAACATTTGCTCACTGGCAAAGGCAAGAGAAGAGCGAATCTGCTGTGCTCAGGCTGAGCCCAGGAGCCAAGCAGAGTCCCAGAGACCCTTACCTCAGTGGTTGAGAGCACGGTGTCCTCATCCAGGCTCAGCACTGCGTCTGTCACAATGTTGTCGTAGGGTAGGAAGCGACTGCTCATAACCTGTGGGTATTCAAGGCAGGAAGGGGAGGAAATAAAAATCACTTGAAGGACTCATTTCCAAGGCAAATACTTAATTTTACTCCTCACTCTTATTTCCTCTTGTCTGAGGTAGGTGGCATATTTCTGTCTGATGGAAAAGACCCTTCAGCTCAAAAGTGAAGGAGTGTCATTTTTGTCACTCCAGCAGTCAGCCTATACCTTCTATCTGAGGAGTAATTTCTGAATAGACCTCCCTCTTTGCAGCAGGCTGCTTTCCTTTAGTGACAAACTGCACTGGTCTGTACTGATAATTACATGTGCCTACAGCTTCTTTGTGGAGGATATTTTCCCTGCTGGCAAGGACTGTCCCTCTGCTCTCCTACAGGGTGTGAGGATCAAAGGTAATGAACGCCAAGAAGGACTTTGCAGCCTTCATAAGCTTACACAGCTGGGAAACCAAACAGCTCAGGCTGTGTGTGAAGGATGTAATACTACCAGGATGGTGCAACATTCTCCATCAGAAAAGGAGAACATACTAAAGAACTCAAGCTTTTAAAGCTCAAATCAAGCTTTATCCGCATGAAGAATTATATAGGTATGGTAGCATTTTAAGAAGTCACATTCTTAAATGGCCTTCCAGTACCTGAAGGGAGCCTGAAAGAAAGATGGAGAGGGACGTTTTATAAGAGCATGTAGAGACAGCACAAGGGGGAATGGATTCAAACTGACAGGGAGGAGGTTTAGATTAGGTATTAGGAAAAAATTCTTTACTGTGGTTGTGGTGAGGCACTGTAACAGGTCGCCCAGAGAAACTGTGGATGCCCCATCCCTGGGAGTGTTCGAGGCCAGGCTGCACAGGGCTCTGAGCAACCTGGTCTGGTGGGAGGTTTCTTGGTCCATGGCAGAGGGGTTGGCACTGGATAGTCTTTAAGGCCCTTCCAACTCACACCATTCTATATATAAAAAACCTATATACAGAATAAACTTTTTAAAGATATAGCAGGACAGTCCTCAAAGTAATAAGAAATAGATGGGAAAGCTGGATCAAAAAGATAACAGCAAGAAATGAAAATCCATATGGTTTCTTTATCAGACTAAATAGCACCTTTTGAGAACTCATGAAGAATAACAAGGACACAACACAGTTTGTTTCCCTCATTTACTAGGACAAACAGCCTGGTTAGTTACTAGACTTCTTTACCAATTTACTATGCCAAGAGAAAACTTCAAAGGTCAAGCCCAGTAAGAGGAATCCACTGTATGGAAACAGGGACATGGAGAAGTTTTACACAAGCCTCCTAATTGACACGATCAGTTCTACATCCCCTGCAACCTGTTTGGGAACAGGTCTTTGGAATCTATGCCTTGATTCAGAGAAAGATCTGTCTCCATAATCAAGATGTTCACAATGTCTGTCTGGAGAGCACCTCTTCATCACTGTGATGGCCTTGGTCCAGGGAGGCAGGGCTCTGATGAAGAGGTGATCTGCCTGGGGCTGAGGGTTTTGCTCTGCTTACACTAAGATGAAGCAGAGCAAGCAGGCAGCAGGAGACCCATTTTTATTTGAAACACCACAACACATGTTCTCATCCCGAATCTTTTACAGATTGTGCAGAAATTTTAAGTAATACAGCAGTCAGGACTTACTATGTATTTTTTTAATAGCTAAAGTACCATTTTGTAAAATGGGTGTTATAATATTTGATTTCAAGGGAAGAGTGAAGGTTTGGTAAAGGCAGACCACCATGATCAGCTGCACGGAGTACTGGTGCCTGCCAGCAGGCCTTGGCCAAGTTTGGAGATGAAAAGCAGTTTCTTTGTGCAACTTTTGAACTGTGTTGCTCTGGCTCTGCAAACTTGGTCCAAAAAACCAGCTTTGCACATAAGAAGCCATTTGGCATATGCTGGGATATTAGAGGGAAGAGACTGTCCACTATAAACACACCTTTATGTACTCAGGAGACTCATTTGTAATCTAAACAGTGCCTGGGGCCAATTTCTACAAACATTATAGTACTGGTCAGAGATTTCTCCTCTATCTCACCTCTGCTAGTTTTACAAAAAGAAAATAAAAACACCCAGAACATTCAAAAGGCTCAGAAATCTCTACAACCTTTCTTGGCCCAGCAGCAATTCTGATACTGTTTATGTGGCTAGCTAAGGCCAGAGCCTTTAGCTGCCAACCTTGCAGGGTCTTGTTAACGTGATAAGGAGAAAAGACCAAAGACAAAATTACAAATTCAAAATAGGATTGTACAGGCAAAGCAACTAAAAGTTCCCTTTGCCAACACAGAGCTCTGGAGCCAGCTGACAGAGACTGCAGAGGGGTCCAGCTCAAATCTGTTTCAGATTCTAGAAGCAAGAAGACTTGCTCCTCTCAGGTCTGCATTTGGAAAGGATTCATCCACTTAAGTGAGTCTTTTCTCATCTGATGGCATCTATTTTCACTTTGTGAAAGTACAAACAAGACATGTGTGTTGCACAGCAAGAGATGACATGGTGATTTTGCTCCCACACAAGTGTTCCAAGCCCCTTTTTTTTTATTTGATGGCAGCAGTACCTCTCAAGTACCATAAAAGAAGATATTTTTCAAAGGCAATTTCTCATTTTTAACTCTGCTTTTGAGTCCATAGCTGACCCCCAAGTCTTGCATGTGACTTAGACTCAAGGAGTGCAGCTGCATCACTACTTTCATGCACCTGCAGAGAGATGGAATCTCCAACGATGGGGTCAGCACTCTCTGCTGCTGGGGTCACATTTCAAAACTGAGTCCCACCTGTGAATCTCAGATTCAAGGCATTAATTGTCATGCTGATGATTTCTGAGTGCACAGGGCCCATGCATGAAACACGAATCTGCAACTAAGCTGGTACAAAAGGCCATGGAATAGAAGGGAGCTGTCATTTTGCTGGGAACTACAAAGCTTTCACCAAAGCCGCTGGAAAAATCAATTCCTGTCCCATCAGAGAATGCAGGCAAGCTTTTACCACGCTCCTCTCCACCTACCTTGCTTTCTCCTTCAATGACTATGACAGGCACAGAAGTGGCAGGCCAGCGGTGTTTGGCTGGGAGGGGTTTATCACAATTCCATAAAACAATAATCTGAAAGAGAATATTGGACCATGATCAAAGACCAGTCCATATTCTAAGGTCTCAGATTTCCAGACAGACGTGTTAAATTCAAGTTAGGAATTTCAAAATCCAAAGCAATGAAACAAATCTGCATAAAAATAACACTTCCTACATTGATTTCACCCAAGCCAACTACTTACAGTATACATCCTCTCAGGTAAATATAGGTTGGACAGGAACTTGGGAAGTCTCTGTCTCAGCCACATGATACAGATGTGACTGATTTACTGTGGCTTTCATTAAAGGCAAAACTGCTTGTGACACTCCACTGCAAGAGGGTGCTCCTACTGAACTCCCCAGGGTTTTATTTAGAGAAGCCAAAATCCTGGCACTGATGAGATTAAAAGTCACAGCAGAAGGAAGGAAGATCACATAAAAGCTCTTGAGGCATAGGCATCCTTGTGCAGTTTGCAGCACACACAATGCTGGTCTTTAAAGTGCACTCATTACTTTACCCGTCTCATGTAACAACTGGTTTAATTACTATCTCTATTCCACTCCCATTATACTCAGAATTTTTATTTCCCATGCAGGTAGGTCATAGACCATAGAAATCTCAGAGGAAAGAGACATCAGAATTGAAACAGAGGGCTGAAACAGGGCTGACTCACGAGGCTCCACATTCCTGGCAGAGTGGTTTGTCTCTGCTGTGACTGACAGCCAAACAGTGCTGCTTACCTGTGCACAGTACTGGGACTTGGCTACAGCAACCAGGAGTTTCAGCACAGGCTGAGATTGGGAAACCAGGGGAGTTACTGCGTGGATAACGGCAGTGAATGTGGAAAGAGGCTTCAGACCTGAAGTGAAGAGAGACGTGTTCAGTAAAGACAAAATCGCCCCAGTTATTACAGATTAAAGGACTTCAGGGATGGAAAAAACAATCTGCACTTAATGCAAACCTTGCCAGGTTTTTTTAGGTCATCTCCCTTCCTCTCAGATACCAGATGCTTCAGAGGAGATCACACTTCCCTTTAACTCCCACTCTGTGCCTTTAACTTCCACTCTGAAATACTGGACTCCAAAACAATTATTTCCTTTTCTTACTCACTCTTTCCACAGATGTTCTGTTATTTCTCTTTTTCATCCAGTTTGTCCCACAATATTGACATCTAGTTTGTTCAGCCAAATGTCTTTCTCGACACAGGCTCTGTTTTGCTGCCTGGCTCTGGATGCTTGATGTTTTTTTTACAGATTATCTCCACAAATTCCAGAAGCTTATTCATTTTCCTCAGTTCCATTACAGCCTCTGTCAGATTTTTGCTTTCTGGGTTGATTCTTATCCACATGAATCTTCAATTACATCCTGAGCTGATAATTCTGCTTGCATCCTTGCCTTCCATTTTTAAATTTTTGTCTTGCTATGATTTCCTTTTTTTTGCCCGGAATAACACATCCTACTGGCGCCTACCCTTCCTTACTGCTCTCAACCTCATCTAAATTCATCAGTGTGGGGGTCATAGTCGTTTTTCATCAGAATTAGCACAGAAACCTTCTTCTCCCTTTTTTAACACAGTAACTGTCAATTTTTAGCAGGTGAGCAGTACAGATCCACACAAGTGGGATGGCAGAGGCTGAGCCAAAAGTAGCAGCAGTCTGGTAAGCAGGATGCCTTCAGCCTGGAGGCACATTCACCTGCAGAACTCATTGTTCAAGCTCTGCTTCAGGAAAAAGCCATGAACCTAAGCCCTATTCATTCCTTCTAGTGGGACTCATATGAAGACACATAGTATGCAGAGTAAATCCATACCAAGTGTGCACTCCAATAAAAAGT
The DNA here is from genome assembly GCF_037042795.1 of Molothrus aeneus. Classification (NCBI taxonomy): domain Eukaryota; kingdom Metazoa; phylum Chordata; class Aves; order Passeriformes; family Icteridae; genus Molothrus; species Molothrus aeneus. Next base: position 137,015,843 of record NC_089646.1, on the reverse strand, counting down.
GTCATTGGTAAATTACCACTTTTCCAATTTGCCAAGCAGAAATAAACAAAGAAAGGAAAAAGCTATTCCTCTTATGTCCCCTCAGGCCATGAATAGGTCAGCAACTCAGGCATTAATTACCAGCAACTGAAAAGTATGAGGGAACATACTTTTTTTTTAACAATCTCTGCAAGCAAGAGGCACATGATGCATGTTGATGAGTCAGAGATGTTACAGTCTACAGTGGGCAGTGAAGATTGAGACAGGATAAATGAAAGGCATCATTAACTAGAAATGAATGGTAAGTCACTTGGCACATGCTACTCAAAGACAAAACTTCAAAATTCCACTAGAAATTCCAGATGTTACTACATTATAGCAAGGATTCACTCACCAAGATTAGCATAGTAGTAAGGAAAATCTCCCAGATATGAGGAATATTGTGGCAGTACAAATAACCCTCCAGGATGTTTGTTCCATATTAAGCTGTTACGTGATATGTGCTTAAATATTCTGTCCTGAATAATCTGGAAAACAAGAGAAATAATGATTTTTAAATAGACTGTCATAGTCACTGGTAGAAGCTTTGGGACTCCAGCTGACTGGAATCATCACCCATTCTGCAAAAAGCTGAGGCACACAAATTACTAAACACTCCTCCTTGATCTCTCTTAAAAGGACTCAGAACCTGCACACTCTGACACCACTTCAGCAGCTCAGGCTTTGTGCCATAAGTTTTAGAGCACCTGATTAGTCTCTCTGGACATGGGGACCATATAATTTATTGCTTTTTATAATTCAAGTCAAATATTTTGTCTATTTGAGTATCTTAGCAGTTGTAAGCCTGATTAGTTCATTGTCAGCTTTACTATCCAGAACTCACAGAAGACAATTATTTGAAGATGGCATTAAAAAGCCAGATAATATTAGGAGATAAGGAGAGTATTCAAAACCAAGAAGACTTTCAGCAAATCAGGCTGCACTAATTATTAATTTTTTTCTTAATTATATTAGCATTCAGATGCATCACTGATTCCACATCTCAGTTCTGTAACAGTTCCTTGTTGGATGAAACAGATGATCTTTTCCCAAGTACTGCCTGACTCTATAGGGGGCCAAAACCAGAGATTCTTAGATTTTTGAGGTCAGAACAGATTGCTATGTCATCTACTTTATCACCTAGAATACCACAAGCAAAAAAAGAAAAAATGATACCAGGCCATACAATTAGTGTGTATTTATGCAATTACAATTGCTTCACATGGGATCCCTGATTGCAGGATCAAGAGTGGTTCTTACACTGATGGGAAATCCTTTAAACTTCCTGCAAAGGCATAACAAGATTCAGTGGTGGGAATCTCGAAATTCAGGATAAATTCAGCCTCCAAAGAAGGTTCAACTTTCTAAGTGCAATACACTCTTGAGCCATATATTCTTACAGATTTGCTTTCCCTTGGAGCATCAGAAGTTAGCAGGTCTGGAGATGGAATGCTGCAAAGGGCCAGTGGGTGGTGAAGGATGAATTTTCCCCCAAGCAGGCTAAGCAGGAATGCCTTGCCTTCTGAAGCTCATCTTCTTTTGTTACCTTCCAATGAGGTTTCCATGTAACTGGCAGTTTATGCAGTGCACAGGGCTTGAGTGCCAAGAACATGTTGATTGTTCTAACCCACTGTCTCTGGCCTTAACACAGATGTATCTGGGTGAAACTTTATATCTCTGAAGCTGGACTGAAGTGTAGGAAAACCAAAAAAAAAAAGAAAAAAGACCCAGCACAAGAAGAACAAAAGCAGCTGCTGCAGTCTAAGCAAGCTAAAATTTCTGTAAGCTCCTAAGTTCAGGGACATTTGGTCAATACATGAATAAGTATTGCCATAAGCAGCCACTTTCCTGGAATTTTTGATTGCCATGACAAGAAAAGATTAAAACACCAGTTACATTGTGTTAGACAATCCACTGCTGGTGGCAATACATGTACTGCTAAACTGGGGCAGATGTTAAATGCATGCTTTTCTGAATTTTGCCTACAGCCAATTACCATAGCTAATATGCTGTAATTCACTCACATGAGTAAGTTAATTTAACTTTTTGTTTTGGAATAACAGACTTAGGACTGTAATGCCATCACTGACAAGAATGTATCTGAATATTTCTAGTTGAGAAGTTAGGGTATCAGTTGTCAGATCTCCCACATGGCAGTGGGGTCAGAAAAAATATAGACAATGACTGTTGTTTACCCAACTGCAAGTTATGCCACTAAACAAGAGAGAACCTGGAAAGTATTTATTTTTGAGTGTTTACCACAAAGCATAAATACTGCAGCTCCTCCCTCTTGCTGTCTCAGAACTGGGGCAGAACTGGACAAGTAGAAGTCTGTAGATTTGCCTGGCCAGGAGGTTTACCCAGGCAGAGGAGTTTTCTGGGGCGCTGGCAGCCAGCAAGGCTGCAGGGCAAACACGAAGCTCGTGTTCCGCGCCCGGAGCCGGCGCAGCTCCAGCAGGGCAGGGCAGGGCCCCGGTGCCACGGCAGCTCCGGCTGCCTGGGAGCCCCTCAGCCTCCCAAACCTCACCTGAGTGCTCCTGCATCCTCCTGGGGAGCTGCTGAGGTGGTGCACCACAGGAAAAAGTGCAGCACTAATTCATCACTCTCCTGGGCCTACATATGAAACCTAGCTGTCTGTCAGGACAGAGGGGGAAACCTGGCAGAAAGGGAACTAAAAAGTGTAAAAAAAATAACATGGAGGACACAAGGGATTAAAATGTAGAGTGTACAGTGTTGCACGTATTGCAGAGACAGCATTTACCTGGTCTCTCCAATGATGAGGCACGACAGGAAGTTTAATAAGAGAAGAAAGGAGTAGGATCTCTGGCAAGATCTCCTTCTTCTTTTTGGAATGCATTAATAGTCCAATATTTTTTTCTCCCTCATCCTCACACTTCAAAAAGTTCACATATTGCCCTAATCATTGCTGCTCTCCAACAGGCCCTAGCCAAGCACCCAGCACTTATTTTCTGTACTTTGTGGTGTCCCTCTCTCCTCCTCTTCCTGAGTGGAGGACTGGGGATGCTGTGCAGGGATGTTTTGGGTTTGCTTCAAGAGAAGATGAAGCTGAAGAAGTGCAGATATGCTGGAGCAAACATCTGATGGTGCCTGCAGCAGCCACTGCTGCACTGCCAGAGCTCCCACTCACCAGTCTGCAGCAGACACTGGTGAGCATCACTGCCAAACCCACACCTTGTCCAAGATACTGGGCAGCTCCTCTGTGCCTGCCACAGGGGGTGCTGGCCAAATGATTCAAACATCTTATTTTGGGCTGTCAGCTGGTTGGCTTAGGCCACTGTGCTGGGGTATAGCTCATTTTCTTCACAGTGGCTGCTATGGGGCTGTGGTTTGGATTTGTGCTAAACACAGGGTTGACACTGTAGAGATGCTTTTGTTATTGCTGAGCAGGGCTTGCACAGATCCAAGGCTTTTTTTGCTTTTCATAAAGCCACAGTGTTGAGGAAATTGGGGGTGCCTGGGAGGAGACACAGCCAGCATGGGTGACCCAAACTGGCCTAAGGGAAATTCCAGACCAAATGACATCATGCTCAGGATATAAAGTGAGGGGAAGAAGGAGGAAGAGGAAGACATTTGGAGGGATTGTGTTTGTTCCCTCAAGTCACCATTACACGTGATGGTGCCCTGCTCTCCTGGAGATGGCTGAACACCTGCCTGCCAGTGGGAAGCAGTGACTTAATTCCTTGTTTTGCTTCATTTTTTATGTAGCTTTTGCTTTCCCTATTAAACTGTATTTATCTCAACCCATGAGTTTTCTGGCTTTTACCCTTCCAGCCCCCTCCCTGACCCCACTGATGGGAGAGGGAGTGAGCAGCTGCCTGGGGCTTGGCTGCTGGCCGGGGTTGAATCACAACAGCCACCAAATGCTGCGAGATGATCAAGGAACTTAAAATGTGATTTAAGGTTTCCAGAGGTGTGCAGAATAAAGGGCTGTGATGTCCTTGCAGACATCTGATTTGGTGAAGACTTTTTCTGTGCTGATATCCTCAGACAGGGACATACACTGGCACTGCAGTTAGTGGGCAAGTGATTATTCTGATGATATCTAGAATCATCAGAGCACTCGGACACAACAGTATTACACCAGAAGATGGATCACATCCACATACAAAAAAAATCCTGCTAGGAATTTACTTCCAGGCATTAGATTTTACAAAGAGGATATACTGCTTGCTTGCAGGTTTCAGACAACAAAAGTCACTCTCAACTGTTTTAATCCTTTCCTAAGGAAAGTTAACATGGGACTTTACTTAGGCAAGTTGAAATGTGAAATGAGTGAAAAGAAAATAATCCCTCTTAGCTGTCTCAAAAGCTTGAGAGTCCTGAATTAAAGAACAATGACAACAACAGCAAAATCTCAAACCAAAATCAGTCTCCCAAACAGATGAAAAAACCCAGAACATCAACACCAGGCATACATTAACTGGTTTCATTAAACTAAATCTTCTGGGAAGACTTTTGTCTTGACTTTGATTTTTCTGCTCTGAGCAGAAACTCCAGCTTGCTGGTTACCCATCTGCTTCAGCTTTAGAGGTTTTGCTGTCCCTTGGGCTCCTGAAACCACATGGGCCAATGTGTCCCAAAGCAGCACCAAAGACACATGTGTGAGCACTGGAACTTGATGTGATGGACACCAAGGCTGTGGGAGCTGCAGGTTTTATGTGCCCTGGAGTCCAGAGCCAGCACAGGCAGGAGAGGGGCAGTGGGGACAGCTGTGTGCCCCTGTCCTTTTAGCAGCCCCTAACAATAACAGGGCACATGCAGGGAAGGCAGATGATGCCTGAGGCACCTGATGGACCCTGGGAGCATTTCTGTGAGGGTTAATTAAACTGTGAGCAATGGCACATGGCCTTCCACCTTTGTGAGTCTGATCCTGGTGTGGGCTATGGTCATTATCACTGCCTCATCAGTGCTCATGAGGAGTTTGAGGATGAAGAGCAGTTCCCAACAGGTAGCAGAGCTGAAGACATGCTCTTCTGAGGGCAATGGGAGCATTGTGAGGATAGACATGCCAGGGGCTCTGCAAATGTTCCCTGGCGGATTTTCTTCACTGGCATGGAAAAACCTAAGGGACTGCCTTGCAGCAGCTGGGGATTGATCAGCCATGGGCACTCATTTGCAGCTTTCAGGGACAAGCAGGTACAGCAGGAAATGTGGAGCCTTAACAACTGTGCATTTCAACTGTGCACAAAGACAGGTGCAATTGCAGAAGCATTAGCATAAGACGAATGCATTTGCACCTACAAAGTGAGCCCCTTTCAGTGGTACAAATGTGTCAAAAATTTATGTGAAAAATTGCAAAACAGTTAGAAAAGAAACCTGCTTTTGAAATTGCAGCCTGGGCTCTACTTCTGAAGAGCCTTTCATCTTTCCCCTGCCTTTCAATTCAGAAAGGATTCTCTCCACATTTGAGATCATCTGTCTCCTCTTTTAATAGCAGTCTAATTATGATTATCTATTAATAATTTATAAGAATGGTCAGGCCTTTCCCTTCTCCTGTGTGTGAAGATAACACAGCATTTACAACCCCCCCTTTTTCTTGAGCCAGATCAATACCCCCTTCACGTGGCCTCAAAATGTAAGGAATGGTCAAGGAAGAGCTCTACAGTAGCATTATTTCCAAAAAGAATTCCACATAGGTTTCTTAAGAAATACATTTACTACCAATGACAAGGATAGTGATTCATAAGCCATAAAGCCTTGCAAAGTCAAGATCACACATGACAACTTTTCCATGTGTTGGGTAGCTCCCATTTTTCACTGTGTCAGTTTTCTAATGTGGATTCCAATAATGAAGAAAGTATATCCTTAGGGGAGAAAACTCATCAAGATGCTGAGCTTTCTTCCCAGTGACCAATTGCATGTCATGAAAACCAAGGTCTGAAGCCAGCTGAAGATAGGAGCAGTTGGACAGGTATGGAAATCTCACTGTTTGGCAAGGTCTCAGACAATTTTTACTTACCTCTAGTGTAGTCAATACAATCTTCTCAACTGAAGAAAAATAAGCCTCCCACAAGAACTGTGTCTGCTGTCTAAGTGCTAGGATTTTATCCTGATGGATAGACCTGATTGTAGAAGGAATCTGAAATACAACATGTAATATAGTCAGAAGCTTTAGAAACAACACAATCTCATCAAATTAATATGCTGCTGACAAGCCCTCTCCTCCATTAGCAGGTTGTACAGCTTCAGCACTCCAGTCCAATGGAGATGTGTGTCAACACTTAAAGCCTTGATGTAAAACAAATGAGACACAATCCTTTATAACCTCTGATATTGAATATATTATTTTTTTTAATCTGCTTTTAGTTTTTGATTGTTTATGGTAATGAGTGGTGTGGCACAGTAAGGAGCCTCTCCATGCAGCCCTCATGATTTTCATCCCACAAAACTCTTCATGGACTAGTATTTTAGCAAACTAGCACCTGTAGGGGCTGAGAGTTCAACAATTATCCCCACATTCCAAGTATATTTATGGGATCTGGAACTGCATTTACCACAGCATAGTAACACTAAATGTCCTAAGGAAAACACACCAACACCGTAAGTAAGACTCCACTTTTTGGGAGCCCATGGATCAAATTGCATTTTAGTAATTACCTTAGGTGGAAAGAATAACATCTTCCACAACATCTGTTATTCACAAGGGAAAATAGTGCTCATTTTTCCCCTCCTTCCACAATCTACACATGAATTGTATAAGTTGCCTTACAAATAAACCCTAAATTGTCCTGCTACAGCACTTTTCCATTAAAAAATGTAACTGCTCACTAGATCAGAAGGGAAGGGCTTCATGTCTACATCTCTCACCATCCCCATGTCCTTCTCAAAACTAAGATGTGTGTATGCCATTTTTTAACTTAGGATCTTGACCAAGGCCTCCAGTACAACTTGGACAATGCAAAGTGACATTATCAAGGGGGTTTACTGAAATTTGCTTCAGTGATGAGAGCTAGTCACAGCACTAGAAAAGCATTTAGAATATGCTGCTGCTTTGTGATCATCTTTCTCTAGAAATGAACAGTTATGTTCACACACACACAATCACTCAATCATTTTTGTGATTTCTAACTGAAATCACAGAATTGTTTAAGCTGGAAAAGACCTCTAAGCTCATTGAGACCAATCACTAAATTATGTCAATTATGAGTCATTAGTTTTAAAAGTAAATACCTGGGCTGTGTATTTGGTCCTTGTGCATTCCAGCTTATTCTGAAGTTTGCCTGCATCCCACCACATTCAACCCTTTCCTGATCAAAACACACTCTGCTTATTCCTAAAATATTCTGAGAAGAGCTAGTGATCATTATTTGCTTTCACGTGTTCCCAAATCAAATGATTTCCCATGAAACCTCTTTTCTGAAGAAAATTTGCAGCTTTAAAAATTTACATGTAAAAAATTTTTACAAGAACCACCAAATTCTTTACTTGCAGAGTTTGCAATCAGGTCTGGACAGTTTGACCATGGCTCCACTGGGTGCATTGTCAGATGGGCCAGTATTTGCTCTCTCAGCCCTTCAACTCTTTGACCATCATCTTAGAGACACTGCTAATATAATACAGAGTTTGGGCTTATGAGAGAGTTAGCACTGCAGCAAGGTGGAGCAGAAGAAAATGGTCAGATTGTCCAAGATGCTGCTGTATTTCCCTCCCCTATAGACCCTTTAATTAAAACATAGTTCTTTAGGTAAAATACTCCCTGCACAAGTAGTATGAAAGACAGAAGCAGAAAACATGTATTGACACGTGTATAGGAGATCACATCACTATTCATGATGTGCTACAATAAGCAGAAGGATAATAAACATTACCTGTACTGGCTGCACAGATGTGTATTAATCACACCCAGAAACATTATTAGTAGCAAAGACAAGGTTAAAGTCACTTCTTAGTGGCAATACAGCATTTTCTCAATAAATATTTAATTGCAGTATGTGCAACCTTGTATAGTGTGTATGCACACATGTGTAATTCACCCATGAAATCAATCCTCAATCCCCACTACACCTTATGAAAGGGAATGCTGCTCTGACTATGAAGGTTACTGCACAAAGTTATGATTTTACACACCATACCATGCTCCTGAGTGCCAGCACACGCAGTGTCAAGGTTAAAAAGAGCCTTGATGGAGGCTCTGTTACAACAGCTGGAAAGAAAAATCAGAGCTCCCATTTTAAATGCATTTGCCTATTAATCTATTTGCCCAGAAAGACAGGTGGGGAAATGATGTATTAATACTAATCCAGCATGATTACATTGGAATTATTAGAACTTTAATAAAAGGTCATTTCAGCAATGAGTAGGGGGGAGGGGAAAACCACCCTGCACAAATAAATGCAGAAAAGCTCCCAGCACTGTGATGAGGAGAATATGCAAATAAAAACATCCGAGTTGCTCTCAAACAGGAAATGAAAAACTGTAACATAACAAAAACATTTCCCAGAGCAGACATTCAGGCCCTCTGCCAGCTCTTTAAAAACACTGTTAATAACAGTGCAGTAGCTGTTCAATATGGAAGCAGCTGTGTGAAGCGAAACGAATGGCACGTTACCGGAAAACATGAAGATCAGCAAATTATTATTATTTAAAGTGAGACATCATTTTGCTCAGAAAAAATGTGCTGTCCACAGAAGCAAAAATCAAATGGCCCTTTTATATTTATTTGCAGCTTGTATGACATTAAGTAGAATAGGCACTCCATGCAAGTCTTGCTAGGCCAGCGCTTCACAAATATTTACTTCCTTAGACAAGTAAACAGCCATGTGATGACACAGCAAAGATACTTTGTTTTGGGGTGCCACCACACCTGTACCTTTGAGGGCTTCTCCCTGTGGAGGACACTAAATTCAAGGATCAAAAAAAAAAATTGCTCTTAGTGGCTACTCTGTGCTTATTCCAAATCTTGTGGATCTCAGCCTTATGCTGGACAATGGCACTTGAGAAAAAACAATTTTCCAAGAACTTCTCCCAACGTGAACGTTTCTGCAGAATTTACAGAATACATTTGGACTGTAATACCCACTAACATAGCTGAAAAAAACAAAACAACCATAGTACATTTAAAACCAAAGCAGATGCTGGAAGTAGCAGGGAATTTGTAACTTCTCAGCCCATTTTTGTTCTATGACCTCAAGATTAACTATAAGTGACAGGAACACTGCTTCAAAAAGCAATGCTACATGGTCCACTTATCAGAAAAGGGACAGATTCTGCTTCCCATCAAATTGTTAGATGATAACTCCTGCCTGAAAAAATACCTGCTTTCCTGAGGATACCCCTGCGGATAAACTATTTTTTAAGGACTGGGGCAGAATCCACCCTCAAATGTTTTCCCCTTTCATCCCAGTACCTGGACAGATCTACCTCAGATTGGCATCCAAGTGTTTCACACCAGAAGAGATTTCATGCTCTTTGCAAAAATAAAAGTCTCCTGCACTTAAGAATTTGGCCTGGTGGCTGCAATGACCTTCAGATCAAATAATGAATGATGTCATATTAAATGAGCTCACAGCCAGCCTGACACAGACAATCCCTTCATGAAAAAAGAATCTTTTAAAACCCTGACCTTTTGGATTCATCTTCCCTGTCCATTGAGATGGTCGCAGCAACAATCAAGTGAAGGCCATGGTCTGTTCCTTACCTGTAATAACAATCTCTCATCGCCGATGATGGCAGCTTGGTTCCAATCGATCACTTCCGAGAACGGCAGCTCCCATCCATTGCTGAGCATGACCGGGACGCAGGCGGCCTGTGGGCACAGAGCCGCCGTCAGCAGCAGTCCCAGCTCTCCACCAACACCCTGACCCCCTCTCTGCACAAGCTCAGGTGAGCCAACATGGCAAAGAACACCAGAAGACACAGCAGTGCAGCCCAGTGTTTACAGTTTTCCATTTTGGGCTCATTCATATGCACTGAAAGGTGGGGTTTGCATGGACAGTGGCATTTGCAATCTGGTGCTTACGCTGCCAGACAAGGACAGAACTGTTCAGTGCAGCAGACGGAACACTGGAGAATTTGATACAGAATGATGGCCTTCCTTGCTCCTTTGTGAACCACTTAGCAAGGAGCAACTTCCCCTGCTTTTATAGTGTAGTAAACCCCATAGATTTAGGAAAAGCACCATGGAGAATATGAACAATAGGAATGCTGAAACAGCAAATGAAAATTCCTGTTTCCCTGTCCTCTGCCCTTAACCTATCTCTGTAACCCTATAAGGCAATGTCATGTTAACCCCTTACCCATTGGTCAAGCTTGGATCCTTTCCAACCCTATAAAAGAAGCATACTGTACCCCATTAGGGGAGAAAGAAGAAGAGCAGAGACCCTTCACGGAGCTCCCCAAATAAAGCCATCTCCGTGGAACAGCCTGCGCCTTCTCCTTCTCCTCTCTCTCCGTCTGCTGCAGCCTCAAGCCCAGGGCACCACTACCTAGCAAGCAGAGCTGAAATCCTGAGAGCTTGCAATCACTATAGAGCTGATAATCACCATGCTTGCTAGATGGTAGCCCTGCGGCATTGGCATGAGCGAGCGAGCTTCGGGCACCCGGTCCCTACCCAGGGACTGAGCTCCTGAGCCCTAGTGCTCTGCTTTATGATAACCCCATTGAGGCTTTATTATTATAGTATGTTAGTGACAACCCTACAGAAAATACAGATCGTATTTAACTCCTCACCACCTTTCCCATGAAGGAGTAAATTCTCTATCCTGTTTGGTATCAACTTTCCAAATAGAGGCAACTGCACAAATACAACTTGCCTGTCATCACCTGTCTACAAAAAAAAGAATTGTTGTATGTCCCAAAACAAACAAACAAAAAAATGCATACACATTTAGTATCCATTTCTTACCAGTATGACCTGTGTAAACTAATTAAACTTTTGCAAGTTTTACAAGTTCTTCTGCATTGGCAGTTTGTGAATACTTAGCAAATAGGTCAGTATTTCCATAAACAAATGATCACCACTATGTTCTGATCAGCTTAATCACAACATAAGATCCAAACCAAACACCTTCTGATGAGATGAAATAACCTAGTACCAGAGGATTTTTATCAAACTTGTGCTCTGGTTCAGTTTCCTTTGGATCAAACCAAGCTTAAGTGTTCTGAGTTTGGTCCAGACTAGGGTTCAGGCCTCCCAAAAGATGGTATAAAGGGGAATCTTTCAGACTGCTGTACCTTCCTTGGTAAGATGCATCATACAGAGCATCTTAAACTGGTCAAGTCTACATTACAGCAGTGATTATTATGTGTAAACAACTGTGATCTTCTGTAAGGAATTAATCAATGCATGAAAAAAGCCAACTAAAAAACACTTAGTAATGTGTTTTCATGTTTAAAACATTGCACTAATGTGGATTAAGACTTTCAACATCACGTGGATCCAGACAGAAACTGAGAATACATCATTATTGGTGAATACTGCTGCTACCCTGATAGCAAAATCCTCAGTTGCCTACATTTTATCACTGACCAGGAGCCCACAAGTGCTGTACAGTGAGGTACAACCCTTGCTTTCCCCTCCTGAGATGATGTATTTAACAGAAGCTGCATGACTTTGAGCCCAGACAAGAGAAGAGCTGAGGAGTGCTCTCCAGGAGGATCTGAAGTGACTTGTCATCTCATACAAGCCAGTCCCATTTCTTCCTCTGAAGAGACTGGAGAGAAAACAGCACTTTTCAGGCTATTAATCTTCTCTTTAGTAGGAGAAAGAGGCAAGTGACAGTCCAGAACTTGGATCTCAAATTGATTGCAGATGTGGGGTTCAGTGATTACACCTATGTGTCCAAGGCATGTAGGGTATCCAAAAAACCTATCAAAGGTGGGCAGACATGACACAGGATCTACTGGAATCCTTCTGGAGAAGCAGCAGAAAGCCAGAAGGGTTTCTGGGTACCCCGGGCTTCTAAAATGACATAATATACCTACACTTAAGTACCTGAATCCTGCTCAGCACTGCAGTGAACAACACTCTCTAACAGTGGCTGGGACATTGTATGGTTGATAATGAAAAGGGATGGGATGTCATTCACTGACAGCTTTACTGTCAATGCTGTGACACTTTCAAACGGCAAAACAACTCCTGGAGGCAGGACCCTGCAAGATGTGTTCATTTGCCATTTCACTGAAACCAAGCACCTCCTTCTCTCCACTCCAGCCCCCATGGAAATCCAGATGCCAGACCCACAGGGGAGTTACAGCACCTCACACAATGCTCTCTATGCCTGACTGAAGATCCAGGATTAGGCTGATGTTTGCCAACAAAAAAAACCCCACCAGACAGGCAGAAGGTGGGGTAGGCAGGTGTCAGGCTTTACCACTGTGCTGCCTGGCCACAGGGACTCCAGAGCCCTTTTGTATTGCCTTCTGTGGCTGGCCCACAGCAAAAATGGGCCCACTAACCAATTTTTCAAAAGGTGAAGGATATTCAGGTGCTGTCCCAGACAGCACACAAACTTCCTGAGATCAGCTTATATCCACTTTCATGTGAAGCTTCCATCTGGAGCTTTAACACCTCCAAGCCATGTTCTGTATGTTCACCAAGCACCATCTCAAAACTGGCAATGCATAAGCAGGTCTGTTTTGGCTAAGTGAAAACAAAAAGCTATTTTTACTGCCCCACGGCTTACATGTAAAGGCCAGTGTCTCCCAGGGGAAGTCTCACAGCTTGACAAAATACTGTTCTTAACCAATCTCTCAGCCTCACCACATCCAGGGAAACCCTTTTCCTGGAGATCGAGCAATCCAACCTTCAGATGAGTTCAGTGCCTCAGCCCCTCCTGGGAAGAAGCTGCCAATTGCTCCAGAAGTATGAATAGAGGCTTTTGCAAAGTGGATTACTGTCCACTAGGGAAATGAAACACGTTTCCCTCCTCCCCACCTCCCTGCTATTGCACACTGAATCACAGCCAGCGTAGTCACTGCTTTAAACTGCAGCTCTTACCTGCAAGGCTTCCAAAAACCTGAAAGAGCCAAGCCTGCGGCCACGGGGAACCAGACAGAAAGTGGCATTGTGCAGCATTTCACGGTAATCATACCTAACAAGAACAGGGCAGAAAAGAGAAAATTCAATTAGAGGTGAGTCCGAGAGTAACTGGGCGTGAAAATGCAAACAGCTGTTGAGACACATCTGGATAAAATTATCCCCAACCCAGACCGTTCAGCACCAGGTTAACTGACTCCCTCCATGCATGTGTATCAGGCTCCTCTCTGGCTCCTGTTTGCTCATCCGCAGGAGCAACCACCATGGGAGAATGCTGGGGAGAGTGGCAATGAGACTGATAAGGAAGGAAGTAATTTTGCCTTTGCAATAATGAGCCAGTTCTGTATAAACAGTGCATGACTTCCAAGAACAAACTCACATTAAATATTTTGATACCCAAAGCATTGTTGCAGTACTTCTGTGACCCTGATTTCTATTCAGATTTAGTCAAAACCATGCATAACTGTGTTCACAAGAGGTTTGTACAAAGCAAAAAAATATTCAAGCTATGCCAAAGAAATATTTCCCTATCAAGCAGGCACTAAAAAAGGGATGGGGGGATACAATGACTCACTTGGTGGTTATTGTTAAGTGTGGAGAGAGGAATATATGACCAGATTTTGGCAATTAATCACATAGCTGCAATGATCCATGCTTCTCTGAACGAAAGTGCTGATAGACACTTCTGGGGTTTTTTTCCCAATTACATCAACCACCACAAAACCATTCACCAAAACCACACATCAAATCCCAACAGCTTTCTGCCTGTTATTAGCAAATTGTACTTCTGACAAGCCCATGGCACTGTGAATGGCATTGACCTCGTCTGAGCCAAAAGGATCCAGATTGAACACCCTCCATTCTCCAGAGTGTCCTGGACTCTGCACATAGGTGCTATTTTGACAGCAACTTGTAGCAATAAATTTTTTTGACACCAATAGTCTAATTTTACCATGTCCTGCAGGCAGAGCAATTTTTTTTGTATGTGTGTCTCTGTGCACACATATACATATATACATGATTGTATTTTACATACAAAGAAGTTAGGATCTATGTTTGTATTCTCACACAGGCCAGACAGATGGGAGTAAGCCAATTTTCAATTATAAGCTCTGTCTTTAGGAAGGGACATCTTGCAAAGGCCCATTTGCTTAAACAAGCGTGTACAGCTAATTTGCACAAGAAAAGGTCACTGTGAATGGATTAAGATTATCTCCACCGAGAGTAAAATAAAACCCCTCATTGCATTAATTAAAACTACAAAACAGACTTCAAAGTCCCTTTTTTCTTTTTAATCCTATCTCAACTTTGGTTAAAATACATATATACATATTTCAGCTGAGTGGCAGCTATTTATTTTTCTCTGTGTGGGATAGAGATTGGCAGCCATGTCCCAGCTCACCAGTCAGCACTGACACAGCATAGAGGGGAAAATATTAGAACTGGAATACAAAAACCTCAAATTTTTTAAAAAGTTGCCATTTTTAAGCACTCCTTTTTTACGTATTGAGAGGTCTGAGGCTCATTGCTTTTACTGTGTATTGTAGGACAACAAAAGTTAATAAATACCAAAAATACCCTGTAGGGCTAGAATACACCAGGCAGAAGTTCCCCATCATTAGCTTGATAAAAAAAGTAAAATCCTGTTAATACCCTGGAATGCAACATTATCCACAAAACATTGATGGCAAAACCAGAACACAAAGGAAAGCAGACAGCAAGGCCACTCCAAGTGAGTCTTCCATATCCCAGTGACATCCTATACTGGGCACCTTTTCTTTCATATCTAACTTGCTGGTATTAGGATAGATTTAGAAAGGGAAAAAAAACATAAGAGGATTTTGTTAACCATTTTCACCTCAAAAAACCTCAATTTTCCACCAGTTAGCATCTTGCTCCCATTTTTGAGCCTTTTAAAACTTAACATGTGATTTATTGCAGAGGTCTGTAATAGCACAGTTCCTGGTCATCAAGCAATTTTTCTACATCATATGTACACAGAAAGCCCCATCCTAACTTTGTATGGGCACAAAATAACTACTTGCTTCAGGGAGGACTCACAAATAGAGAAGGAACAGATCCAGAGTAGTGTAATATCCATCAAGAGCTGCTGAAGTGAACGAATCACAGCAGAGATTCTATTGAACAAATTTCCCTGTAATTTCAACCAAAATGCTTTAAGGTGACTCAATGGGATCTTTGAGCTCAGTGATAAGGGACCACTTTAAACCCACTTTAAACCCCTCAGAGACCACTCTGGGATCAAGCATCTATTTGAAACCTGCAAACATGAGGTGCTATTTCTACTCCTAAGAGTTCATGGGTTGCATGCCAAACAATGGGAGCACTCTGCCTTAGCTGGAAGACAGCAGAGACCATTTCTTTTTTTTTTTTTTTTTTTTTGGACTGCCAGGCAGCATTTGAAAGAGACCTTGGCCACAAAAACATCACTTGGTAAATGAAATTCCAGCCCAAAGGCCATGGTGAGGACAGAAGGCTCAGGGCAATTTTCACTTTCAGATTCCTTCCCATTCAGAACCATGCACACAGCAGCAGGTTTGATTTTTGCCAGCATTCTGACAGGAACCGCAAAATGTTTACGTACATTTTTCACCACATAGCAGAAAGCATACAGCATTACACCTGAAAGCATCTCTGTGCTTTCCTTAACTCAAACTTAAAATACTTTCAGTGAAGTGAGTGAAATAATCTCTGTGATTAAAGGTAAGTATCTGAGTTAAGTGCTTGCTGGACTTGAAATTTCTCCTTCACTTGTCCAGGAGAGAAATCAGAGCTGGCTCAAACTTCCAGGAACACCTTCTCAGCTAGAGTACTGATGTTGTACATTAAGTACCAATCTGGCATTCAATGCAAACATCAGTACCACATCAACAACAGGCTTTATTTCCCCACTATCTCCACTGACTAATCTCAGCAAAACCTCAGGGAGGCAATCAAGTATGAGAATCTCCACTTGCAACTGGAAGAGGTGTCTTAAACTATATAGAAAATAGTCAAGTGTTTAGTAGATGTTCTTCCAGGTTTTCCTCTTATTCTTCTCCCCAGCAACGGGGGTTAGATCTGGTTCCAGAACTACTTATTACCATTAGCTGGTAACATCTGAAGATGGCAGGGACATTTGTTACGGTCTTCCAGCCTACACTGCTGTGGTTTCTGCAAAGTTGGAGCTGCCAGCCTGTGTGGACAGTTCTCCTTTACCTGCCTACAGGGGTACCCCCTCTTTCTTTACCCAGCTGTGGAGGTTTTTCAGAAAATCAGAGCAAAGACCAGCACTGCAGAGCACTGAGCAGGGGCTGGCTGGGCACTTCTTCCTTACTTGTGCTGCTTCGGTGTTGCACTACTTCTGGCACTTTCCTTTCCTTCTGGCAGTTTATCTTCCCTAGCATTTACTGTAGAAAAGCTTTTAGAGGAGTCCTCTGCTTTGCTCAGAAGGTATTTATTTCCAGAAAGCTCCAGGTTTCCACATTAGAAGACTGGCGGGGAGTTGGGGCACATGCTTATTGCTCATACATTCCTGATCTCTTCATTCTGCACGCTTGCACAGAGGTAACATTTTACTGCCAATTTTAGGGTCGGCTTGGCCTGGGTCTCAGCTGCAGCATTCAAATGTTAAAATCCAAAATGCATATGCCTTAAAAATGACAGTTGGGTCTTCAAAACTAAAATAGCTAAAGATTTAATCCAAAGCTGGCATCCCTCTGTAAGTATTAGAGGCATGTTTTATTAACTTTCAGGCTTCTTTTCATAATGATTAAGTGTACATTGTTCACAGCTAGTACTTTTTTAGGCAGCATAAAAGAATAGCTCTATTTGCAATAAATTCTAATTTATTCACAACTTAATTGAATTATTCCCTCCCTGCCACCACCCATAGTTGAGGAAATATGTCTGGCCCCATCGATCACCCAGGTGTAAACACTGCAGTGCCGTGTGGGCAATTATCCAAAGGAGAAACACTGCCTGGCCAAAGGCTCCTGCCATTTTAACTCCTTGATCCAACACACAGCTTCTGTCTTTCCCCATCCCCCTTTTTTCAATTTTTTCTTCTGATGTGCCGACCATGTCAATCAGCACATGGATTAGAAGGCTGTTTGGCATTCCTGGTTCTCCATTATCCCAAAGAGCTCTGGCAGGCTGCAGAAGCTCTGCATTGACTAATCAGCCATGCCATACATTCCTTCCTACAGCTTAAGCATTTCCCCATGTCACTACACTGTAGAGCTTATAAACTAGCCTGGAAAATATTTTAACCATCAATTTTAGTATAAACTATTTTTTGAAAGCCACTTCTTTATCACCACTGATTGAAGAGAGGTCTAAAATCTAAAAAGACTGTTTAGACCAGTAGATATGTATAGATGCAGTGATTATCATAACACTTTATCTAGCTGTATGTCACCTGTCATGTAGACAACATGTTTTCTGACAGGATACAATCACCATTCCCGTTTCATAGATGAAACCCGAGACACAAATGACTGGTGGCTTCTCCAGCAGCTAGAGGGACCTTGAGAATGCTAACCACAGCACCCTGACTTTACTTCTTCCTCTCTGGTGATGCAGCATTCACTGAAATCCAGCTGCATGTTATGGCTATTAAAATTCAGATGGAAATAGAGGAGCAGAACCTAAGCCAAATACAACAGGTTTAACTCAAATCAAATGCAATGGGTTTAACCCAGCAGTACATATTTTAACAGTGCCACACATAATCCATCTTTTGGAAGATGCTGGAGCTCATCTTTGGCAGGGACTATCAGCACATTCCACTGTAGAAGTCAGACGCGACTAGAGCTGCTTTTTTACTTCCTGAGCCAAAAAATTGTGATGGCACTTAACCAACTATGTCCAAGGCTCCCTCTCTGAATCTGCAAACCCATGAATGCACACTGCATCCTCCAGAAGTTTCTGTATCATATAAAGTACTACAACAAAGACAGACACTAAAACCTGTAACACAAGGGTAAATGGAGAAGTGTTTCTCAGTTTTCCAGTATATTAATTTTCAGCTATTAACCAATTGGCCATTTTTCCATATGTGAATGCTTAATACAGATGGCTCTGAACTACTGGCTGGAGAGCCTGAGAAGAAACCCCACTCAGTCACACGGAGCGTCTCGTTGCTTGGTTTCCACTAAGGTATGTTGGCTTTTAAATAAACTGCAAGTAAAACTTGGCATTGAAAGCACCAAGTGAGTAAGTGCCTTTGTAGAAGGGCTGACAGCTCAGCTGTGTGTGAGATAGAGAGCTGCCCAGGCCTGAGCTGGGAAGGCTCACACATCCCGCCTGGAAGGGAGCCGCCACTGCGAGTACTTGCTTCTGGATTTACGGCTGCACAATGCTTTGGGGTGATCTGAATGCTCTGGCCACTGGCAGTGCATCTCCTGCTCTGCAAGTGCTGGCTCTGGAATTAGAAAGTTTGGAGGTGCAAAAACATAATTGGAAAACTTTTTTTCCCTGTTTAAAAGGCTAATTGATTTCACAGGTGTTTAATT
Source organism: Molothrus aeneus (assembly GCF_037042795.1). Taxonomy (NCBI): domain Eukaryota; kingdom Metazoa; phylum Chordata; class Aves; order Passeriformes; family Icteridae; genus Molothrus; species Molothrus aeneus. The sequence continues at coordinate 136,997,312 of NC_089646.1, read as the reverse complement.
ATCATTTGCTGTGAGAGAATACCTTGTAGTGCCATAAAAAATGGATTTAATTTTCGAGTGCTTGCAAAACTATTGCCAAAGCCAAGTTAGAGCGAAAGCTAGATAATTATTCTATAAATCAAACACACTGCTTCCTTTCTTTGAAATTTTCTAATACTTGGCTATAATGATATCTGACGACCTTGAAACTAACATAAAAAGGATTTTCTTGCCAAGTGCTGAAAGGCAGCCATTGGACTATATCTTTCAGTCCAGCTCATCACTGCAGCCACTGCCACCTCACTGCCCAGGCTGCTGGACTCCAAGGGATGCTACTAACTACAGCAGCAGGCGTGAACAGCAACTTTGGAACAGTGCTAATGGCTGAGTATGGGTATGAGCATGAGCCCAATCTGAAAACTCTGAATAATTCTACTAGGCCTTGCAATGAAAATGAAACTCTGTAAGCATGCAGCAACTAACTGTGAAGCACAACTGTTTTCTCCATTTCATGTCATCATCTTCCTTTAGTTCAGAAGGTTGGATTAGCAAAGAAAAACGGGGAAATAGACTTTTCACTTTAATGCACTGCTAAAGAAACTTTATTTTACAGTTAAGATAGACAGCAGCCCTTAAAACTGAAAATATCTTTAAAGTCTTGAGTGACATCACTGCTGGATTCAGTTCACTTCAATATTATGCAGAAAAACATTTGGATACACAAGCCGTTAACGTCAATGTGCATTCCAACAAATAAAAATGCTCTAAAGATTTCTATCTAAATATTTACACACAACATCCTGTAAATCTATATGATGCATGCAAGGCATGCACAACACTTGGATTGCAAAATGCTATCCAACTGGCTCCCAGTGTAGCAGCTAGGCCACCCAGAATCTTACACAGCAAATGTGGTCTCACCAACATCATTTGATATTTAAAGGTAACTGCTTATTTAGCAAGTGTACCAGAGTGGGTTTGTAAGTGGCTTGTCTGAGGCAAACCTTGCAGAGGTGCCTCTCTAGGCAGTGTTACACCCACATAACCAACCTGCTCATGGCACTGTCTAATGCTTCTTCTAAAACCAAACTCCAGCTCCTAGGCTTTGAAGTCCTCTAAGAGCTCCTGTTTCACAGGCGCACCTCACTGTGCTGGCAGCAAGAAAACTCACCTCATGCCTGAACAAGAACAATCCATGGAGAAGCAAATGCAGTGCTTGCCTGTGCCTTGTGAAGAATGTAAAGGCAGCCCCACACATTGTAAACACCCTCCAGGTCAGTGGGAAAGCAGGGATACTGATGCACGCATGCGTGGATGCACACCCAGGAATACGCACACACAAAGCCACACGCTCAGATTTTACCTGGCCCCATCTCCCCTGACATGCACTCTGAAATGACAAAACCATGTTTGAATACTCTGTCTGAAAAGTGCCCAGCTGGCACTTACTGACCACCAAGGTGCTGGACCCTTCCAAGGTAAAGATCAGACCAAGCTATTAAGATGATCCAGTGGCTCAGACAGCCACTTTCTAACAGGATTCTTCTAACAATAAAATACACCAGCACTTTGCATCATTATGGTACCTCTATTTTGCCATTTTCTGGAATCACAAACTCCTTTTAGAATATTTTAACATAAAGAACCCCAGTCTGCTGGCAGGAGAACAAGCCAGCACCTCCACCAATGAAACCACCATGTAGTCTGAACTTGGGCTTCATCTACTCAGCCTTGCTCCTCAGTATTCTGCAAGGAAAAATGCAGGAGTAAGTTGAAAGTAGTATCTAACTCTTGATAGTCTGCTTTGGTGTTGCAACAGGAGACTTATATACTGGGCTGCATCAAAAGAAGTGTGACCAGCAGGTTATGGAGATGGTTCTCCCTTTCTACTTCACCCTGGTGAGACCCCACCTGGAACACCCCAGCTCTGGGGTCCCCAACTCAAGAAGGACATCGACTTGTTGGAGCAGGTCCAGAGAAGGCCACAGAGACAATCAGAGGGCTGGAGCACCTGCCCTACAAAGAAAGGCTGAGTTTGGGTTGTTCAGCCTGGAAAAGACTCCAGTGAGTCCTTACTTTTCAATATATAATAAAGGGGGCTTATGCGAAAGATGGAAAGAAGACTTTTTACCACATCCTGTAGTGACAAAAGTAATACTTTTAAATTAAAAGTGATTGGATTTACATCAGACATAAGGAAGGATTTTTCCAGTGTGAGGGTGATGAGGCACTAGAATAGATTGTCCAGAAATGCCTACGATGTCCCATCCCTGGAAGTGTTCTCCCTGCCCATGGCAGAGAGGCTGGACTAGATGATCTTAAAATATGCCTCCCAACACAAATAATTCTGTAATTCTATGATATTTATTTTTAAAATTTGGGATAGTCTATTGTGTCCTTCACAGAGTGACTTTGGACTTTAGCCTTCTCACAGCCATGAAGCAGTGTCAAACATTTGTCCTAAATAGCTCCATCTACTCCCATTAACTGAACTCACATGCTGTGACAGTCCAGCAGTGAACATCCTTGGTGTAATTTCCCACTGCAAGGACAATGTTATTAATTTATTGTCTAACTTAAAACAAAAACAAAAAACAAACAAACAAACAAAAAAAACCCAAAAACAAAACAAAACAAAAAAACAACAAAAAAAACCCCCAACAAGCTAAAAACCCAAACCACAACTGGAATTTCAGTTGTTACAGAATCAGTTTGGATTAAAGATCCAAACAAAGAAAAATCTATACTGCATTTTTTGAACAAAGAAACAAATTTTAGTTCATCTGCTACCCACTCTAATTTTGAGATTACAGGACATACCAGAGAGCCTCAGCATGCAGAGATATAAAAGACTTATTGTGAGATAGTTCACCTGTCAACATACCTGTTGGCTCTGAAGATGATGACTGCTACCTACCTGTCAAAAAAATAAAAGACCTCCAAATCTTTCTTAATTATTTTTAAATAGCTCCTTATTAAAAACTTGAGGTTAAAAAATGCTGAAGAGGATCAGTTTTCTAGACTTTCACACTTCAGTGTCTGTGGTTGCTGAATGTTTTAAATAATCTAGAAAGAAAAAAGGTTGATTACAGGCCCCAGAGGGTAAAATATGGATAAAAGCAGTGTTCTGCACCCATTTATGCAACAGTCCAATAACTGGACCCAGATGGGACCAGAGGACTCTCCATTAAGCTGCCTGTAGGACTGGGGCTTCAGCAGGACGGTAGAGAAAGTACAATCCCCCGAAGATCAAATTAGAAGGGGTTATAGTTTCTATTCTTGCTTTAAATTTCTGGCTGAGCTCTTTACCAAACAATTTAGAATAGTCCTTATGAAGCTTATAATTTCCTATTCAGCTCCACAGATTTTCCCATAACAGCTATCGAGCTCCTAAGTGGCTTGTTGGCATCTTTAAAAGTTATAGTCCTCCAGACGTACCATCTAAAAATGGAAAGCAAAGATGATGTGCAATGCTGGCTCTAATTATGCAGGAGTTCATTTCTATGAATGACTGGATTTGTTTCCAAAAAAACAAAGAGAGACTTCACACAGGAACTGCTGGCACAGCCCCATGTTGTCTAGGCATGCTGACCTAAAATGTGACCATGCTTGGAGGAGAAATTAGTTCAGCAAATCCAAGGAACAACTTTGAATGAAATAGAGAAGTGATTTTTTACTCATACAGAGTCATCTGTAGCTTAGTCCCCAGGAGCAGTACACCACAACACATCCAGATACTTCTTTGTTTTGGCTGATTATTAATTCTTCTACTTGCCTTCATCTCAGGATCTCCAAGTATTTTCTTCCTTCTTTCTATAAATGAGACAAAGCTACCTCAAAAATAGGATTAGGACACAAAGTGGGAAGGGGGGAACAACCTAACTCTGTGTATTTTGGTTTTATAACTCTGAATTTTAGGGTAAAATCCCAGCACTGTTAACAGTCCAGGATAGTTTCCACTGGCTGGGAGCAGATGATCTTCTGGATTTAATGAGGACAAACTTCTGCAATAAAGCAGAGCAGGAGTGTGAACTCTGGAAGGGCAGGAAACGGCAATTTTTTTTTCCTTATTGCAGTCAACAGTCAGTATTAAAATAATTTTTATTCTCTAAGAGAGAGAAAAGAGAATATAGCAGGAAAAATCCACTGATAAATGTTTTTTGGTGATGCCTCCTATAACCATTCACAGTTTTGTCTAGATAAAGCTAAATCAAGGCCATGCCATGTGTGGTTTGAGAACCAGGACTGTGCTTCACTGAGTGGCCAGGTAAAATGGAATCTGTCACTCTGCAGATCTGCTCCCCTGGGCTTGCTCACTTCTACTGACTACAGTAAAATTCAAGTTTTCTCTTATTTATTTTTCTCATTTAAAAAGGCATCTATAACTAGTGCACTGCTCCCCTTCATTTGTGCATCACCAAGTGCCCTTTGGAGCCATTCTCCTCTCCTCCTCAGCCAGAGTGATCTGCATGCCATCAAGCATCAGTTAGAACTGCAGATGGCTTTTATTAGGTGCTTCCTACCTTCCACAGTATTCTTGAGGAAACTCCACTGATCTTCAGTTGATGTTGAAGCAGAGCAGGGTGTCTATACTACATTCAGTAAGCCTGGAAAGAGTTTTATCCTCTTTCAAAGGTACAAACAATAATAATTTCAAACTGAAAGAAGTTAAGTTTAGATTGGATGCAAGGAAAAAATTTTTCACTTCAAGGGTGCTGAGACACTGGAATAGATTGCCCAGGGAAATTCAGGATGCCACTGGAAGTGTTAAAGGTCAGATTGGTTGGGGTTCTGAGCAATCTGATCTATTGAAAGATGGCCTGTCCATAGCAGGGGATTGGACTAGACCCAGACCTTCCTATGGTTCTCTAAGACCCCATAGTGACATATAGGACTTTCAGGCAAAATTGCTGTCTAAAAAATCCCAGAAGCACATTTGCATCCATGCATACTTATATGCACACACTTCCACACTATTTAGAAAAGACTTTCATCTGGAAACCACTGATGCATGTGCTTAGCCTTCTTCCCCTGCCTGACCCTGCCCTGACACATAAAAGAACCTCACACATGATTTTTGCAAAATTACTTTTTCAAAAGACAAGGCCCATTTCGAGAACAAAGTTAGAGGAATAACCAACCACAGCAAACTGAAGGAGAATTCTTCTTAAGCATGCAAAGCAAGAAAACCAGTTTGAAAATATTAAATGCCAAACACTATGTAAACCAGACCATTTCATAGCTCTGAGCACCACAGTCACTTTGCTTTTAAGTGTCCCATGGCCACACCTGCTGATGGTGATTGCCTGGCTGCTCACATCTGCACCTCCAGTGCCTCACCACAGTGTCAGGCATCTGAGCTATGCTGGGCCTGAGCCTATGAGCTGCAGATGGTGTTTCTCTGTCCCTACTGATACCCACTCCTGCTCTCGGTGCTCAGCACTGCTCACAACCCTGCTTCCCCTTTTTAGCATTCCTGCCCTGCTGGGCAGTGTTTGCCTGAACGTGCTACGTCTGTTTGCAAGCTAATAAATTATTTACACAAACTATTCAGGCATAGCAGCAAAGATATAAAACATTTATCAACAAAAGGAACAGTTTGTCATTTTAAAATAATTATGTTTCTTTAAAGAAACAACAAATTCAGTTGTCTCAGTATTACTTACTAGTTTGTGCAGACTTGAAAAGACTCCCTCTTTTGCAGAGAGGCATCTCTACTCCAAATAAAGCCTTAACCATGAGAAATTTTATATCTCTGCAAGGAAATCTTGCAGAGATATAAAATCTGGTTTTGTAGCCAGAACCCCAATGAGAAGCACATATCAGGTTAGGCATATGTTGGCACCTTCTCCTGTGATCTGCCACATGCTGAACCACTTCACATGAGCTGTAGGAAAGCAGAGAACTCCTAAATGTATTTGCAACTCTGCTCTGGGGCCAGTAGCTGAAGCACACTTACAGCAGGGAGCAGCTCTACCAGCCCCATCCCTGGGACACTGCCAGACACCTCCTCCATTCCCACAGGAAGTGTGCAGGGCCACAATGACTCTGCCTGCCAAAAAAAGCCCTTTGCTCTCTCCCTGCTCCCTGCCCTGCCTTCAATATCTCCCCCAGCCATGACGGTGCAAGGACAAATGGAAAGGGAGAGGCATCAGCATGCAAGTGCTCAGAGGAACCTATGATCTGGTGTGCTTTGCAGATTGCCAAGGAAAACATGACTGTCCAGACAAAAGGGTTTGGGAGAGGATGCCAGCAGTGATGAGATTAGTCAGATGAACAACAGCTCTTCAGCCAAATGCTAACAGCCAACAGATGGATGGGAAAAGTCTCGACTGTAAGAGAGGCCATGCAATGATGCAGTGCAACATGCAACTGCTTTTTATACCGGTGGGTTAATGCTGGTATTAGTTTTAAAATATTTAACATATTTTTGAAACTCCAGTGATAAGCACAGAGCACGTGAAAAGACATCTGTAAAAGAGGATTCTCTATCAGGGTAACTTCAACTTCCTACCTCTCAAAAACTGTAAGTGCAGCCCCCTGTGCTAGTGGGAGAACAGGCTGCACAGTTCCCAGCTGAGTCTGGGTTTTGTGTGTTGTGTCCCCAAGGGGTATAAATAAGACCTAGAGCTCTCCCTACAAACTTCTGAGCAGCTGCTCTCCCCCAGCTGCCCTTCTCAGACTCCAGATGGGCTGTGATAGAGGCATTTTCCTACAGCAGCGCCTCAAATCATGTGTTAGATGTGTCAGCAATTTTTGCCAACATTAGAGGCTAAAAAGGTGCAAACCTGGAGCAGGGTTCTGGAGCATCCTCATGTAGCACAGACATCTTTTACATACTGTTTAAGAGACTATAAAATTCAGTAAGCCAAAATATAATGCTTGACATCTGAAACAAGATTTTACCTTAGAATGGAACAATTCTGTATAGAATTAGAGTGTCATTGTGGACAAGCAGCTCAAGGCTGTTACAGAAGAGCAAATGAATCCTTAGACACATCAACCATGTACACACAGAGAAGAAATTGTCCCTTTGTACTTCGAGTCAGCGAGGCAGGCACCAGAAAATACACTTTGCTAACATCTCCACATTTTATAAAGATGGTGAATAATTTCTCTGAAAAGACAGAGAAAAGGGACAGAGAAGTTATTTAAAGGACTGTAGTAAATACCCTTCTGAGAGAGACTGAAAGACCTCAGCTTGTTCAGCTTATCAGTGAGAAGAAGGAGAAGTGACTTGATTACAGCATATAAGTGGCTCTACAGGGAGAAGAATAAAAGGAAGCAAGAGTTCTTCAACCTGCTGAAAAAGGGCATAACAAGAATCAAGAGGTGGAAGTTAAAAGTGAAACAAACATCAACAGAAATCTGTAGTAATGCCCGGCACTGAAGGTATTTTAAGCACTGAACCGAAGTGCCAGCAGAGATGGTGGCTGCTCCATGAAGTGATCTCTGGGAAGGGGAAGGCAGCGCTCAGCCAGGACACGCGGTCACTCATCCTCCGTCACTGCCTGCGGCACGGGGCGAGGCGGGTGACACAATGGGCTCGCAGGAGGTCAGACACAGTAATCTCCTGCTCCATCTGGCCTTCCATTTCCTGAAAAAGCTACTCTGGTGCTTTTCCACAGTCCTGAGCACAAAAGCTCTACCTCCAATATTCCATCATGTAAACTTCATCCAATTACATTAGTACTGAAATGCCTGGGGGTATCTTCTGATAAGCATTCCAGGCACTACTAGGACAGCCTTACTGGAGGTACAACAAATTCTGTAGGACTAAATAACACCAGCCTACACCTCATAACAAATAACCTTCAGGATTTTTCTACTTCAGACCAACACACTCAACTTCCTCAAGAATTATTCATCTGATGGACAGATAGTTACAAGTGTATTTTTTTTTTTTTGAACTGAGATCAATATTGTATTTCTATAGATCTCAACTGGTTTCATTCCTATAAAATTTACCACAAGACTTTTCTACAAGGATGATCATCCCAAACAAGGTATCAAGGCTGATTATCATTTTGGCAAACTTAAGAGAGACATTCATAAATTAGCAGAGTAGAAGGGGGAAAAAACCCCAAACCAATACATTATTATGCCTAGATGGAAATTTTAAAATGATCTTGTTTTAATGGATTACTGAAGCCCTCCTGAGTTCATCTGCAGATGCTGGAAGCATGAATGGATAAAACTGGATGCCTAGGGATTAGCAAAGTCATTAACACAATCACATTTTCCCTACACAGAATATTTTCTTCTCTCCTCCCTCTGCCTTTCAGAGGTTTATGATCTCTGTCTAGTAATGCAGCCAGTTCTTGCACAAAACCTACCAAGACCTTTGTAATTTAGTTGGGAACATCAGTGTTTATTATCTTTTGCACAGAGATGTCCTGTTTAGAACTAGCTTCTCATCACAAATTAATAATCTGCTGTGGGAGGTTTGCAGAAATGGAGAAAGAAGGAGAAATAAATTTGAAGGCAGCTCCTTGCTTGTTTTATCATGCCCCAGGTTAGTTTCTGTTCAGAGGGGAGGAAGGTCTGAGCACTGCAGTCACACCTCTCAAATACAGTTTTTTTTTGGTTTATACCTTCCTAAACTTTGGGCTTTTTTCTCTGCTGAATAAATACATCTCTGGCAGAAACCTGATCATGCAAGGAGATGTGTGGTTTGTTTTGCCCACGCCATGGCATCTCAAGCTGGCTGTGGTTTCACAGGTTGAAAGCAGCCTCTCAGCCCCTTCTCCTTCAGCCTGGCAGGTTTGGCATGGTTCTGTGGTGACCTTTTCCATGGAGTTTTGAAGGATAACATAATTGCTGCCTCAGCAGATTCCCCAAGAAATTCATGAGAGAGCTTTCAGCTCCAGTTTTGTGAGAAATCAGGAAAAAATTAAGCCTTTAAAGTGACACGCGACCTTACTGTCTGTCCCAGTGCTGCCACAAATGTCAAAAGCCTCAGAAAACACTACTTGAATCAGAGATTTGACAAAAACCCCATAGAGAAGTTATGGGAGATAATATTAACCCATTACTCTGTGAATTCTATCGTAGCTGGTAATTTCTGGGTCTCTCCTTAACCCCCAGACTCCTGACAAATACGTAAATTCATTTTGCCCAAGGAACCAGCACTCTGAGCATTCAGATAAATGCTGCAGGGAAATGTCCATGGGCATCTTCTGTAGCTGCTTATATTCATCACAGCTGCAGACCAGCAGTCTCCTAGCCTCAGGTCTTACTGCATCTACACTCTTACTTATTTGCAGGGACATAACTAGTCTGCATGTGCTACAGGTGGAGGGAAGGGCAGCTCTGGGTGGGCTGGAAGATACACTGTTCCACAGCCCCCAGGCACGGATGGTGTAGTGCTGCTTTTCCAGTGATACAAACCAGATCCCACTAAAAGCAGGTACCTGTCTCATTCTGTCTTGGTAACCCTGATGCACAGGAGAAGAAAGAAGGGCCAAGGCCAGAAGGGAGCAGGCTCAGGAGACAGGCAGATGCTGAAGAACAGGAGCTCCCTGCCTGCCAAAGGAGAGCTGGGCTCTGGGGTTAACCAGGATGAAAGGCCAAGCACCCAGCAGAGACATCCCCAGGGGCTGCCTGGGACCCGGCAGTGGCTGGGTCACCAAAGGACAGGACAGCAGCCTGCTGGCACGATCCAGCCACATGAGCTTCTTACCCACACACTGCAGTCATGCTGCCCTCAGGGGCCAGCCCAGATGCTCCCATAAATTAGTGCATGGAGGTCACCACGGCCAGGTTTTAGCACATCCCAGTCTACAACAACCCTGTTAAAAGCTGTGCTCTCTTCCTGAAGGCATGTGGCTGCTGACAGCAGTCCCAGGCCAAGGACACATGGTGACTGTGCCCAGCAGCCCCATGGCCTCCTTTGGTGCCTCCTGTGCAGAGCCACGGTGCAGCTGTGGGTGTTCCCTGCAAGCTCACCCCTGCAGCTTCAGCCGCTGGAGTTTGAAAAATCTGGTTGCACTTTTCACACATCGACAGCAACAAGGCTTTCACTTTGCTCTGTCTGCTGCTTAGAAGAACACACCAAGGTCAAAGAAAGACCATGACTTGAAGGTTCTCAGCAGCACCAGGGTCCCGGTGCCTAACAGAGGTTAGGCCGGCAGGAAAAGCGCTCCTGCCCGTGACGTCTGCGCTGTGACCCCGAGCAGGCAGCACTGCGCCAGCTCTGTGCACAGCCCGAGGACTGTTTGTAAAATGATCGATGACGCACACAAATGGCCTCTTGTTTGTCTTACTGTACACTGCAAATATTGCTTTTAACGATGAGGTTTTTGCCAAATGGTTGTGCACGCACCCAAAATGCGATCCTGGAGATAAAACCGCACAAACAAAGTAATGTGATCACCGGCTGTCTTCCAAGAGGGACTGATCAATGTCCTCTGCTTTGGGCTTAGACTGCAGCACTGTTTCAGCAGAGCTGAAAAGTGGATGCAAGTAGCACCAGCTACCCACCTCTGCTGCTCTTAGGATCAGCTCAGATTGCAGAAAGCTGCTGAACTGCTTTTAAGCTGAAAATCCTCTCCTACTCAGCTTCTGGACCAACTTGAGGCCTTAAAATTTGAATTTCCTCCGTTTCCAAAGAAGATTTACTCAGAATTTGTTTTTGAAGGGGTCTAAGTCAATAAAGAATACAGAAGTGTATATTTTTTTAAGCAGAATCTTACTTTTACCAATCGGTAAAAATAAATCAGTGGCTACCATATGATTGTACTATGTCTGTCCCCAAAGTGAGTAAAATTGAATTCGTGCCTCTCTAAAAATCAGGTGCAAAAGACTTGTAAGATGAAGGCAAGGGAATTATTCTCCATCCGAGCCCTCTCCTGAGGTCAGGTGGATGATGTTGGCCAGATTCTGCTCTCAGTTACTCTGGTGTGAATCTCAGTGGAGTTGCTCTGGATTTACACCGATGTAGCTGAGAAAAAAACCTGCCCTGTCAGTTTTCCTTCTTCGGTGACTGTTCTTCTAAATCCTGGGCTCCATCTTGGACCTGCTTCTTCTTATGAGTTGCCTGACTTCACCACGATGCCAGCTGGCATCTCTCTGCTGATCTGCCAGTGTTTAGTTCAGAGGATTTCCAGACGGCTTCATGGATACTCCTAGGAAAAAAAGCAGCTCAAGAGATACCTTGCATGTTCTGAGTGCAGTCATTCAGCAAACAGGTCCAAATGGCTCTGCCTGTGCCCCAGAAAAAATCAGCAGCACCACGGAAATTGGAGTTTAATGTTCTGCATTTAAAGGTGAGAGTTTTTTAATCTCTGGCACTTGTGAAAGGCTGTTTTTCACAAAACTGAGTGATAAAACCCTAGAAGAAACACTCATCCCCAAACTATCTGTGTGGCTTTTGCACACATCTGTTTCTCTCCTGTCCTCAAGAGATGTCTAAAATCTAATTAACCAATTAATTTGCAAATATATTCTAATTTATTCAAGACAGATTTTCTTAGTGTTAAATTATCTGACAGTGAACCATACGCTGTACACAGGAACAGGACTTCATTAAAATACCAAAGGTTACACAAATGGAATAAAAATTGTATTTGTACTACAGTCAGCACATACTTATATCCCCTAATGAGAAAATGTGTTTGTATTTCCCTATTTCTAATTTGTTTTTGCATGTTTGGTGCAAACCTGCTGTTAATACATTTGCTACATAACTACTACACCTAGTGTGGAAACGTGAATATCCTGAGAGGTTTCCATGTCTGTTTAACTTGCAACAGAATTTAAATACACAAATAATCCGCCATCAGCACTGGTAAAACTCTTCTCTCAGCCCAAGCAATGCCACAGCTCATTTGTTACTGCGAATCACATCCATGCCCCTGATCAGCTGCGCTCCTCCCGCCTCCCTCCGCAGGAAGCACCTTGGCTGAGAAATCTCAAATTCTAATTGACAGCACTTGTGCAAAGTGAGTCTAGAGGAAAAGGCTGATGCCTTGTTCTTGATTGTTGCATTGAACTGTTGTTTCTTTTTTTTCTCCCCTTGCAGACTCAGGGGCTGTGTGGGTACAAGTTCCAACAGCTGGTTTCAATTCCACCTACTGGAGAAATTGTATCATTCACCATTGCGTGGCATCAGTTGCAGCTCCACTCGACCTCGAAAGCACAGGAGATGCACTGCTGTGCTCAGTAACAACCACCCAACAACAACAACCACCACAAAAACCCCCTTCCCTATTTATTAACTCTCCAAGAATTTTATTATACAGTGTTAGCACAAGCAAAAATACTTCGTCAGTATACACTGGGCACAAAATTACTTCTCGAAAACATTAATACTGAACAGCTGGGTTTTTTGCTTGACGAGCAACTTGGTATTTTTATTATAGTTCATTACATTCCAGTTGCACCACAGTCAAGTAAGACCAAGCTATGGTTCTTCTACCTGTACCTAAGGGAATGTTCCTCTACTGAAAGGCACTCAAACTATATCTGTAAGTCAGCAAAAAAATCTGGGACTTCCCCCATCATACAACAGATCAGTGGCTGAGCTAGAACAGCAGGCATATCCCTTGGCACTGCAAACCCTGGGCTGTCAGGATGCACCCAAGCCTTTTTCATGCCACCAGGGCTCTGTGCTCTCAGCAGGCTCCATAAATCAAACACTGCTCATGGCTGCAGGCACCAGAGCATCAGGAATCTGTCAGTGGCAGCGCTTAGCCCCCGGGAAAGGGCTGGGGGCTGCAGGGGACATGGCAACTCCCATGGGGCTTGACAGCTGAGTGGGATGGTCTCAGCATGAATTGACACTGCTGGCTGCATTCTTCTTAATTAAAGAAAAGGAGTGAGTGCAGACAGCTTTTCTGGGGGTGGGTGAATTAGGTCAGAAGACCAATAAAGCTGGAGAAGAACAACACCCTTCTCCCGGGGCACACTATCAGTTTTAACACTACACTTTTCACATTTTTCTCCACTTATTTTTAGCAGCAATATTTAAGGCATGTACATAAGGAGGCAGAAATGCCCTGTCTGCTCCCACTTCCTTATACTTAATTTTTAAAGTGTTTACTTTGAGCATGCAGTGACCTGGAAGAGAGGACAACCTGCAAAGTGACTGACTCTGCAGGTGACTATACGTCCAGCAAGATGTATAGCAACTGTCAGAAGGGCAAGAAAAATATGAAAGCAATGGGATGAGGGAAGAGAAAAGGACCATTCAAGCTTAGTGTTAGGCTATGAATGGCACTGCTCAGGCAGCCACGAATGCTTCCACAATAGAATCTGGTCTGGGTCCAAGTATCACTAATGTGAAGGAGCAGAAACAGTTTCCCAAAAAGAAACCAAGTTTGAGGATGAGAGCCGAGCCAGTCCCATATGGAATGCAGAACAGCAAGAAGTATAAAGCAGAAGACACTTAGCATTCCCATTTGTTTTTAGCTGTACAATAAGAATAGCTAACAACAACAACAAAAAAGATGGGATTTAAAGCACTAGAAGATTTTTTTTTCCCCCCAGTCCATAGTTTATAATTAAGACATGGCACTAATTGTCTCTAAATAAAATTCAGGCCAGGAACTTCAGGGGGATCAGAGAAAGGATGAGCAATAAATAACATGACTATCATGGCTACATTATATTTCACATAAAATGAATGATGGATGCTTAAATTAAGTCTGTGGCATACTTTGGACTGGAGGTGTGTAGGAAGGTAAACTTTGGGGGTACTATTTTATAGTCACCCTTGGGGACTGTAAGGCCTTCCCCACATACTAGTACTGACCACAGCCAGAGGCTGGAGGAGGCTGCCTACAGATGTCAGTTGGCAAGGAGACAGCCCATTCAGGAGAAGCAAAGGAACCCTCTCCCACATCTCCAGGAGAAGGAAGACTATGGGGAGCAACAGATGGAAAACAAGTTGCAGGGGACCGAGAACAGTGACAGCTTGAAACTACTTTTAATTCCTACTTGTAGTCATTTCCTTCACAGCTGCAGGTGAAGCCTGCAGAAAGCAAAAGCACAGAGTACACAGAGGGTCAGGAGCACAAGGGGAGGCTTTGGCAGTGAGGCGAATTATTTGAGTTTCCTATTGTGGCCCATTATGTCAGGAGGACTGTCTGCATGGCTTGACATAGCCGATTATTCCTTCAAAAAGCTTTCAAATTAATTTATTTTTGCTCATCTCCAAATCAAAGAATTATGCAGTGCAGTTATTTATTTGCTGACTGCAGTGGTCAGAGCTACCTACAACCACTGAGGTCTGAAAACAAAACTCTTATGATTCTGCAAACAAATCACAAAAATCTCCTCATAAATGCTCTCAATTACTGCCAGCCTTTGCCCCGAAGCCCTGCCTGCTGGAGCTCCTGCTGACCAAAGGATGCCATGGGGACTGTCACACAGCACAGCCCCCAGGTGGTGGGAGCACTGTGCTCCTGCTGGCTGCCCTGTGAGTCCATGTGGTTGTTAATGTACACAGTGCAATCACATCCCTGCATGGAAAGTTGATCAAATTCAAATTTTTCAAATATTTGATTTCATTAAATACCTGAGAATCTTTGACACTTATGATGCTCCTGAGCCTTCTTCCATCCTTAGCCTGGCTGAAGACCTTTTGAACCCTTGAATAACAGGAAACTGCATCCTTTGCCCCACTTTGAAGCTTTCTTGTCCTATAAGCTGTACATATTTACATACTTGCTTATAACGTACCACTTTGAAACTGCAATCAGCCATTTCTCTGCTTATCTACAGACTCATCCACCAAACATGCAAAGGTTGTGAAACTTTAAAAAGGCTGGTCAGCGCCAAATCCTATTTTAGTGCCATCTTAAGCTATATGATGGTGCATCCCCCCTCCCACTCCTGTGATGTCAGAAATGCTTTCTAGGCTTTGGCCTTGATGAATAGCACCTGAGCTAAGCTCCTCTTGACTTTATCAGAAACAATATCTTCTCTCAGGAGCAAGTGCTCTCTAACAAGCTCCTAGTTTTTAATAAACAGACACGGGAACTTATTTTTGCTGCCTGAGTAAAAGTCCTCAAGTGGAACAACATTTTTGTTATCAAACTTTCAAAGAAAGTTATTGACCCAAATTGTGGCCACTTTGAAAATTACTATGACTAAAGCCAATTACTCTTGTCACCCTATAAACAGCAGCCCTAAGTGAGACCTTTTGAGCTCTCTTGGACCACGAAGGCTGTGAAGGGAGTCCTCTCAGAGTTAGTGAACTCTCAAGATTGCTATAACTTGGAAAAGCCAAAAGCCAAAAATGAAGCCTGGGCTGACACCCCCACTCCTCAAGGCTCAACACTTTGCCTGTTAAGAAGATACAAAGGCATTTAATGTGAGTACTTCACTAAACTTGGGGGGAATTTTTCCCAGGTATGTGCTTTGTACATTCCCCTTCAGCACTGTGTGTGTGAATGGAAATATGCTACAGCAAATATACCACTAATGTTGTTATTTTAAATTCTTAGGTATGTTAAATTAATAAGTAAGTTAGGCCTAACAGTGAGCTACTGTAGTGCTTATAGCAAATTCTACAGAATCTATTTTTAAATGTTTAAATTAGACTTTTGATTAGGTGTTATGAAATTAAATGCTGCTTAGGCCTAACCTTTAGGCCTAAACCATGGGTCCAGTCTGGGGCTAAGTTTGGCAAGGGGGTCCACTCCAAGCCTTGTGAATCAACACAGGATTATCCTAACCCTTTCCTATTGTTACCCTCTTCCCATCCCCTGTCTCCATGAAGATAATTTTAGGTTGATTTAGTTTTAGATGTTGATTCTAGATTTTAGTACAATTTTTCTCTGTGTGTCTTAACTATCTAGTGAATAGTACAGTGAACCTTATCAATGAACTTTGTCACTCAAACTTTTTTCATGGAACTTTTTTCACTTTTATACTAACTCTGCTTTTGCCAATACCTTTGCTGGAGATTCTTTGAGAAACCTAAAATACTCGCTTGCAACAAGCTAATCAAGTGTAGTCAGTATCATTTGCCTTAATGTCTACCACTGTAAAATACTACTGTCCCAATACAGACAATTTCAGGAGTAGAGCACAATTTCTTCTACATTTTTGTGACAAAGCAGATGACACTTTTTTTCTTGCTCAAGCAGGGCCTAATAAATGACAATACATATTATATGCACACAGTTTTTGGCTCGCCTCTGAAACAGCAGTATGCACTCTCAGATCTTCCTGACAAGCTTTAGCTTATTTAAGACTCGTTCAATATTTTCATTTTAGCTGTTCAGAGAGGAAAATAAGCTGGGAAGAAGTCTGAAATTGTCACAACACAAAGGGCATTGACTATAGGCACATATCTGTGATTTAAAGCCAAGTGACAGTCTATAATTGAATTGTCTGGGGCTGCCTATGGTTTATTTACTGAATTCAGACATCCCATATGGGGGTCAAAAGAGAACAGGTTTTTACTTATTCATAGGGAAAACTGGATGGGGGCCTTGGCACTCCAGGTACCTCTGGTATTGAGGAACTCTTGACTTCTACACCAGCTTCATGGAGCAGCAGCTAAACATCATCATGTCAAACAGAAGGGTAGATGTGCTCATCAGATGGGATGTCCCACTGGAGGAGAGGACACAATTCCTCTTAGAAAACTGCTCAAGTCTCTCTAGACAAGGTTTTCAGCAAGCTGAGAGGGCAAAGACATTTCCCAAGCTAGTGCCTTCATACCCTCCTTTTCTCCAGGGCCTATCATAGAATCATAAAACCTTCACAGCTGGAAGAGATGTTCAAGATTATCCAACCATCCACCAACCCAGCACTACCACTGGAACCCCTAAAACACTAAACCACATCATCCAGCACCAAATCCAGATAGCTCTTAAACACCTCCAGGGTTGGTAACTCCATGACCTCCTTGACTAACGTATTGTAGTGCCTGACCGCCCTAAACATTTTTTTCTAATATCTAATCTGAACCTACTCAGTCTCAGCTTAAGGCCATTTCCTCTTGTCCTTTCCCTGTAGGCATTGCAGAAGTCCTGTGTGGCTCTCAAGATGGCATTCTGGAAAGAAACACAGCTTCTTCTTTAGCCTACCTTGGATACATCAACAGATTAAAAAGAAACAGCTGTGATAAAGCACCCAGATGGACCCATGCTGCCATCCCAGCACAGGGCTGCACAAGGCTGGGGCAGTGGCACCAGCCCAGGCTCCCAGCAACACAGTCCTGTTTGCAACATCCTCAGACCCAGGGGGTCAATGCAGCACCTGGTGGAGGAGAAGGATTGCTAACGCCTCCGCTGCAGGGAGGTGATGATGCTCCAGCCCTGACCCCAGCTCTCCATCAGACCATCATTTGGACATCTGTCCATGGAAAATAAAGATCTGAGGCTCCAAAAGCACTTGACACCAAAGAGCTAGCACAGTGTGTTAATCTGCACCACCACAATGTGTCCATCAACAGCCCCTGCCAGCTCACATCTCTGTTTTTCAGGAGTCACAGAAGAAGCACGATGGCTTACCACGTTTTCCCCAGTGAACATGCAGCCCAAAACTTTGGATGTTTCTACAACACTTACAGGCAGAATGCAGACATACAGAAATCTTTCTGTATATGTCCTGGAATGGCTTTTGCATGCTTTGCCATGTGGGATTTTAAGAATACCCTGTTGTCCACCCTGTTTGCCTGAGCAGTGAGCTAACAGCACGCAGGTGTTAGGAGGTGCCAACTTGCAGGTAGGGAGAATTGACAGGTACCAACTTGCAGGTAGGGAGAATTGACATACATGGGCTCACACCCACAAACACACAAAGATCCAGCTCACCCCCTTCAACTCAAACTGGTCTGAGGTCTGTTCACAGCTGAGGAGCCCTTGCTGGCACAATGGATGCACTGCACCATTCATTAGGAAAGAAGATGAGAGTGACAGCTGCTTAGGCAGAGCAGCATGGAACAGCATCCCTACCACTAACACAAGATCCTTTGACAACACTGTCTGTGTTTCTGTGTGCTTCAGCCAACTCTAAAATAATCTAATCACGTGATCCTGATCTAAGGAGTGCTCTGAAACACAGTATTTTAACTATAGCACTTCTGTTGTATTTTTTCAGTTAAGGACTCTTGCCTTTTGCCCAGTTTAGATCTTTTTAACTCATTGTACTAATCTGGGGCCATCCAGCTGAACCAGCTGGTATTTCCTGGTGTAAGGAAGGGTGCAGAATTAATGGGGGGTTTGACTTTGGGACTTTTGGGATGCATTTAATAGTTTGATTCTGTGCTCTCTCAGTAAAGCCCTAAGGAGAGGAAGGAAAACACCAAGTTCTAAGTGGATAAACCTTCAGTGTTATGGACTTGTTATTCACACTGTAGCAAAACTATGCCTGTTAGTAAGAAAAAATAATTAGGATACAAATCTGCATTACAACATTTGTGCATGATTTTGCTCTTCAAGAGTAAAACTGTTCCCGTGGTCTATTTTTAGGAATTTTACATTCAAGAGATCAGAAAAATTCTTTGTTCAATTTCTCAGAGGCAAGTTTTTACAGTAAAGGGGACTGGATCCAGGATAATGTTGACATAAGAGGGAATACAGCTGTCCCTGGAAATACAAAAGTTTGGCTAAAACCAGTGCAGGGGTGATGAGGGACATGCTCCGCTCAGATGCTTCAGCAGCCAGGGTGCCCTTTGTTAGCCACAGCTCCTTTGTGCCTTATGATAACTTTCATAATAATTTCACATATGTTGGGATAATAAACTATCCAAAGTGAATGTCTCACCACTGATCCTCTTGACCTGGTTTTATTGAGTCAGGCATCATACTTTCAAACCCAAGTCCAGAGCAGGGTCAGGGATACCCCAGCACTCAGAATGGATGCTCACATCCCTATGGCATTGCATAGAGGGGAGAGCAGGGAATGAGGAGAAGGGAACAACAAAGCAACAGAGAGTGGAGAGACTTTAGTGGAAAAAGGGATGATGACAGCAGCCACTCCTCCTGTTGTGCAGCTAGTAGAAGGTTTTCTTGCAGCAGACTCTTGGTAGCAAATACTTGATTTTGTTTTTTAATTGCCTTTGAACAGACTGCAAGGTTATATTCCAGCTTGACATTCTGGATTCAGTTTTCAGGCTGATGCCCAAAACTCTGAGGTTTTGCTTTTTCACAGGCATGTTTTGTGACTCCCCTATGTCCAGGCATTTGTATCACCTGAATGCACCTTTGGGAAGAAATTATGTTTGCACCAGAAACAGCTTCTACATCATCCAATGTATGTTTACCCTTTCACTTGGTGGGGAAGTCTCATCCTAAACCCTTCCAACCCACCCAAGAACACGTCTTTAACTCTTCAGATTCACCTCCTGCACATTTCTACACACCAAAGAGGAAAAAATAGCCCCCTTGACCTCAGAGACAAGGCTCTTCAGTGCCTGGCCAACTGCATTTTGCTTGCAACTGGATGGTTCTTAGGAGATGTGGCATTTCATGCTGTTGGAGAGCCAAAAGACAGCTGCTTGAACAAATTACTGCTTTTTCTGCTTGGCACCAACTAAGAAGAAATGACAATAGGAAGGAAAATTCTAGAGATGGAAATGTTATCTAGGTCTTCTCCCTCCCTCGGCATGGTGCTGAGCAGCAGGCAGCAGAGCTGAATCACACAGCATCTCTTCATCCAGGCTGGGGGATGACAAGCTCCCATGATAACTACTGAGATGTGATGCCTCCCAACACAATGCAAATCCAGGTATGAGGGACTCATTTCTACACAACTGGATGAGAGAACATCATTTTGTATTTGTCTGCTTGATTGGCACAATGAGATTTAAAGGCCTAATCCTGAAAACCACTTGCAATACTTGGCAAAGCCAATGTTTCCAACTACATCTCCCTAGTGGGAGAACGTGAGCAAGGTTTAAAGCTATAGATGTGTATTTAACTTCCTTTTGAAATAAATATGTGAACAGTGCCCTATGCAGTCCTGCAAATCTGGCCTGGAGGGTTCAGTTCTGGTATATGGCCACTGAGAGCACTAGAAAGGGCTTGGATCACTCTAGATCCCCAGGGAAAGGAAGAGCTCATCATGAGCATTTGCAGCACACTCCAAGCTGCCTCTTGACGTGTTGCTGTCACTCACCTCAGCACCATATCTGCCTCAAACCCATAATTTCGGCAATTTACCACAAAAAGAGGTGAGGGAGAAAGGGTGTGAACAATCACAATGCTGAGAAATGAACCGAAGTAGCAATTTAATTCATGCTGACATGATCCACTGCAAGTAAAGGAAACTTTTTATTTATTTGGTCTTTGGCAGACAAGTAAATGGGACACCAAGGGCGTCAGGGAAGGCAGATCACATGCCCCATTTCAGGCAGGCACCCCTGAACTAGTCTTTTGGTACCTGACAGCCATGAGCAGTGGTATGGGACAGCTCTGCATGAGCAGGAGTCTTGTGTCCCCCACCATGGCCATTTTGCCTCACTAGGGAATTACACGGGCCAGACAGCAGTGAAAATTGTCTCCTTGATCTGGTCTAGGGAGGACTTTTGGACAAATGTCCACCTGGGTGAGAGGCACTCCATGTATCTCCTGTACCCCTTTGGCCTGGGCAGCACTGGAGAAGGACATGGCACACGAAGACCTGTATGGAGCTTCCACACTGCCCTCCCCTCTCATAAGGAAACATTTTGAATAACAATTTAATGTCATCTCTTATAGTAAAGAGTTCTAAATAATACATTTCTGACATCATCTGGTTAAAACTTTTCATCTTGTCCAATTTCAGACTGAATGCTGCTAATTATTTAGGCTCCAGAGCTCGCAGATTGACACGGAAGATGCAGTCACTGCTGCACGCCAGCAGCTCTCTCTGCAAGACCAGTCCCAGTGTGATCTCAGGGAGCTGCCTCACAAGTGCACAGCTAAGTGTCTGGCTCCAGGCTCCAGGCTCCAGGCAATAACCAGCAGCAGGCACAGGGCATGTCACAGCATTCACGCAATGTTTATGGTTATTCTAGGAGTAAATAAGAGGCTCTGTCACGTCACCAATCATTTCAAGCAGTTCCCAATGATTTGAGCCATTTTCCCGATAAAGATAAGGACATCATGCAACTCAAGAGCAGAAGTAATGAATGTCTGATGGACCAGAGAAAATCCTGGCCCAAGCTAGTTTCTAAATCAGCCAATTTTTGAAAGGTTATTTGGCATGGTTGTCTGTGTGTTCAGAGACCTGGACTTCACTCTACCGTGCTGATGAACTCCACTTTTGAACTTTCTGTGCTTTAACTCACTGTCCATTCATAACCACTCATAACGCTATGGATTTTAAAACACTGGCAGAAAATAAGCCTGTATTTCAAGGTGGTGACTAGAAAACAGAAAGCAAGAGAGAGGAAGAGTTGTGTAAATGGGAGCTGTGCTCATAGGCTAAGCCCTGTTAGGCACTGGATGAATATCTACTTGGTTTGGCACCCCCTTGGCCAACAACCTGCACTGTACAGCAACGTCCCCCAGTAAAACAGCTGAACTACCAATGCTCATCCAAAATATCACAGAGACAGAGCAGGATTTGGTTCTTGCCATGCAGGGAGTAGAGACCAAACACAAGAGAGGTGTAATGACATGTCCTGGGCCGTAAGTCAGTCAAAAGGTTTTGACCAGTTTGATGTGATGGGCTGCAGCTCAGGAATGTTCTCCTGGTTTCATGTGGACAAGTTTTGGCTCGCTGCTTAAACCGCTTTCCTTCTCATCATTTCTGTTTTGGTGATACCTGAACCACTCAGCTTGGGAGGGCAAAAATGTGCAGTGGGGAGCAGAGACTCCAAAGGAGTAATTTTTCTTTCAGAAATACAATTTTCTCTCATTTTGTATCAAACTTGAAAACAGTATCTCAGTAGCCTTCTGCGTACTTGAATAGAGGTTAATAAATTACTCTGCTTGAAAAATGTCCATATGTTTCAGACAGTGAGCTTCTGCTTGGAAATTTCTTTAAAATCTGTTTTCACAGTGAGAGAATAAAACCAACTGGTTTTCAACCTCACTCCCCTGCCCTCATGGCAACACCTCTCAGAACAAGGACCCAAAACCAACCAGGGGCCCAGGTTCACTTTGGGTGAACACCTTGGGACAGTGGATGCATTTCTGTGCCCAGCAGGAGAACACCAGAGCACTCCAAGCACAGGAACATTATTGTCCCACCCTTGCTGCCCACTCATGGCAAGTCTACCCACCTTCTCCTGCTGTGCTCTGGATGTGGTTGCAAGATAAACATCCCTGGGATGATAAGGAAATGTGTCTTACATTCACTAAAATGAATTCCACAGCTGAAAGAAAAAGTGCTTTAGGCTGAAAATAACATCTTCATTAAAGCTGATTATGACAAAAACTCAAATCCTTCCCTAATTAATTTCTTCTCAGCAGGCACCGCCTATTCACTGAAATCAGTATTTTTCGTAAAACAGTTAAATTTTTTGGATGCAAAATCAAATACTTGTTATTTTTGGGTTTAGTATTTTAGGTGGCTGAAAAAGTCTGGATTTCTGGTAGCATCTTGATTTAAAAATGAAGTTGAAAAGCAAAGCAAGAGCTTAAAATCCAAATGGGGCCAATTCTTCTTTCATTTCCTGTTCTTCTTCATTTGAATTTTATCTCTGCCTCAGACTCTTCACATATTTTCATTATTTCATAATCATATTTTCCCTTTAAAAGTAAGTTTCTTGTTAGTGGAAGAACATCCTCAAAATCACCAGAGAGACACTGCCAAACACTACTGGGAAAATAATTATCCTGACTATGCACGGCACTGTCAAGCAGAGTCAAGGTGAAACTCCTCATGAAGAGAGGCAACAAAAGATTTAGGGAATTTGCCTATTAAATAAAATAGAAAACAGTATTTTTGTTTTTTTTCCTCTGAATCTGTCAGTTATCCTAGCTGCTGGTAGTACCACGCCTTTGTAAAATACTGTGAGGCCTCAACAGCACGTTCAACAGAAGTTGTCATTTCTAAAATGAGGAGCCAGTTTTCTCAGTTTTCTCCCTTAAAGGACTGAGGAGTCTTTTAAGAGAATTATATACTAAATCTAATGCACAAAGCCTGTGACTTATGTACAAACCATCCCAGACCAAACAGGAGATACTGTTACTAATAAACTGTAAATAAACGGGAAGTGGCTTTTTCGATTTCCCAATTAAGCAAGATAATACTTCCATCAATTATGTTTTTATGTGACATATTCCCAATATGGATGTAATAAATGGTATTATGCCTCCTGGTTAACAGCTCAAAGAAAATCCATTTAATTGTCCCTGCCCTTGCACAAAATAACACTCGTTGTCTGTAAACCATTCCCTAACTCATACACGACTGGTATATTTCTGGAAGCCCAGCTCAGCTTTACATAACATAACTCACTAATTAGCAGCTGCTGAACACCAATCAGAGAAGATTGGTCCCTCCAAAGCAAAGGCAGGACTATCCCAGCCACACAGAAATCCCAGGGAAGGCAGCGCCCTTGCAGTTCCTGTGCCAATGGCTGCAGGACTGCAGACCGAGGTGAATGGGGC
Source organism: Molothrus aeneus (assembly GCF_037042795.1). Classification (NCBI taxonomy): domain Eukaryota; kingdom Metazoa; phylum Chordata; class Aves; order Passeriformes; family Icteridae; genus Molothrus; species Molothrus aeneus. Next base: position 136,973,832 of record NC_089646.1, on the reverse strand, counting down.
TCCTGTGAACGGGAGTCACAGGGTCTTGGCTGGTTTCCCCCTGGGAAAGCTCCAGTGCAGGGCAGAGGCAGGTGGGAGAGGGTTGTTGAGGATCACCCTTTGGGGGGCTTTGATGGTGGTTTGGTAAAGCAGCAGAAAACCCAAAGTGCTGCTGCTGAAGGGCTGCAGCAGGATCCATGCAGCTCATGCACAGTAACTGAATCAATGCAGGTGAATGGAAAGGCAAGTAAAAATCCCTGCCCCAACTCAACCAAAAAGCTGAGCTGCAGGGGAAAAAGCCAAAATTGAAGCCTGCCAGCTCCTCTTGAGGGCAAAAGAGGAGAAAGGTTGTCCACTTGTGGCTACAAGCTCCATCCAGGCCTTCTCATGATCCTCTACTCTGTTTCAGGGCATTAAACAGAAACACATTCTTCATGTATTTTTCCCAGAGCTATTTGTCTCCTGGCCACCCGTTCCCCTCTATATAAGCAACATGCTTTATGCACTCAGTGCTTACTAGCTATTTGTAGGAGCTCCCCACATGTCACAAAACACTGTCCCTAAATTTCATTCCACATATCCCTATTTCATTTAGGTTGCTGCTTTGCATCAAAGCAAACAGCAGTTGCAACCTCATCCATCTCCCCCACATGGGCTCTGAGCGTGTTGGCTGAGTATGCTCACAGGTTTGATGATTACACCTTTATTTCAGCGCAGGACGAAATGACTGAATATCCCAGTTAAGACACCAAATTCTTGAAAAAAAATCTCTTAAATTTTTCAGAAGCTAGGTGTTCATGAATTCTGGCCAGAAAGCTTTTGGATGCTCCACTGAATGGCTATACATCAGGGCAGCAGCAGCAATGCATCCCAGTTCTCAGGCTGAGTCTCTCAAGGAAGCAGATGGTCACCAGCAGTCAGCTTGTAAGCTCGACCAACCTCCACTGAAAGGCCATGGATACTGCTTTGGAGGATGCTCAAGCCTGCTTTCAGACCTCTGCAGCCACATGTCCCATGAAGGGACAAAATTTTGGTAGTTTCTCCATTCCTCTGCAACAGTTGCTGTAAATGGTGTTCAATTTGTGTTAAATTAGGGCTGAGTTGAGAATTGTTGTTTTGAGGTGGGTTGATGAATATTTCTTGTGGGTCCTGGGGAGGAGGGATCCAGGGTTTGGTGGGGGCGATGGTCAAAGGGGGTGGAAGGATTGGACAGGGGATGTGGCCAATCGTTCAAAGCCCCAGGAAAATGACTGGTGCAGAATGAACATCGATAAAGACCAATGAGAACGCTGGACACCGACCCATTAATGCACAGATCCAAAAACCCACCAATCCTGGACCTGAGAGGGGTTATAAAATGGGGGTTTCAGTTGTGTTTGGTGTTCTTCTCCTTCTGAGTGACTTACTTTTTGGGGAGCACCCAGCATGTTTTGGGACACATTGATATTGTTGGGTTGTTGTTGGGAGTTTGGGCTTATCTCAAACTCTCCGTCCTCTGTAGTTTGTTTTAATGAACGAGAGCCTTTTTCTTCTCCAAATCTGGCCTCATTCGATTTTATAACACAGTGATCTCTGAAGATCAAACGTGATGGGAGCTGGGACCATGCTAGAGGCTGCACTGTTTGACTGCAGACACCTCTTCAAGAACAACATCACCAGTGCCTGATGGCTGAGGTCCAGTGGGTGACTGTTTTCCCCCACAAGGAATATACCATGCTGGGCTTATGGTAAACAAACTAAAATGTACCTGTTTCTAGATTTTAATTTCAATCAGGTGGGGGTGAGAGAACATCTCAAAAGCAGAGCCAAACGAAGGTCACCACCAACTTCTGTTCCTCAAAGATTTGTAAAGTGGTAAAAACGAGAAAAAAATCTATTATTTCTAAGGCAGGTTGCTTCTCCTAATTAGTGAGTCAGCTCTGCTAACAAGGATTACAACAGGGCATGAAAGCAGTGCTGAAGATGGGAGTATTTATGCAGGTCAGTGGGGGTTTTCCTACACATTTTGATTACAACTTTAGCTGCACTAAAACACATGCAAAAACCCTATCATTAAATTTAAACAGCCTGATGATATGTGGTACCAGACTAAGAGAACTGCAAATAAATTGCTGTAATCTGCCATACTGTCACTTAGTCCTGCTCCTCAGCAGCCATAATTGACTAATAGGATAATAAAGTGGCAGCTATGAATCTGAAGGCTCAACTCCATTGTTTGAACACCCTTAAGGAGAAAGTATTCCAAGTTAAGAAGATGAAGCAGCCTAATCACAATCATCTCTCCCAATTCAACTTATTTAAATACTCATGTGGACTCAAGGATTAATCTGCATAAAATATGATGCCATCCTGGTCTTCCACAGTGACCGGTGTCCAGGCAATGCCCTTGTTCCCAGAGAGCCACCAGCATCCCCTGCTGCCCTTTGCCAAGCAAGCCTGGGAAGCTGCAGCATCCTTGCTGCAGCATCCAGCACTCCCTCTGGCTGAGGAGCTAAGTGAAGGACATCAAGTTTGTGCAGCCAGGCTTTGTCTCAACCAGGGGAAATGCCCTTTTACTCCACAGAGGCCACCTGTGGAGTCACCTGATTCTGTGACCACAGCACCAGCAGCTATCCCATTTGGCACAAGGGTTACTACTGGGGAGCCAACCTCACACCCATTTAATCAAGTAGATCTGCCACGTGGAAATGGTTCTGGTAAGCTAGGACATGCTGGATTGATGCTGGGGCAGATTAGGAGCATCCACTCTTCAGTGCTGTTTACAGAAGAGTATTTGAGGGGCTAAGAGCAAACAAGTAGTTTTTCAAGCAGAGCAGAGGCCAATCTGGATTAAAGAAATTGCCTTTTAGTTATTACAGCACTCCAACCATCCTGTAGTCATCCCACAGCTGGAATCAAAACTCAGATAGAGACCTCCCACTATCTGTGTGTATACATGCAGGAGAGCTGGATCATGGGAAACATCCTCACCAGCACTCAAAAACCTTAGAGACAAAAGCATGGGGTAAGATAAGCAGATGTGATATGGCCACATGGGCACCAGAGCAACCCCTCACACCAACCAAGTCCTTCAAAGAGTTAAACTGCTTCCTGGTGTAAATGGAAAGCCAGTGATGAGAAATGAATAAGCAAACTGACCTCCAGGATAGAGAAGTATCTGTACTTTTGCAGCCAAACACGCTCTTCAACACAGCTTGGTGCAGGACAGAAGGCTGGAATTGGTGCCAGCCCTCCATCTCCCATGGCTTCCCTCCCTGCTGCTCCAGCCTGCGTGCCAGACAAGCACTTTATTGCTTTTTCCCCTGCCCTTTGCCTTTCTCAGACATCAACAACTCATTTAGTCTCTTCCTTATGGGGAATAAAGAGGAGCAGCAGGGCAGCAGTGCTGCGCTCTCTGCGGCAGGGCTCCCCACAGCCAGGCAGCCGCTGCCAGCGCTGCATTTCACCCTGAGCCCACGTCACTCTGACCACCATCAGCCTGGGTAGGAAAAACACAATGGAAAACTCTTCACTCATTTCACAGGATTTGGTTTTAAAATCTGAGGCACTGGTGCCAGTTTTGGGAATCAGTCTCACAGATCCCCATTATCCCTCACTCCTTGCCCTCAGCAGCCTAGGGCTCCCGCCACGACCGAGGGCATTATTTCTCCATGGTGAGCATCCATCCATTTTCCCAGATCCTTCAGGAAAAGCATGTTCTGCAGCACTGCTGGAGGAGAGGAGAGCCTCACTCCATCAGGGCACCTCTAGACTATCAAAGAAAGACAGAGTGTCTGCAAAGGGGTGGACCTTCAGAAAAAGGAAAAAAAACTGGCAAGCCTCAAAGAAGCAATGTCGGTCCATGATCAACAGGGAGAGAGACAAACACAGATGACAGAAAAAACGAGCCAGAAATAGGATTCCAGAATCAGAGACGAGATTACTCTGGAAGCACCCAGGGCTAAAAATTTGGATTAGAAACTACTGAAGGTGGTTTTTTAAACTTTTTCTTTCAAGGACTTAGTTCCCCTTATTTAAGAATAAGGATTAACTCTTAATTTGAGCCAGAGCCTTTAACCCTACCTAACAACAGAGCTGGAAAGGACTGTTGTTCATCCGTGATTCAGTCTGTTTACAGCACGGCATGTTAAAGCAATTAAGGGTCCTTAAAGATAAAATACTTCTGCACAGAACACCATTAGGTTCATTTGAGCATGCAGTGTCAGCAAGCAAAACAATATCTTTGACTCAGTGCTCTGAGAAAGCTTGAGCCTGGGTAATAACTTTTGTTTAATAATGCAAATTATAGAAAATAATGAGAACATTTGCATGCTTCCTCGACAAAGAGGGCATTTCAAAGTCTCAAGGACCAGTCTAGGCAATAGGAAATGTTCTTGTTCTCGTGTGTCAAACTGCTTTGCTTTTCCTCTTTCCTGCTGACCAAAGGGCTTCTTGCTGGAAATTCTAATCACGCTCACGTTTGCTATAGTTCACCCGCTTGTTCTTGTCTATAGAAACCTGCAATTCAACCAAATCACCATCAACCACGGTATTCACCAGAGCACATCTATATGCCCACACATGCTTTACCCAGGAACTCCTCTGTACATCCCCATGCATGAATCATAGCAGAATTCAAGGCAATGGGCAAATGCTGAAACCTCCAAAGTGTTAAGCCAAAGAAGATGAATCCTCTCGTTTTTCTCTCTGCTGCCAAGTTCTTAGATTCACATTCCCGTTCAATCATCAGATTAAAAAGCTTGATTTCCACAAACTTTGAAATTGAGCTTATTTGAGAGTCACAAGTTTAGAAGCCAAGGGCGCCTTCCACTGAGGCATAGGCACTGCCTGAACAGGCTAAACACTCATTAAGAAAACTTGAAAACAGAGGGGCAAAATATTTATCAAGGCCTGGACAGGAATGTAAACAACTGGACTAATAATATGCAAGTAAGAGATTTAGGGGCCATAAACCAGTCCAAGAACCCTGCTCTGGACTAGCACAATCCACCTGAGAAAGCCCTTTCAACTAACATAGAGGTGTGCTGGTTTTGGCTGGGGTAGAAGTAATTTTCTTCACAGTGGCTGGTGTGGGGCTGTGTTTTGGATTTGTGCTGAACACAAAAGTTGATAACATAGAGATGCTTCTGTTATTGCTGTCTAGGGCTTATGCAGAACAAAGGCCTTTTCTGCTTTTTGTACTGCCATCCTGGCAGGGAAGTTGGGGGCGCCTGGGAGATTGGGAGGAGACACAGCCAGGACAGGTGACACAAACTGATTGAAGGCATATTCCAGACTACATAACATGATGCTCAGGATATAAAGTTGGGGGAAGAAGGGAGACATTTGGAGTGATGGCATTTGTCTTGCCAAGTCACCATCATGCATTATGGGGCCCTGCTCTCTCATAAATGGCTGAACACCTGCCAATCCATGAGCAGCAGTGAATTAACTCCTTGTTTTCCTTTGTTTGCATGTGTGGTTTTTTCTTTCCCCATTAAACTGTGTTTATCTCAACCCACAAATTTTCTAGCTTTTACTCTTTCAATTCAGTCCCCAGTCCTACTGGTGGGGGAGTGAGCAAGTGACTGCCTGGGGCTTGGCTGCTGCCTGGGGTTAAACCGCAACGATGGGAAAATCAAGGCGGAAGATGCATGCTGATGAGAAAATCCAGCATCAGGTTTCCTACTACTGTAACCCACACGCAACATCCACACACCACAAAGATGTCATCAAGTTCTCATTGAAATTTGCCCAAAAATTTCTAATAAGCTTTAACTGGTACTAATCCCTCTCCTGCTCTCTTGAGCAGCTTAAGCTATGCCCAAATGCAGATGTCTGCTACCTTTTGAGACTTCTCAGGGTCTTCTCCCCAGCCTCCAGCTGCCACTTGCTCCATAAGGGCAGACAACCACTGCATCCTGAACTACACATGCCAGGCCTGGGCAGATGCCTTGTCTGCTTGTGGTGCCTGGATCCTGCTCCTGGGCTCTGCTTGGTGTTGACAAGGAAGCAAGGCTGTGCAAGCACCTTCAAACCCAGCAGAGCTTTGTCCAGAGGGGAACGGCTCCGCTGTGACTGACACACCATACCCTCATTAAAGCAGCACGCGGCTCTGAGAAGGCTTCCCTTTCAACTGTACCTGTGGAAACCAGAATATTGATGGGATGCTGAATACCTGGAGAAAATATAAATCTGGAATGGTTTTCAAGCCCTAACACCTCACTAATGTCTCAGGATTTACAAGCCAGGTAATTCATTCATACTTATACTACTTGTACACAACAAGATCCCTGAAAAATTACTGTTTGTTTTCAAACAATTTTGCTATATTACTCCCCAGGACTGTTCTGACAAGGTAGGATGTGAAAGTTTTCAAAAATGCTGTTGAAAAACTTAAAATTTCATTTGCAAATGGAAAAAAACCCAACAATGTGTAAAAAATAAAAGACTCCAGTCTTTCCATTTTACCTATGCAATTTTTTTACAATAGAAAGCTCTGCATTACCTACTAACTCTGTCTGTATTACAGGGCAGAAAAACTTAATGAATAGCACTTTCTAAACCTAAAATAATGACAGTGATCAGCTCAGAAGACAGTGTGGAAAATTATTTCTAGGCTAAGTCCTGATTCTCTTTGTTACACAGGGGGAAAAACACAGAAAACCTAAAACTGTATTACATTTTCCCTAATCTACACTAAACTTTCTGCTGGATAATAGGGTCTTCGAAATGATCCTAGAACATCTTTTGAATGAGAGGTCACTTGCCTGTGTATAGAGCTATTTGAATGCATTTATGCTGATGTAATATACACTCTCTCACTACAGAGGAAAGGTTGCATTCAGGGAAAGCACTTATCAAGATTAAATTTACATTTTCTGAAATTGTCAAAAAGTGCTTTTTATGAAGAACAACTGCAGAAGCTGCACTCACATTTAGAAGTACTGCAAAAAGCACTTTCTGAAATAGGCTTTACTACTCTTGAACCTGACAGGGCTGGGAAATCCACAAAGGGACTGATCTACAGTTTTTAAAGAAATGTGTTGATGTCTTTGAGATTAAAAACAATATCAAAATTAATTTGGAATAGAACTTAAATGAGAGGTTCACAGACTGAACTACACACTTAAATACACCTCAGACTCAAAACCTTTTCATGCATGTATATATGCTTGTATATTAGCAAGAACCAAACATCTTTACTGTTTTTATGTAGGTCTCAACACAGCACAAATACATTTCATATATCTGAGTTTGCACTTCTACATTAGAAATGTGTGCATGCTATACACTGGGGACACACATGCAAGAAATTCCTGAGATTGAAGAAAAAAGAGTTCCGAAGTTACATGAACCACAGCTTTCTCTTAACACAAAAGACTGAAAAATAAAACAATTTCAGTAAGGCTCAGCAGCCATCTCCACTCTTTCAAGAATTTGCACTTTGAACTAGAACCAAATCCTGCCAAGCCTGATAAACCAACAGCCCTGAAGGACTTAAGGCAATAACAACTCTCTTCCTTTCTCCTTCAGCACACACATCTGAAATGAGGGTTAAATTCTCATTTTGGATACAGGAGAATTTTATACCTACAGCAGCATTCATCAACAAAAAAAATACACTCTCTAGTTTAGGAGAGAAGTTAGATTTGCAGACGACATTAGCGATGTCATTTGCCAAATGGGTTGCTGCCACTCAAAATTTCTGACCGCATGAAGAGAGTTATTGGAAAAATTAATCCTTCCTGGTCTGTGCTCTGAAATACCAACAATTTGTCTGAGCTACATTCTGCACCGAACCTTTTCTGGTGTCCTATGAGAAATGAGTCTGGTATGTTTAGTCCAGTTGCCAGAGAGCTAATATTTCTGCACCACCAAAATTATAACATCAGTTATTGTTTCCCTCACTAGCAATTCTCAGCACAGACCTCAAACACTGAATGTGCTCAAACCAGATATGACTAAATGGTGGAAACAGCTAATTTTCAATTGCAGGGAGCATCGCTGTTGCCATCGACACTCAAGATTTTGCTTCTTTCGAGAGGAAGAGCCCCAAGCTCAAGTTGAAAGAAAGACTGAAGGACTTATTGTACTGCTGCTATTCTGGGACTCCATATGCTTCCTAGAAATGTCAATAATTATCTATTATTGAAAAGAAGCTAAAAGATCTGGCTTAAAAGCATTCTCATTTTGATTAATTTCTGCCACTTTTAGGCAGTTACTCATTAAACATTTAGACTAGAAATAGGTAAATTTTTGGAGATTACTATTAGATTTGCAGAGGCCTACCAAACAAGGTGCTGCTTCATTTTCAACTGTCACACTTTTACACTAGAAATTCTTTCAAAAAGTGTAAAAAAAGTGGTGTGCTAGATCACCAACAATTTGGTTCAGTGAGATGGCTTTATTCGTTTCCTCAGATTTCTTGATGCAATAAAGATAGTCTCCTGTGTTATTTTAAGAAACATTGTTTCAGTGCCAAAGCCAACAGTAACAAACAAAAAGACCAAGCTGGCGTATTTCTTTCTAGGCATATGCTTATGTATATTTATTTATTTATTTATTTATTTATTTATTTAGCTGAAGAATACAGCAAAGCATTCTCATCAGATAGCACCCCTTAGCTCTATAAAAATTATTTCCCAAATGTTCTTCCTTGGCCAAAATTTATTTACCGTGAGGAATATTCTACAAAAGGTGGTATTTTTTTCTTCTTTCAAAGAAACAAAGAACAAGAAGAGCCCCCTCCTGACCCACAATAAAAGCTGATGATTCCCACAGACTTTCCTACTTGCAAACAGCATCCTGCTCTTTCCAGCCTGCATGATTGTCTCCCTTCATCTTCAGTAAGGAACCAACACTGACCTCCACTATTAGTTGGTGGACAGCAACACTTCAACACAATGGAAACATAAAGCAGGGTATTCCTAAGGGACAAGATGAAACCTATTGTGCCCAGTGATGGTGGCCCAGGGCTGGAAACACGATGTGTTGGAATACAAGCACTGGGGCAACTTTTCCAGCCTGGGACCCTGTCACTACACATCACCTTTCAGATAGGCTGCCTCTGAACCTGCAACAGCGCTTTCCTGAGGACTTCTACACCTCAGCCACTGACACAGGTAGAAGGTATTTAAGATCTACTACATTGTTGTGCCACTATCAGGTATTTAATGCATTGTCTTGCAGAAATCTGGCAGGGCTATTCTGTGCAAAGGATGATAACATCTGTTTCTTTACATGGTAATCTGACTTCTCAAGATGATAAATTTGAACTCTCTTCTACCCTTCCTTTTCTTGCCTTGAAGAGGCAGCATGCCACAAAAATCAAGGCTGACACCTCAGGTTTATTCATTTAACTGTTCATCAAATAAAACCCTTATCAGTGGCCAAAATGAAAGGAAATTCAGGAAGTGGTATTATCTCAAAGTTGCTCATCTGTTGAGCACATTTGAAACAAATTAGTAAAAGCACAGCACCTGTGGGGCAGTGTTGTAATCCTCCTCCAGGCTTGCAATTATGCACTATGAAAATGATTCAAAATCATACCAAGATGAGGTTTGGTGCCAAACACTGACTACCACAGTCCTGCTCACATCTCAAAAACTGCTTGCATACGTGATCCCCTCAAGAGTATAGTCTACCCTGCATTAATATCATCTTCCTCTGCATAACATATAAAAAAAGAAAGTTCTCTGCATCCTGCACATGCCTGAAAATGCCAGAAAGTCATTGTAGGAAGAATTAACACTCCACCAGCCTTCATAACTATAGCACTCATAACTATGGAGCAGGAGACATACAAAGATTGAGCCCAACCAATTTAACTACTCTACAGTCTCCAATGTTGCATGGAGCTGAGAAGTCAGACCCCAAACCTCTGCCATTAATTTAAAACAAAAATTCCTTTTCTGTTACAGAAATAATGGCTGATTTATGGTCAGAGAAAATAAAGCTGGCAGGTTTAGTACCTCCTCCAAGGTCCTAGCAAGTCAGCGGCGGGGCAGGAAACAACTGGTGGAACCCAGAACTCTCCCTGCTCCTGGGCAACAAGGAATTCACTTACGCTGGTGAGAACACACAGGGCTAGAAAGTCTGTTCCCTCAAAGCCAGCAAGTCATAACATATTTCTCTTCCTTTCCCCCTGACCTGAGAAAAACAAAAAATACATCTTCTGGACAATTTCCTCCTTGAAAGCTCACTATGATGACTAAGAAAGAGCAAAAGTAGGGAGAAGAAATCCATCTCCAAAACAATATTAGAGATTAAGGTAATCTTTAACTATTTAAAGACTGGAAGCAGTTGATGGTGTTTAGTAAAACAGAGCAGAAACTCCTAAATGCTGCTGCTGAAGGGCTGCAATGGGATCCAGGCAGCTCAAAAGTTAAATACAGTTCATTACTTGAACACCCAATCCCAGAATTACTTAAAATCCTTCATACATGGATGTATGATGCTGTCTAAAAAAACTCTGGAAAAGCTCCTGGCAAAGGGCAATTTCCTTGTCTCTATTTGTGCCTGTCTAAAAGAATGAGACAGAAAATAATAGCTGCCTCCCTGCAAACAAGTGCTGCTGGGAGTGCTGGAAACAGCCAGTGACCAGAGGTTAATTTTTTATTAATTAGAGCACAAAGCATCCTGGCTTGTCCCTCATTAGGCATCTCCAGGCAGTTTGGCTTGGCTGAGCAGAGAGTCAAGGGAGGCAACAGGCACCCTGTGACAAGGCTGTCTGGAGACAGCTGATCACTCCTGCTCCAGGAAAGCTTCTTCAACCAGGACATGGCAAATTTGATCAACAGGAGTTTCTCAGGCTGCATAAAGGCAATCCCAGTGCATTGCTCCCTGTGTTGTCTGACAAGGCTCCAGAAATCTGAGCCTGCAGCAACAAAGCCCATCCATTTCAGCCAGGCTGGTTTTATTTGTAATAGGTGGGGAGGGAGAAAGCACCAGGAAAGGCAGGCAGGGAAAACCAGGAAAACAAGCAAAGAGAAAAGAGAGTGAGAGTGGGCATTGCATATTCATACATTTAAATATAACCGTATTATGTTTGATCCACCAGAGCTCAGGGTCTCAGTTTGAAGATTAGAAAGAGCCAACACTGTGGAAATGAACCTTGTGGGGCAGGTGCACTTTGAAATATGTAGCATCAGGAGTGCCCAAACTTGATTATTTTTTTCTTTATTGCAAAACAGACTCCCAGCATGGAAACCATAACCCCCTCTAGATCATCCCCACATCCTGGGAAGTGAGCTGAACGTGTCCAGATGTGACTGATAAAAGAACATCCCGTGCCTGCATGCACATTACTGTGTATCCTTTCCCCACAAGAAGCTGCAGATAAGGAATGCTGCTTTCCCCAGGATGAGTTGAGGGGAGGGGAGGTGTGTGTCTGTCCCCATGTGCATCTTCACATGCCAGAGTTTGCTCTTTTTTCATTTCTTCTCATTTTTTGTTTCTTGCTCTCCTGGGAAGACAGCTCAGACAGTGTCTGGCCTTACCCACAGATAAAGCTCCTTGTTCTTGTCAAAAGCAGTGCTGGGAGAATGGCAGCACAGGCAGCATGGTATTTTAACTCTTCCTCATACAACTGGCAGCAGAGCATTAGTGCTGGCACAGGTTATGCACAAATCACCAACATTACTCACATCTTTCCAAATCAGCTGCTATTTTATTGAAGTGTCAGCCAAAACATTCTTATTTGCAATTCTTAACAGGAGACTACCAAATAATACTTGCAACATGGCAAGACATCATAACAAATGAGGGACAGTTTAAAAATTGAAATTAATCACCAATTTTAAGTGGACTCTTCAGCAAGCCCAGTGTTACTATCAACTGCTTTTTTGCCAGGTACAGGCAGTTTCAGTCCTCAGCCATTCTTTTCAATTACTGTGTTTTGGATTCAGCTGTACTGCATCTGCCTGAAGATCAAAGCATGCTTTTCAAAAAAATTACAAAACCCTAAATGAAGTAAATAAATACATAAGCTGAGGTTGGAACTATCTAAGAAATATACCCCAGAGTGAAGTTAACCATCAGCAAAATTAGAAATAAAGCTGATTTCTAGATTCAGATTTCTTTTAAATCAGAAGTATTTTCAAAGTTGTGGGGAAGCTGAGCCATTGGGATGCAAAACCGAATATCTAATTCTTTAAATTACTTTAAAAGGTAACTTTATACATCAGAGCCCATAACTGTTCAAGTATTTTCAGAAAATTCACTGAAAACTCATCAGTATGCCTTTTATATGCTATACTGTAGCCCAATATGGAGGCAATAGCCATAGGTACTACATTTGCATTTTTATACAGACATTTACATGAATAAATGAAGTGGTTTGTATGTCTGGATTCCCATTTAGGCACAAATCCCTGTTTCCAAGAGCACATTTTCAGAAGCATGCTGAAAACAGAGCCCTTAAACAATGTCTTGCTGCAGCAGCCTTCCCCCAACGTGGCAGTGAGCTTGCAATTTTAAACTCATTTTTACTCTGTATCTCCAGAGCTCTGCAAGACCCTTTGAGGATTTTAAACCCCTACAAGCATGCCTGTTTACCATGGCAATGCTACAGCTGACTGCAAATTCATTCCCTTGCAAATGATCCTCTTGGCACCACATTTTGGAATTTGCTCCATTATTTCCAGAGAAGGTAGGCTGAGACCTATGGAAGCATTTAGGCACGTGCACCCTGCATATTTTTAGCTCATTGGAAATTCAAGCAATTAAAAAAAATTGAAATAGGGGGAAAAAACAGACCGTGGGAAAAAAGGTGATTAGCCAAAATATTCAGACTCCCTGCAGGAAGGCTCACTTCACTTGCAGCTTCTCCCAGATAGATGGTGAGGAGGAACTGCCAGGGATTTCACACCCTAATCAGTCTCTGGGGAAGTCTGCTCCCACAGCGACAGATATAGGCTCTGGTCCTGGGTCTGCTCTGAATTTCCTGTGGGACTGGGAGTTACTTAAAATTTGTAGTGCTTCAGTGTTTTATTAATTCATCAGTGGGTCAAATCACAGTTTAACATCAGTTCCAGTTTCTAAATGGAATCTATTCCATTCAGAAGTCAGTTGTATACACTCTACTCACCATGAGACAAAAGGAAAAAATCTCCCATGCCATTACTAAAAAAGCTCCAAATACCCACACAGTCCCTTGCTGAAGCACTGCCTTTTGCTAAATCCTGTGAAATGCTATGATGAGCTGTTTGTTTCCATCCCCAAAGAATTCCCCTCAAAAACTCTGCAGCTCAGTTGCAAAATCTTTATTCCAAACCTTTGGAAAGCTGGATTTTTCTCAAGGACACCACAACCTTCACTCTCCCTGAGCCCTGCAGTCCTCCTGCAGCAGGAAGCATGGCCAGGGGAGCATGGGGCTGGAGCCCACAAAAGCCAAGCAGAGCTTGGAAAGAAACCCCAAACCCACAATTCCCTTGGTGCACATGTGTTTTTCTCTTCAAGTTGAATCTCCTGCTCACCATCTCTCAGGCTAAAGTTAGAAAAAACCTATAAAATGTCTAAGTCATTCCTTCTATTTTAAAGGTTCAGACATTAAACTATTCACTGAACAACTGCTTTCTGGCATGAGAACAGCAGATGAATCATTATTTTTATCAAGTTCTGTATTTAAGACAAAAGTCCCCTATTGGAAAAGAAGACTGCAGAAAGACTGGTTTTCTAGATACAGCAGCAGAAGGTAATACTACTACTCTGCCATGAAATGACACCACAAATACTTAGACCCATACCCTGAAGTCCCTCTCTCTACCAGCTCCTCATCTGAAGATGGTGCTCAAGGTTTGCCCACGAGAAGGTCCTGCTCTACCCTCACTGGAGCTTCAAGGCCTGAGTTTCCCCACTCCCCCATAAAAAAACCCCAAGGCTGAAGTTTCCAAAACTGTTCAATGTCTACAATCTCATTTGTTTTTTTCCCCAAGGAGACTGGTAGGGTGCTTCTTCCCCAGCCCAGCCTGCCTGCAGCTCATCATCAGTCGGTTTTTTCCCACTTGCTCCTGCTGTGCTCTGAGTTGGACGGAGGCAAACTAAAAAAACAGCTGAAATATTGCATGCATGGTACAACTATTATCAAATTCTCACACCTCCTCTGTCAGGTGTGGCAGAGCACACCCTCAAGCTCACACTCAAATGGTGCAATGAAGGACATGCTGCAAGTGGTCCTCAACACTCCAACATGATGACAGCAGCCACAGATGGAAGCATCTCTCAGCAGCGATGAGGGGGGCATTTCAATTCTTGTTAGTTCAATCATATTAAGCTTAATGGAAATGAAAAATATGCCTTTTGTCCCCCAAACAAAGGCATCAGACAAGCTGAGGCTGCTGCCTCAGCTCTTCTAGAGTTATTTTTATTCGTGTGTGTGTACAGTAAGTCTGGACTCCTGTCTCTCTACACCTTCAGTGTCCACATACAGTACCTGAACCACCTCTCTTTTCCCTGTCATTATAATGGGTGGAGGAGCCTGCCCAGACCTTACTGGGCTATGATGCAACTTGACTGCTGTTTGCAACATCTGATGAATTTCCAGAGAAATGCAGCACTTCCAATAAACTGTTCTGCAATTGAAAGCCCCAGGACTCGAAAGCTGTTTTCCTACTTGGCTATTCTTGGACTGGAAATTTCTGTAACACAAGTAGAATCATCAACCACACCAGGAGCTACAGTAATGTATGCTCACGCTACTGCCTTTCAAGTCTAATGCCAGTGGTCCTTAGGTAGGGTGCCAGGACAAAATCTGCATGGCAAGGAAAGAGAACTAGAAGTGCAGAAGGTGCCTGTGATCCAGCCCACTTCATGCTAGGTCAACCCAAAAAGTCTGAGACTTATTTCTCTGAAAATTACCTGGAAGAAACATCAGCACTGCAGGTCCACCCACCTGAGGCAGCAGGGTTGTGGGTTTCCTGTCCAGGGGATCCCACAGGAGGAGCTCAAACTGTACCCCAAAGACTAGATGGAGCATTTCACCTGCTAAAGACTACAGTCAGTAAAAGGTCACTGCTAACACAAAAAATACAGATGCTAACGAATGTGCCAATAATGAGTTGAAAACTCAGTTGTGCTGGAACACAATTAAGGCTCCTGAAATGTTCCGATGATTTGTAGGCCCAGTAATGCCAAGCTCTTTTAAACCTTTTATTAAAAATACACCTTCTCCCATACAGTTAAACAGAAAACAGTGCCTTCAGACACTTGGCATTAGCCACCAGGAGGCAGACAAATCTAAACAAGTTCATGTAGGTGCAGAATTAAACCTGACAGCCACACTGCTCTCAGCAAGTAAACAGTATGACCAAAGGGAAGCAGTGAAATGTCCCCCATTTGTAAAGTCAAGCTTAATTGTAAGCAAAAATCCATCTCAAAAAAAGCTTTGAGAACTGATGGAAACCAATGACATGGCCTGTCACTGCAGGAGGCATTGTGTGCTCTGTCTGGTGCCCCTGCTCCTGGGGCAGTTTGTGGCTGGTGCCTCTGGGATACTGTGTGAACTTGCTGAGGAAAGCCACATTGGCAAAGGACACACTTGCTTCACTGTCCCAGCCCAGCCAGGAAGGCAGAGGAGGAAGAAGCCAACCTGTCCCATGTCCTCCAGGACCTCTTGGAAAAGTGGGCTACTGCTAAGGGCTGACCTGCAAGAATGAACACCCACAAAATCCCTGAAATGTCTATGTGTAATTAGAAAAATGCTGTGAACTATGGTGTGTAAATCACAGGCATCTCTACAGAATGTGAGAAGGCATTTTAAGGTAGCTGAATTATCTTGACACCTCTGTCTCCTCTGAGTTATTTATACATAAATTACAGTATCTTTGCCCATGCTAACAATGCTGTCATCCCTCCCTGTGATTTACCATGGTCTTGTAATGCAAAAGCTTCATTTCCTTGGCACTTGAGAGGTAAAGGGACTGGTAATTCCTGCACCATGAATGCTTCCCTGGCCAAAGGGGGTGGTGAATGCTGAGTGCATTTGCAGGTCATGGCAGTCCTGGAGGCCACCCCCAGCTCAGGGAGGCCACCCAACACACCTGCATCCATCCCTGACCCTCTGGCTGCTGGGGTAGTCACAGCTGGAGGATGCCTGCCCTCATCTAGCAGCCAGCTTGGAGGAAATGGCATCCACACATGAGGGACTAAAATGAGGAAAACCTGGTTTAAAGCTGAAAGCTGAGTAGGAAAACTACAACATACCAGAATTATTTCATAACAAACACATGAAGAATGAGCCTTGTGTGGACATTTGTTTTTACAAACAAGGCATTTTGTAATTTGCCCTCTACATGAATTGTGACCCACAGACTCTCTCCTACCAGATTTGCTCTGCCACCACTGGGCTGGCCACGGCAGCAGACCCCAAGCCAGGGAAGGGAAGGGAAGGGAAGGGAAGGGAAGGGAAGGGAAGGGAAGGGAAGGGAAGGGAAGGGAAGGGAAGGGAAGGGAAGGGAAGGGAAGGGAAGGGAAGGGAAGGGAAGGGAAGGGAAGGGAAGGGAAGGGAAGGGAAGGGAAGGGAAGGGAAGGGAAGGGAAGGGAAGGGAAGGGAAGGGAAGGGAAGGGAAGGGAAGGGAAGGGAAGGGAAGGGAAGGGAAGGGAAGGGAAGGGAAGGGAAGGGAAGGGAAGGGAAGGGAAGGGAAGGGAAGGGAAGGGAAGGGAAGTCTCCACTGCAGGGCACAGTCTGGCTATGATTTGAAAGTCCAGCCACAATTCCTGGCCCAAGAGGGGCTCTCCAGTCACACCCTTCCCTTCATCCCTGCAAAAACACTCTGGCTTTCCTTCCCCAACCCAGCTTCCTCTCCGACTTGAATCTGCACAAATGCAGGACCTTGGTCCTTCTGCATTTTTATTGTTTATGAGGCAGTAAAAAGATATTTATCTGATTTTCAAAGCAGCAGTCATCCTGTGTGAGTCTGAAATTTCCAACGTGGCAGTGTGCTGGCTCTTGGTGGAGGCTACAAACCAAGCCAAAATTATGGGAGTTATGGGTGTGAAGTCTGCATTTATGCTAAGAGGGAACCAGAACTTGTTTAATTAAAATACCTGACGGGGAAGTACTGGAACCAAGTAACAGCAATTAGTCAAAGCACTGAGTTTTCTCCAGCTGGATCTAGACACAGAGCAAAACTGGGCAGAAGGATCACCATAACCCAATTGTGCACTCAGAGTTAAAAGCCTCACACTTGCCCAGCTTGGGTCATCCCTTTGGGGTAACACACACCTAGCACAGAGATAGAGGGAATGAGATGAGCCCAGATCCATCCCACAGTGTGGGACTAGCTCCAGTGGCAGCAGACTTTTTGAGAGAGAAGTCTGTGACATCCATGGCCACCATTATGCTCAACCAGCAGCCCCCTCCCAGGCAAAGACCACAAATCCAGCAACAAAACAAAGAAGATAAAAGAAGAATTTTGCCTAATCTGCCAAAATAAAGCCCACAGTGCCACCATAATCATCCACATAAACTCTTCAGTTTCCAATCTTTCCCCATATTTAAAGTACTTTGCTGCTACACTGGCAATTTTAAAAGTCCCTTAAATCTCCATAAAAAAGGAAAATATTCCCTCACACTCAGGGCTGTCCTGCTGAAGAAGATAATCCTTTTAGGAACAAGTGTAACTGTACTTGGAAAGAAAACAGAGTTCTCCTTGAGAGACTTCCACCCCATTCTCAAACCTTCTAAGTTTTACCAATAAGGCTGCTGCTAGTTTTCTTCAGTGCAGGACCCAGGAGTCTTGATTTAACATGAAGAAAAAGGAGAAGGAAATGGCAAAGTGAAAAGAATCCCCCTCAGTTCAAAGAGAACTATTAACTTTGATTTTCTGTAAATAAGTGTAAAAGAAAGCAGACAAATTATTTAATACTTTTTTTTATGCCTTCAAACTATTACCAGGCAGTCTAAATGCTAGAACTTGCTAGTAACAACAAACATGGACAAGAAAAAGGACTCATTTTTCCTGGGAGGGCTGGCTGCTTTTCTAGTGCTACTTAGAAAGCCACTCTTGACCAGAAGCTCACCAGGGTATTTCTTGGCTGACAAGGCTGCTGCAAATTGAATTGGAATAATGCTAAATGAGGGGGAATCCCTTTGGTTGCATTGCTAACAGAAGCTAAAGAAAATTATCTCTTTACACCTTCATGCAACACCCTCTCAAATCATCTGAGCATAAAGGTAATCAGCATTTGCCAGTGATTGCTGCATTGCATGGCTCATGGCAGCCTCACACTGGCCTCATGGGTTATATCATATGCTTCAGAGAAAAAACAATTATCACTGCAAGCCTAAACAAGTCAAATAAATAGGAGATGTGACCAAGCATCTGCACTGCTGTCCAGCAGGTTTATGAAAGCAGAGTAATTGTTACTGTCAGACCTTGGAGGCATAGAAAAAGAGGACAAAAATGCACAGAGGGTATTTGATACAAGATATTTTGTATGCAAAGCAAAGCAATGGTGAGTGACTCAAAGTCCAAACACCTCTAGCCAGTAAACTAGCTTCAAACCACCTATCCTCCTATTTTGCTGATTTGTACCCTCTGTGAGCTATTGCAACAGGGGTGTTTCAAAAGAGCTGACTCTTCAAAGCAAAAATGCCAGTGGGCCAGCTTACACAAATAAGCTTACACTGGGACATAACATTTATCTTTCTGGTGCATGTAGTGATGAGAATCCCCATCCCACCACACCACTGTGCTTGAAAGACAAGAATTAAGAGGGAAATATTGTGAAGAAGTGGGTCAGATAAGAGATAAGCAGAGCACAGCACTCATTTCCTGCTGGCAGGGTAGGCACAGGACAGGGCAGGAGCTACAGATCACTAGGCTCCTTCCATCTCTGCCCATCCAGCTCCCTTTGGGATGGTAAAAAACCTGTCAGGTGCCTTCTCCATGAGTTAGTTTCCATATCCATAAAACGGAAACAGGGCTACCCAATGTTTTTGGTAAAGCTCTTTGGGATTTATAACTCTGTAGTCTGCAAGGTTTCTGCTTTGCCATGCACATGTGCCAAATACACAGTTTACAAAGGACTTTCTGAAATGAACCTTTCCTGTTGTTATTAATACACTTCATGTGGGGTGGGGAGCAACTAGTAGATTACAGCCTTTCAGAAAAGGACCTGATGATTACAGTGAATCATAACTGGAGTGTAAGTCAGGATAACTCCTCCTGTAAAAAAAATTTAAAAAAACCCAAACCAAAAGCAACAGAAAGAAAAACCTTAAATGCTGCCCAGCCTGGAAAGCAGAGACGGGAGCACAGACTGCAAGACGCATGAAGTCATCTTTCCACTGCTGTCAACAGTTTGCATGGCCCCAGCTGACAGAGCAAAGGTGACGTGCCTCCAGAAATATGTAGGGCAATTGAGTTTCTACAGAAAGCCCAAGTGAGGCCACATTGTACCCCAGGGGAGTAGGAAAAGTCCTTGAACCAGACAGCACTGCAGTTCCAAGCTGCCTGGCTAGCTGTGCATTTTACCCCTGAGGTGGCCAAGAGGATGCAGCTGGGAGTAGCCAGGCCAGGACTGCTGCACAGCTGATGGGGAGGACATTTGGCCACCCTGACAGTGAACAGCAAGGAAAACACCTGAAACTACAGGTGTCATCCCACCCAAGACAGCCTCCATGGCTCAGGAAATAAAGCTGTGTGCCAGGGATGGCATGCTCCTGCTGGGCACTGCAACAGCTGGCAGGCCAAAAAGGAGCTGTGAAAAGCAAAGCCATGAGCTCTCTCCTATCTCCTGTTTGGCCTTAGCACAGATCCCATTTCCAACAGGGTAACAGGGCAGTCCTTACTTCTATGAGACATAGAAGTGAAGAGAAGATGTGGGTCCTTCTCCTGCTTAGTCTGTGCTTTGGTCTCCTCCTCCCCTGCTCCCAGCAGTATCTCCTTGGGCTCAGCTGGAAAGGTTGTAAATAGAAGCAGGTCGGGATGTGCAAGCTATTCAATATTTGCACCAAAAGAGGTCAGGTGCCTAGGGAACCAAAAAGGCCCATTTTCCTCCTGGAAAAGGAGCATTAGCACTTTCTTAACAAGACTTTACCCAGTTAAATTTAGCAACTTGGCACACACATTGCACAAGGTCACGCTGGCTTTTCAGAAGCCTATCTAACTTTGACATCGTCGCACCTCATTTCTTTTTCATATATTTGCGATAAACCAATTTGTCATTCATGCTTGAACATCTATCCTCTGAGTCATGTCTAGGCACAAGGATTTTTTAAGACTGGCGTCTGGGGGCATGAACAAAAAGGCCATTAATGGCAGTGGAGGCTATGGACAGTCAGAGGTTTAACTTACCCAGTTTATGAAAGTAATTTGTTTTCAGGTTATTGGCGATGATGGTGGCTATCAGACTCACATCACAAATAAGAAAAAAGAAAAATGTCAGAGACCTGAGGACCAGGCCAAAAACAAAGCTGCAATGAATAACTGTGGAAAACATTACTGAAAATACTGTATATCCTCTTTCCCAGAACGGATAAACCCCTGACAAAGAGGCCAGGTCTGGAGACTGGTTCTCCTACAGTCTCCTTTTCTCATTTCCCCATTGTTTCTTAATATTTCACATTCACCAAGTGCAATATTAGATTATGACTGGCATTTCTCTTATGTGGCTTATATTAGAGAGGGGCTCAAGCAAGAGCCAGCTGGAAGGAGAAAGGGAAAGTATTTCCCAAAATTTTTCATTTAAAAAGTATCTGTTACAAAATCCACATCTGGATTTTGCTGCTGAAACTCATCTCTATCTTTCTTATTTCAATCTCTTTTATTATTTTTGCATATCGTTTATTGAGTTTTCCTTATGCATATACCATTATGTATACCCAGGTTCCCAGATAATCTTGCAGCCAATAAAATCCTTTTCCATCTAAAACCAAGTTACTTACCCCCAGTCACCTCCGGCCCCACTTTGGGTATAATGAATACCCAGTCTTCAAGTCATCAGTTAAGCTGGATACTGCATTACACTCCACTTTGGTTTTCTAAGTTAAACAATGCCTTTCTACATGCTGTTGGGTGGATAACCTGTTTCTCAGCAGTTGTGTTATTTTACTAATGAGTAAGAAGAAATAAACCATGTTTGCATACAAGTTAAATTTTTTCCCTAATTTTAAGGTCTTTTATGTTGTTACACAACCTAACATTTTGGAATGGAAGGTACCATACAAATATTTAATCATACATATGAGAATATTATGTACACATACACACTTATATTTTATTTATATGGTCATATATAACTCAAATTAAATGAATGAGTTTCAGCACTATCGCTTAAACAACATCACCAGTCATTTGTGCATTTTTTTCCTCTGAATTTTCCATGAGACTGACAGTGATTGAAAACAACTGCACCACCAAGGTCTCCTTGTTAATGGATGTGTCAAAATCCCAGAGGTAAAAGTAGTGACTGCAGCTCCACACATTACACTGCATTTCTCTTCCATTTCACAGCACAGAGCTGAAGTTATTTTTTAAACCATATGGTTTTGCTATACTTGCAACCTACAGCCAACAGTATACTTCAAAGTGCATGAGCAGGCATTTACATACATGGAACACAAAACTCAGTTTTCCAGTACTCATTTACATATGTGTCTTTGCACACACATGTGAGATTAATGTATAATGAATACACTTAAAAAGTCCCTTCCAATTCTTGAGATATTGGCACCTCCAGTACGATGTTCCATGTTTTAGTGGAGGCAGGTGTCTCTATTCTCTGCTCCTTCCACATACTACTGGGAAGGCATAAACTGGTCTACATAAGCATTATGAATTTATAATATATAGTACATTTATGCCCAGAGAAGTACTCCCCATGCATCCATTTTGAGCAGCTTGTGCACAGATTGATGCATATATCACTGGTGCAGTCTCGTAAATCAGTCACCCCTAAATTGAATCTCCCCTGCCACAAGCATCTTCTATGAAGATGTTATAACTCAGCAACAGTACAATAACCACCTCTCATGACCTAGTAAAAATTGCATGCCCCTATTTGTGACCCTACTGCCTGCCTTAAAAGTCGATGGTGCACAAAGCTGCTGTGCTCAGTTGTACACCTGTGCTTGGAGATGATCAGCCAAGGAGTAACTGGTAGCTAACCAAAGCTGCAAACACTCAGACATAATGAGCACTGGCACCTCCCTGGGTGATCTTCCACTACATGAGGCACAAAAACTGCAGACACCTGCAGTCAAGTCAGCCAGAGAACTAAGCTGGGGACTGTCTCAGTACCCACTGATGCAGCCTCTGCCTCCATCCCCACTCCAAGGCTTATCTGTGAACATGATAAAGAGGTCACAAAGCTTTGAAGCCACTCTGAATACCAGCTGGAGAAAGCCAAGCCAAGCTTCTCAGCTGTTCCACATCACATACTGCCCAATGCACTTTTATTTGTTCTATAAGACAAACATAAAGATAGATAGATAAATAATGAGAGCTGTTGAGACACTACCTTTTATTCAGGTTTTTAATTCACACAGATAAAGCATTGCTGCCTCTGTGGACAGGCTCAGCAAGAAAAATTAAGAGGGGGTCATTCCCAAGATTAAGTGCTACACAGACAGGACATGGGCAATGGATTTGAGTTTGGTTGGGTATTTGTCTTCAGCAGGCCAGGCAGCAGGGTCACACAGCACCAATGTATACAGAGAATATATGCTGGGGAAGAGAATTACTGGAAGGCTGTAAAACACAGCATGGGGTCGAGCCGGCATCACATCAACCAGAAGAACAGAGCTCAAAGGGTTTACAATGCCACAGGAAAGCTGTGAAGTGCTCAGTGATGGGTTCGATGTCACTGTCATTTCTCTTTTGTACAGCTCTGTTACTCAGATGCTGCAACATAGGCCTTTTTTACATTTCATGGCTTTTCTGAAAGGGTTATTCCTATTCTGCCTTCTTTTTCCTGAACTACATCAACATGAATTTCAGCATTAATTTCCACAGATTACTTGATCTGCAGATGGTTAGGCACATAAATATCTATGTGTGCCAATCATGTACTTTCAAGGCAATCATTCACATATATAAAGAGCAGAAAGGTAACAGCAAACATGACAACAGAAAATAACAGAAGATGCATCCTCCTCAATATTCTTTTAAAAATAAATACAGGTTAAAAGATACAGTGGTAGAAACATTCTTGAGATTATTAATGAAGTGTGAAGTGGCATGATTTTTTAATGTTTTATTTCTTGCTATTGCTTTAATTAAGGGATTAAGTTAATTAAATAAATGAGTGACAGACAAAAGAAAACTGAAAAAACCTGAGGTACTGGTGTTCATATTTGTCTCCAATGTCATCCACAAGGCTACTGCACTGTAAGTCCTCCTTAAACACCTTGAGACTAATTTGCCTATAAAGCTGAGGAGACTTATTTTCCCCATGAGAAAGAGTAATTTCATTCTGGAGGCAATGTGCTACACAAGCAAACCCAGAAGCTGGCAGTGGAGAGGCTGTGTGTGAATGCAGGGTGGGAGCACAGCTGCTGCAGAGGCTTGATGAGATGGATGGGGGCACTGCTCTCCTCCCAATGCCTGGTCCCCAGCAAGACACACCCAGAGACCCCATCAGAGACAACCCACACTGCCTGACAGATGCACCAGCACTTCAAACCATTGAAACTCCCCCACAGCAACTGAATCTGGGCCAGAACACTTATTTATTGCACATTTAAAACATGCATGGATGCAAGGAGACACTGTGAAGAGAGTTGGAGGAGATGTTCTCCTTCTTCCACCCATCACTCCCAAAATAACGTGAAGAGATGAAGTACTACAGAGATGAGTGGGGAGGAAGAGGTGCTGCCCACAAGCCCTGCAGGCAAGGCTCAGGCAGCACTGCAAGGGCAGCACAGGGCACAGCTCTGTGCAGCCTGGGACACACTGCCTGCAGCAGCTGGGGAGGGTGAGTGGGTAAATCCTGTTTAGGGAAGCAAACTTTTCCATGCCTAGCATGAGGTTCAGAAATTGGACCCCTTTGTTTTTGGAAAGAAGTAATTCTAACTAACTCCATGCCTGTTAAAAATGAAAGGCTGAAGAAAAAGGGAAAAGGCTTAGGATGTATATTAAATTTAAATACAGACATTTGTAAAAAATTAATCTCCAGTATTTAACTGCAGAGCTGTACAAATTGGTGCTTTCTGTTTACAGAGGAGGCTTATGCAGTCAATTCTCACAGTTCAGCGGAAATTGTATTTTGCATTTAACTCTATTAAGCTTATTTTTCTGTGACAGAGAGGAAGGGTCCAGGGAGCACAGTGTAGATTACACTCAGAACAGATATTCTACAAACATGTCTGGAATGGTTTAACAAACTCCTAAATTGACAGCAGCCAGGATGCAATAGCTTTCATAAAGAAAGGGCTGGGAGAAAAAAATTAAACAAAAAAGGTCATTGTAAGAACATTTCTGTGCCTCTCAGATGACAAGCTGCTGCAGAGCTTTTGGTAAAACTGGGGATGCTTCACAAGCAAATGAGAGCTGCTCACCTTCTTCCACTGTCCTGGTCACCAGTCCCACACCAGCAGGACTCCAGAGGCAGCCCTGCACCACCACTGTCCTGCCCTGACCACTGCCCTGGCCCAGCCCTGCTGGCAGGAGTGAGCAGCTGCAGTGCCTGCTTCGGATTTAAAAAAAAAAAAAAAGAAAAAAAAAGAGCTAAAAAAGGGTAGATTTCCACAAACAAGAAACAAAACAAGAAACAAATCCCAATTCTGCCTTCCTTGCTCTGTAACCAAAGGTGGATTTTCTATATGCTGGCAGAAATAGAGCTGCAGCTCCACACCCTGCATTTCTCCAATAGCAGCACAGGGTGCCATTTATCACTGATCCTGTGCCATGATCAATCTAGCACTATTTCAGCTGCTCATTAGTTTCTCTCTCTAGATAACACTTCAGGTGAGGGAGGGAGGTTCAGAGGTACTGAGGGAAGGAGAGAAAGCAAGACACACTTCCACTTATCTCCATGGTAATCTTAACATATATTGGGCTATCAGATACAAACTGGATTTTACGATCTCAACAAACTTCTAACAGTATTTGAGATGGCAACATAAGGATATCAATATGCCTAAGAATTATGTCCTTCTTCTTTTTATTGAAGTAAATACAAGTTGGAAAAGTTACACCTAAAAATCCCAATCTTGCCTGTGAAACACTTGTTTCAAGGAGGTGCTCTGTAATGGCTTGCAAACAACCAGGCTTGCACAGAACTGATGTCATGCTGTCAGATGCACAAATCTTTACTATCAGTCAGGCTGATTAATATTTGAAAAAAGCCCCTATCTCTACATTCACAGGAAAATATGTGCAAATGAGATACAGCAATGTAAGGGAGATTAAGAATCCAGTACAACATGAGATTAAAGATATTGCTGCTGCCTGGATCTGAGTTCAGCATCACTTACTCTTCCCAAGGTGCAAAAGTGTCTCTCTCAACTCAGAGTACTCTAAGGGACATCCAAGGCTTTTTGGATTCCTTCAGTTACAGGAGATAACACAGATCTTTTGGTCTGGTGGTGGGTTGTTTGGAGTAATTTTGGCTTTGATACAATGCAAGCCAAGTATCAGATGGAGATGAGATGCTCTTAGTGCCCTCCTGCTAGGATGTGCAAGGTCTGGAGGAGGATTCTGAGGAGGGCAGGGCTGCTCATCCCAGCACTTGTGCAGGGGGACTGCACTGGTCAGAGGTGCTCAAGGGATGGCAGGACACATTTGTCAGAACCAGCACCTCTGTCATGTGGCTTCATGGCCTTAATGTTGATGGAGCTCTTGTCTGAAAGAGCACATGTGATGTCTGGCCATGGCTGTCTGTGCAACACTGAGAGGCTGCCATCAGATCTGCCAGCCCTATTGGTGGCAATGGAGCAAGACAGCCTTGAATGGCCTGGAGCCATCCAGCAGGCAACAGCTGGCAGCAGCTCCGGG
The DNA here is from genome assembly GCF_037042795.1 of Molothrus aeneus. Classification (NCBI taxonomy): domain Eukaryota; kingdom Metazoa; phylum Chordata; class Aves; order Passeriformes; family Icteridae; genus Molothrus; species Molothrus aeneus. The sequence goes on along the minus strand of NC_089646.1, from coordinate 136,947,934 downwards.
TCACTGTCAAGCCCTGAGTTTGCCAGGGAAGTGCTTCTGTTGACTGACCTTTCTAATCCTGCTGCATCTCATATGCAGCACAGCAGTTCAAGCCAAAGTGCTAAAGTTAGGCTTGGGAGTGCCATTCCTCGAAAGCCTTATCCCTCTGACACAGCTCATCATCTGAAAAAGAGATTTTCTCAGTCAACTGGATCTGCTCTGAGTGCCTCTCTCTGAAACAAGGCCAAGAGCTGGGATTCAGTGGAGATGAGGCCAGATACCCTGCCCTTCCTGCCAAAAAACATCAGCTACTGGTATGAGGTGCCTTTGCTAGCTGTTCACAGGACAAAAGCTGAAGCTCATGAGCCCAGATGAGTGGATGTGGATGTTCAGCTACGGCAGTCAGAAGCAGTTTGGTGCACAAGGCTAGGCAGGGGTAACTCTGCAGAGCCAGGCACACCCACGGTGGGCAGTGTGGCTGAGGCTGGTGCATGGCTGCTGGGGGCAGCAGTGGTGTGCCAGCATTGCCACTTCCCTTTCCCTCCCTGACTGTCCAGGCAAAGTTTGTAACAGAAAAGGTCTTAAAACAACAAAGAGGCCCAGACAGCTCTGCTTTTCTGCCCCTTTGTAATGACATGCTGGCCTCCAGTCCATACAATAAGATCCAAAGAAAGATACAAAGGTCATGCTAGAGGAACACAGTTCCCCTGACTTCAAAGGGAAATGCAAAACCACTGACAGATTATGGCTTAAGATTGCCTGTAGGTTTCCTGGTGACACATACCACTCACATCTCTGTATGGACCTGGCCCCTGCACACAGATCAGCATTGCTGCTCTGCTTGCAGCTCTCAACGCTCCAAAAAGGTGCATTTTAAAATTTTTTTTTTCTTAAATTTATTGCTTTCATTTGCCAGCATGTCATGCTGGACATCTGACATACAAGAATTTTTCAGACCAAGACATGAACAAACTCATGGAAGTGTTCAGGATCAGACTGGATAGGGCTCTGAGCAATTTGATCCAGTTGAAGATGTCTCTCCTCATTTGCGGGGTGGTAGGAACTAGATGACCTTTAAAGATCCTTTCCAACCCAAACTATTCTGACTCTGTGATCTCAGTCAAAATATGCACTTGAGGCAGGGCATCCTGTGCTAAAAGGCTGAGCCATAGCAATCACTTCCTCCCTGAAAAAAGGCAGCAAAGACTAAAACCACACCGACACCAAACTGTTTGACAAGGACCCTGTTTATTTCAACATGTGAACAATTAGACACATATACATCCATGTATGCCACAGCTGCACTCTGTGTTAGAGCCATGTTTGGTAAAAGAAGAGCAACCAAACCCAGGTCACTGCTTACACTGATTAACAGCTGCATATAGCTAATCATACAGAAAAAGTAAATTTCAACTATATTCTATGTAAATTATTTATCACATTCCATTTCAGAGCCTTTTCTTTTATGCAACTCTGATGAGTAATGGATACAAAGAAAAATTTTGAAAGTACTGGACTGTATGGCAAGCCACCTAAATCCTATTGACTTCAATAACACCTAAGTCAATTCTGTCATACTTAAAGACACCTAAAATACCTTTTACATAGTCCTAAAACTGTATTTAGAGTAAAAGCAAAGTGCCATGGTGTGAACACAGGTTGTCAGTCTTGAACTGGAACTGACGGCAACTCTGCAGAAGGGCTTTAGCAATTCACTTCCCTGCCTGCAATTCTTGCCTCTGTGCAGAGGATAAAAATAACAGGGTTGTACTGAGTATAATGGGGTTCTGTTGGGATTAACATTTAAGAAGCACAGTGCAATCTAAGTGTTACATTTGATTAGGAGCAAACTCTGACACAGAAAGTATCTAAGAAAAAGGCCGTATAAAAATCACCATATGAAAAACAGCTCTCTAACACAAGAACTGTTCTACCCAGCACTGCGAGACCATCCTATGTGGAAACCTTCAAGCTACAATTTGGCATTTCTGCATAAGATTTTTCTCCTCCTCTCTATCTCTTTTTTTACCCCCCCATGTGATTAACAGCTTTATTAATTTAACAGCTCCTTACTTAAGAGGATTCCAGCAGCTTACTGGTAGGATCCTGGATAGACAGCGCAGACCGTACTGTATGCAGAAAGGCAATCTAAGCTCATCCTGATATAACAACTTCACACAGTACTTAACATAATCGAAGACACACAATAGAAGTATTCTTCCTAAACTAATCAAACCATTAAAACATCAGCCTCAGCCCAGATCCATGATGTATTGTGTTCAACTGGTGGGGAGTCAATTCAAACAGCATCTTCATAAACCTCCCCGATTCAGGGAGCCTGAGCCATACTTCCCCATCTCCCTCCTTGGTTCTCGGTGCTGCCAGCTCATGTAAAGCCTAAGCAAGCAGATACCCTGGCACCAAAACACAAAGCAGAGCCTTCTCAGCCCCCTCCCCTGTGGGGCTCTCACCAACACCAGTAATAATTCCAAACAGAAAATTAATAAAATACACCTGGAATGCAAAAATGCTTTGGTGTGCTTGGCTCAAGTCAACTGCTCAACAAATCAACCCATAAATAAACTCAAGAAAGAAACGAAATAAAAAAGCCCGGATAAAACACGTGGCAAAGCGGGAATGGGCTGGGTGTGCTAGCAAAGCAGCACATACCAAAAGTCAGACTGATTACTCAGCAAGCAGGAAGCCGGTGTCATGATCTGACTCACATTTCTGAAGTCACTCTGTGATGACTACAGTATCCACAGCCAGAGATGGCTCAGATTGCTTGTAAAGAGGTAATGCCAAAACTATGAACAGCTAGTTTACAAGTTCATGGGAATTGCGTGACTTTTTTTACTTGACAAACATTGAGCATGCCAGAGAGCAACCTTCTTACCCCTCTGAAAAATGTTCCTCTCTCCCAGAGGCAGCTCCAAGGACACTGCACCCAGCACGATGCCGGCGTTAGCTGTTCCAAGCCCTGTGAATGCTTTCCTTGGTGACTCCACTCACACGATACAGAGATTTCTTTTTATTTTCTTTGGAGCCAAGTTTTATGAAAACTTTTTCTAGGTATTAATGATACTTTTAATAACTGTTCCCTCCAGTTTCATTTTTCTGAAAGGCTATACTGCTTTCCAGCACAAGCAATAAACCTGCCACCAGACAAGCCATGCAACAGCCCAGCTCCTGTCCCAGCCCCAGCCCCTGGGTCCCCCCCAGATCCTTCCCAGTGCTCAGGCAGTGCTTGCCCAGGGAGGCTGCATGTGCTGAGGCAAGGCTGCTCTCGCCTCCTGCCTGTAACAGCCCATTTTACCTATCCTTCCCTAACACAGGATTAATTCACAGCTCTTCTCCAGCCTGATTTCAAAAGTAGAGACACAGGGAGTACAATTATTTTGTTTGCAACAGCCTTGTGCCCACTTTTTAGCAAAAGGAGCAAAGCTCAGGGGTAGGCTGGTCTGGTGACTCAGCTTTCCACCCCTCATTCCCAAGAACTTGGCTTCCCACTCTGCTTTCCCTTGGGTAAGCAGCTCATGTGCAGTATTGCATCTGGCTGGATGTGCAGAGCTGCTCACACGGTCCAGGGAGGTTCCTTCTGGATCACAAAGGATGTTGGTTATCACGCCAAGAAGAAAACTCCCAAACTTCCCATTCCCCAGAGAAGCTGTGGGGAGGAAAAACCATGCATTCTTTGACATTGAAAAGGCAGAAATGGGGCAGAGTAACATTTCACTGCATACCAGAGAGAGCAGCTCAGGCCAGAAGTATCCCATGTGCAACTCTGTTTCACCCCTTTTGGGGGGCTTTGGTCTACCAGGCATTACCTTCCCCATCAGTTTTTTTTTCCGGTATTTAAAGTCTGAGTCTCAGCACCATGGTACTCCCTTCCCCCCAGGGTGCATGTCCCCACTTCTTGGCTCTCCAGATATCTTGGCTGGTGAAACATCTTGGACTTGTTCACTATTCTCCTACAGAAACTTTTTATTTCCCTGTTCCAAAAGATCTCTATGGAAATGTTCTTGCAACCAGAGCTTTCATCCTCAGAGCAATGTGTATTTATCCTGGTGACAGTGATCCTTCCTGCACTCACCAACCTCTGAATGCCCAATCTCCTGCAGGAAGCCTGAAACAGGCTCTTGCATACAGCACTCATGTCTGATTCTCTTCCAAATTTTTCTGTTTCCTTTTTGGGATAGCACGGGCCCTTAATGATCTTTTCTTTGTCCTTCCCACTCTTCTAGCATTACTCATACATAAGCTGAAGGACACCTACAACCTCCACCACATGAGCATCCTGCAGTCCTTGCAAGAGTTTCCTCTTATCAATTTTAACCACAATGATTTCTTACTCATGAGGAAGTGTGAATTCACAAAGAACATACCAGAATGTCTCTCTGGGGTACAGTTTTGCTCATTAATTAGTTTAGGATTAGAAATAGCATCAATGAGGTTCAACTGAAACATCCCTCTGTTCTGTGACGGGAAATCCTCCCTGGCTGATGGCCGAAGCTATTGCTGAAGTCAGATAAGATGTTATCAATTTCTTCTGGTCTTCTTCGTAGGAACTGACATAAAGATGTGAGCCAAGGGAGCCTTCTCCCATGTGCAGCAGCCCAAATATGCTACAAACTCTGAAGAAGTTCAGTGAAGGTGCTTATGGGCTAAACTGTTAATCTACTTGCTAGCAGAAGGGACTCTTTCTGCTAGTCCTTCGTATTTCCAGGGAAAAAAACCTTCCTTTTCCATCCTCATCCTTATCTGAAAAGATACACAGAGTAGAAACTGCCAGATGGAAAACACAAGGGAAACACAAGGCATCAAATAGGATAACACATAAGACTAACAAGTGGGAGAAAGAAAACACATTTTTTCTATGGTGTGGTGTGATCTTGGCCTAATAATCATAGCAGGATTTGTGCAGGTTCATAACCTGCTCCAATAAACAACAGACTTTGCTCCAGAAGAGAAAATGTCCCTAATAATTAACTTTCAAGTTGCTCTGTGGGATTTTCTGATGATCCCATGCTGCCATTTGGCATCTCTGCATGGGACTTTCTGAGCCTGACTCACATCTCATTATAGGGTTTCCTTGCACCACTATAATGTAATCAACTCCAATAAACTTACTCATGATTTACATCAACCCCAGCAAGAAAAGAGTTGAGCCCTCCGTCAGTTCCTCATTCTTAAGCAAAACTTATTTTTTAACTTGGCCAAATTGCGTTCAGCACAGCTTCTCTATTAGAAATTTAGACATATGGAAAGCTAATGCAAAGATATTATTATTACAGGGAAAGGAACAGACTGATTAAAGTCATTTATAGGATGTTCTCTTCAATATGAACACTATCAACACTGCACAAGAAAGACATGCACAAATCCATATGAAAATTATCTGCATACATGCACAAACCCCTGCATATCCACACTGACAGAACCATTGCAATTTAAAAATCTTCAATGCTTTTTATGAGTCTTTAAATATCCCATTCCCCTTTATTTTTAACCCACGGTTCACATAAATATGCTTTTCTCCTTTTCACACATAACAATCTTTAAAAACCCCCACAATTAAAAAGAAGACATTTTAGAAGAAATCATTGACCTTTCTGGGCATCAGGGAGAACAGCAGGAATGCTGCAACAGCACTGGCAGGCAGAGATGTTCTGTCTAACCCAGGACATCCCTACACAATGCCTGTGCTAATGTCCTCCCAGGCAGGCAGGACCTTCCCCTATTCCCCCTCCCAGATTTCCATGGGAAGGGCCCCAAGCCAGGGCCCCACCAGTGGCGCACTCTGCCGCCCCAGCAGCCTGACCTGCGCCTGGAGCTGGCCTTGCAGGGACCCCCTGCCTCCAGAGCACAGCTCTTCCTACCTGGTGATGATTGAAATACTTAAAGACTGTCAAGTATTCAGAAAATGTGCACTCAGTCTCCAGAAACTGGAGTGTTCATTTCTCCAATGAATTTGACCCAGCCTCTAAGACAGATACTGAGTGAGGGTGGCCCCCAATTCTGGCTTTATGTGAGCCTGACGTGAATTAAACTTGCTTGGTTTTACAGCAATCAGATCTGAACTGAGATCAACAGAGCAGGAGCAATCTCCGTGGTTTTCTCCCCGGCTCAGTTGTTTATGCATTTTCTGCCTCGTGTCTCCAAAACGAGTAACCAGCCTCGAGTGCATTGCACAGGCATTATGAATGGGAATAACGCCTTAAGCAGCTGCTAGTCATTCAATTCTTCGAGGATTATGAGTCTCGCTCCAGTGATCTCTGCCTTAACCTACCCATAAAACCAGCTGTGCATTAGCCCTCCCCATTTATGGTCACTGACACTTCTCAGGGAGTGTTTACATCTAAACCCAGGTTGTATAAACAGCACAAGGCAGGCTGCATTGTGAGTTCTTTCAGACACACAAGCCCCAGCTTCTTTCTTTCCATAATTTAAAAAAAGGCTCTCCATTATTTTGTCCTTATTTGCTTTTCAAATAAGAAGGCAAGGCACTTCTATCAGGGATGGAGAACTGCACTGGGAAAGATTAAAAGGGATAATAAGCACAAAGGCCACTTATGCACCCATGACCCATGGTGAGGAGACAGAAGCAGGAGAGGAGGAAAACAGGAAATCACAGAAGCTAAACTCTGTGCCTTATAACTGATGCTGCTGGTCCTTCTTCCCTCCAGCTTGGCTTCTGTTCCCCTTCATTACATCTGCTGAAACAGCACTTGGGAGCTGCTGTCTGATGCAAGTATTGCAGCCTGTGGCTCAAACTGATGGTTAAAGCCTACAGGTGCCATTGTCCTCTGGCTGCAGAGCCCAAGCAACTGCCAAGGACCTCCCAGAGATTCCTCTTTAGCTTGAGGAATAGAAACCAGTACTTTGCAGTTGATAATGTTGGACTCTCTAGATATTTTGGTAATGACCTTCCCAACAGTTTATCTTCTTGTCTATTTTGCAGCTTGACAATATACTCTCTAAGTCCCAGCTAAACAAACATTTAAGAGCATGACATCCATCCATACTGGGGTGGTCTGCATTGCCATTTATTTGAGAATCCTTGGTTTTGGACTATGATGCCTTTTTTCTGCCCTATTAGTTTATGGTGTTCCAGCCCAGAATTGTCTACTTTTCAGGAAGGTTGGATGTGAAGTGCTTTAAAGTCTTCTGTATTACAGTTTGGCATGCAATCATTAAACAAAGACCAAAAAAAAGGGTAAAAACCCCCAAAACAGAACACAACTCTAGAACACACAAAAAGTTCTAAGAAAAAAACAAGCACCTAAACACCACAATCTAAAAAATGGAAAGGCACATGGGGCTGCAGGAGCATGAAACCACAAGCCTTACAAAGTGACTCCCAGGCTCTCACAGTTAACTGCAGGCAGGAATTCACGTCCTGCTCTGCTGAGCCAGAGCAATCTAACACTAATTTTATACCAAAGAATGCAGCCTCATCTTACACTCCTCAGTTAAAAAAAAAAAAACCAAAACCACCAACAAACCAAAACAAAATAGAACATGCCTAAAATGCTTCTGCTCCTGTCTAGACTTATGCAGCCAAAGGGAGTAATTTTCCTTTTTGTCCAAGCTATGAACCAATCCTGGCCAATTAAGCGATGCTGATGGTGGAGGGGGATGCAGAGCCTGCAGCAGTCCCTGCAGGGGCAAGAGCTCTGTTTAAAACAGTGAGTAGGGCTCTGCAGCTCCATGTTTGCTCTCAGGATACCCATCAGGCCATCCTTCCCCACCACTGTAACTCCTTCCTTGGGATGAAACAATAGCAGTGCTGCTTTGGTACAGAAAACATCCAAACTGACATAGGAGAAGCAAGCTGGCCATCCTTCTGGGCAGGGTCCATACACCTCACCTGATCAGGGCACAATTTTCCAAGCTGTTGGCTTCTTCTCCAGGTTAAGCAGCTGCCCTACCCACAGGGGATGTTCAGGGAGTGGGGCAAGGGATGCAGCTGCTATGTCTACCCCAAGTCCATGAGGACTCCCACTCAAGGCAAGGCATCTGAGTGGTTTAAGGTGTAAGGTGCTTAAGCATTTACATTGGAACATGTTTCGTTATAATTGCAAACTGCTCTCAGTAAGATAAGGCTATTGGGATTAGGCTGCCCAAGTGATCTTATCCATTTAACCAGCTACCAGCAATAGCTTTACTAGACACAGGGCCAGAAAGCAGCCAGGCCAGCCAGGGCAGAGCAGCCTCTCCATCAGCCCTCACCACTCAGCATGGCAGATTAAACACTCAGAGTTCATTGGGACAGAGAGGCAAAGCACACATATAAAGAAAAGACCATACTTTAAAATTATACCAGTAACTATTTCAGTGGATATCAGGAGCTCTCAACCTTCTTTTAAGATCTAGGAAGCAGTGGGGTAGGATGAGGGTTGAGGAAGCATATTGGAGGGTTGGCAGCATATTACAAAGTGACTATAATAAAGCCTCTTGGAGAAGTAACTGGGGATTTCATATGATTTTAGAAAAATCCCTTGTAAACAGAAAAACTCAGAATGATTCAGAGATATTTGACTTTAAGAAACTACATTAGCTTTAGCCCATAGTGGAAATTTCTGTTCAGAGAAACATCTGTGTTGATTTAGGTATGAGTGAAACCTAACATCTTCTCTAAGTAGCAGCACTTCAGCAACAAAAAACAAAAAAGGGCAAGAAAAGCTCCTGTCACCTTGTACCAGATCTGGATCTCAGTAGCACAGATGCAAATGTAGAGGAAACAGTGCTGACTCCAAAGGGAAGACCACTCCAGACTTACACTGGACTCAGAGATTAGCACCTGCCCTTCCAGTCCCAGCCCAATATGTAAGCAAGGAAAAAAAAGCTCCCTATGATAGCTGAAGTGATGTTCACCAGAAGTGGGGAAACCGCAGTGCCAAGGGCACCAAGTCACACACCAGTGGTGTGGCTGCAGGCAGACAGGGCACAGCAGCACTGCCAGCACAGAGCCTGGCACGATGGGGAAATGGCTGAGCTCTGCTTTCCACCACCACCTTTTCTGCTGATGCCTGGACTCTGTCACACCTGAATTAGTATGTTATCCCATACATGATACATTTTAAGCGTGGCCCACCGTGGCACAGCATAGCAAATATTTGAGATCCAGTCCAATCCTTCTCCCAGCCAGTAAATGCCCCCAACATAAACCTACACCATTGAATTAATGAAATAACCTGAAGGAAGTTTCTAAGAGACTGTCATGCATATTAAATCAGAGCAGCAGAGGGCTTGAAAGACTGATATTCCTGACTGTCTGATGCTTAGGTTTACATTCCTGAACTTTCCACTCATTGAAAATTGGATGTTGCCAACAAAAAAGCCTTACAGAGATAGATACAATTCCAATACCATAAATGCCAGACATTAAACAGTACAATAGAAAGTTTTAGGAATATCAGGTATTGAATCAAAGCTAATTTTTGTATCAAGCATATCAAAAAGGATAATATCTGCTCCTTAATAGTGTTAGTGGGGAGGGAAACAAAGAAGGACTTCCAAAGAAAAGGGATGGGGCTCCCCACTGGGCTCAGCAGAAGCTATCTCCAAGTTCTGAGAAGTCAACCTCAGCATGGCTAAAACAGTGACTTGAATATAAAATGAAAAAAAAAAGTAATTAAAGTGGTCTCTCTTAGCTGACAGCTGTAGACAGCCACCCTCCTGACAACCTCTGTGACAGCAACAGTCCATAAGCCAAGAGTAAAAAGAAGGAAAGATATATATAAAAGTAATAGTAATAATATAATGCCGTCTGTGTTCAAAAAAAGTTTTTTGTGATCAATAATTAATGCTGGAAGAGAAGGTAGGGTTGTTATATCTGTGTGCTCAACAAAGGGGTCAGACAGACATCTGACTCTGATCTCAGCTTCACTAAAGTAAGCGAAGATCATTTTTGGAGATTGTGGTCAAGTCACTCAGTGTTCACAGCAGGTGTGTGGTGACACACACACACAGGTCTGCACAAGGATCCTGAACTGGGAGTTTCCAGCCTAAATATCTGTACATCAGATCACACTGTACTGCTGATTCACAGAGCAGCAGAGAGTTATTTTATGCTTTGGGTAGCATGTCCTCATTGGTACCTACCTGGAGGTTAATCAGTGTGGGCATGGAAATATTTACAATTGCCCCCCATGAGGGATGCTGGGATCCTCACCGGTGAGGATCAAACCACAGCAGGACTCTGAGGGCACACACTGCCCCAGACCAGGCAGCAGCAGCATGACAGACTGATGCTGACCATGCTGAGCTGCACCCTCCCAAGGGCCCAGGCAATCAAACACAGAGGACATCTGCTGTTTCATAAGACCTCAGGTTGTGAACAAGCTCAATCCCTTGCCCTATTCCCCTTCTCCTTCTCACTTAGCAGCTATCAAGCATTTTCTACATGCTGCTTTCATCCCTTCAGCTATCATAGAGAGCTTTTCCCATTCACTGCAGTTTACAACAGCAGTCCAAGTGACTTTGGACTATTTGCATACTAATTTATAATTAAAAATAGAAAAAAAACCCCAACGGGGTAGTTTTAAATTCCAGGAATCTTTTTCCCTGGTAAAGTTAACAGGTAATGCTAGGAATCCTCATTTCCTTTTGATAACCAACACCAGAGCTTTGCTCTATGGAACAGGAGTGCCTGGAAAACAATTGATTTTCACCAAAATAAGCATGGAGGCTGGCAGTGGGAGTGCCACACCTCTCTTCTGCACCAGCAGTCCAGCAAAAAGCTTCCCTGAGCTTGGCAGTCACCAGAACACAAGGAAGAGCCAGAGGAGCTATGCATCACATCTGGCTGGTTGGGGATTTTACAGCTGGGTCAGCCCAGGAGGAGAAAGGGCAGGGAGAGAGGGGACATGTTCAAAGCGAGCCTTGGATTCCTTCCTCCAGATGCAAAGCTGCCTCCAAGATGTCAGCAGAAGGAATTGCTATCCTGTCTGGCTTGGCTGGTGATTCAGACACATTATCTGACTTCAGGGCATTCCAACAGCATTGTCTGGTAATAGGTAAATCTTACCCACCATGGGAAAGTCCGAAAACTGAAAAGGATAGGAGGACAGGGGGTTAATGTCTGTTGGCACTGTTAGTAACACAAGGGTGCTTTAAAGCTCCTGACTTAACTACCCTCTTCTTGTGTTTGCAGCAGAATCTCTGCAAAGACAGACACTAATTAGCTTTGACTAATTAATGAAGAAAAAATCTAATTAGCAACCCTCCAAACTTTGGATGACCTCTCTTCCCAGTGCTTGCTGTGGCATCCCTGAGTACTCATAAATTGCTTCCTTAGTGCAAAAGGAAAGGACAAAGGCTAACAAAAGGGTGAGTGGCAATAGTAGCCATGGGTCAAAATGCAAGATTCATTGGTAGCCTCCAATACCAGCATGACAAGGGAAAGGGATTGGAGATTGGATTGGCTGGAGATAACAGCAACTAAGGTACCCAACAGCTGGCTCCTGCCCCATCCCCTCTGTTCTGAGGCCAGACAGTCCCACCTTTTGTGCCACAGACCACCTCCAGCAAAGCCCATGAAGGACTCCACCATCCACCAACAGTTGTGTGTCACTGTGTATCCTCTGATGTACTCCTGATCCTTGGAATCCTGCTGCCTCAGAAGACAGAGAAAAAGGAATCAAGACAGTAGTAAGTTAAGTTAAGTAGTAACAGGCCAAACTCCAAGTCTCCTGACCTGGCAGAAGGAGGCAGCAGGTACATTCTGCCCTGAAAAGAGGGATCCTTCATGATGGGACTCAGCAAGGTGAACACTCCCAAAACAAAAGTGCTCCACCTCACCTGATGGCCATGTGAGATTTGTATTTTGAGAGGAGAGTTCAGCGGTTTGAAAGCAACAGCAACAAGCAGCATAAATGTTCTTATTAAAAATTTGGGATAAAAGTGAAGCATTTACTTAGGCATGAAAGTCTGAGCAATTCTTACCCTAAAATTTCCTCAGTAAGAGGTCTTTATTTACAGTACAGAACATTTGAAGGGTTTATATTGGCCAATAACATTGACGGTGTGGTATCAGACAGTACAAACTGAAGGCTCACTGTCCATTTGGTGAATTTCAAAACATCTTTACTGGAATAAGCTCATTCCACCCCATTTTTTCCCTTCCCAGCAAAATCGTATTAACAATCTACTTTAAATCCCTGTTTCCTGGCTGAATTAAAAGTCAAAATCAATGAGAAATGCATATGTTTAGAAGACTTCAGCTTCATGACTCTCAGCTAAAATAAATTTGAAGACATGATTAACATTGAATGCATTGATCTATCTATTTATCCAGTAAGATGATGTTTTAATATACCCAGGACAAACAGTAATTCATGTGCAAACATATTTGAATTGAAAAATTAAAGTAAACCATGAATTATTCCACTATCCATCATATTTACAAAAGCTCCTATGGCCATTTCTAGCTGGCTAAATCATAACATAATCCCTAGATATACTAAGCAATATATTTAATAGTTCCTTCCATTTTGTTGTGGCATATTTTTTACTTTCTTTTCCTTTTTAGAATTTGCTCTCTCAATTTACCCTTCATTTCATTAAAACTGCATGTTAGATATCTGTTTCCCCTACCATTCGTAAAAATGCAGTTAAAATTACCGCAGCTAAGAAAGAAAAATATTTTTCTCTTTTTTTTTAATCCTGCTTATTTTGTATATTCTAAGCATCTCTGTTTCTGCTGAATATCTGGCAGTTTCTTTGTTGTCTGTGTGTGTTGTCTTTCACATAGCAACAGAAGAAAGAGCGGGGATAAAGAGGAAAAAACCTCTCCACATGGGAAAATATGAGCTACTCTTGAACCCAAAGAACTTAGTACACTCAGAAGAGCTAATTAACAAGCTAAATAATACACTTTGGAAGCAAACACTGAGGCACAAATACCAGAACCAGAAATGAGAATCTGAGGGTCAAAGCAATTCACAACACAAACATGAGTCAACAAAGTTATGCTGCTACAAAAATCCCCAAAATCTTGAGTTTTAGGAAGAGAAATGGCATACATAAGAAATGGGAGATAATTGCTCTGTTTATTCAGCCTTTGTGAGACCTCAGTCACATTCCTGTGTCCAGGCTCAGACAATGCATTAACACAGATACAGCAGCAGAGAAATTTAAAACAGCCCAGGCCCTGATTAGGGAAGCAAAAGTCAGAAGATGTTTAAGAAATTTAACCAATGATGGAAGGAATTAGAATAGAATTAATTGCACAAAGTAAAAAAATAAAAGAGGGTTAAGAAATAAAAACATAAAAAGTTAAGCTGAAAAAAAATTAAAATTTAAAAAAAAAATTAAAGATTACTATGACCAATGGTAAATGGACAAAATACCTCCAGTTGCAACAAAATGCATTTTAGTTGGGTATCAAGAGAAAACATCATTGAACAAGGATTAACTTCATGGAATTTTACAACAGCAGCTTAGACAAATGAGATCAGGGCAAGACTTTTTCTTGTCCCAGTGCCAGAAACGAGATCATTTCTTGCAAATGCGTATCATTGTTTAGGATTCTTAGGGAATCCTGTTCCATGCCTGAAGCTGAGGATGGAACAGCAATACAGGTAACAAATAGAACAGACAGAACAAACAAATAAACAAGCAAACAAATGAATCACTCCATCCAGCACTTCCTTAGATCATAGGAAGGGTAATAGCTTGACAAGAGACATTCATTCCATCTGCATTTCACTGACATTACCCTGTGCTAAGATCCTTGATGTTCATCTTCATACTGCAAAAAATTTATTCCTATATTTAGCTAAACATCCAACCCTGACAAACAAATGTTTCATCAGCACTCTTGATTAGCAAGGATGGAAGAGCACAGATCTCTGCTGCAGTTCTATCTCTGCTCCCAGAAATATTCCCCCACCCCACTGAAGGGAGGTTGTGCTTCATGGACCAGAAGCCACTGCAAAAAGTCAGAGATCCCACACCCTGTGGCTGGTGGGCACTGCCAGGCAGCTGCCCTGGGCTCGGAGCTTGGCTTCAGCGCTGCCTCACAACCGTTCCTGCCACACCTGACTCCTCCATGGAGCCCCTATAAAATACCCAATTCATTATGTCCACTCCATTCCCTGAGGTGATTGAAACAAAAAGCTGTTCTGGCAGAAAAGCTGAGGAAATGAAACACGAGGGAGATGGGGAAAGAGAAGGAGAAAAATCGAAATCAAGAATAGAAAAAACCACTCAACCAGGTGGATGGAATGAGTCCAGAATTACTAACAGCTCGGGAGCTGAAAGAAAAAAGAAAATGAACACCTGGGCATATTGTGAGATTAAAAGTGTATTTAGTGTGTGTGTCCCAAAAAGGGCAAGTCATAGATCTGAACCATGGGCTGAGAAAAGAAACTCTCTTTCCCACAAAGAAGGAATCTCACAGCATTCAAGTTCTGGAAAGAATAAATATTTATTCATAAAGATAGCTTTCTCTTTTCCTGCCAAAAGTAATGAAGATCATACTCAAAATCTACCACCTGCACTCGATTACCGGTTATTTAACCACAACCAGATATTTCAAAAATGTAAATGAAGTACACTGATGGACAGAAATGCCAGTTCCCCATGAAATTCCTTCCGTAAAGCTGGGATTGCCACGGGCTATAATTAAAAAATTGTCAGTGTCTGAAGCCCCAAGTATTTTCCCACAGAAAGATCCAAGATTTGTACGCTCTGTGGCAAATGTTAACACCGGCACTGGGAAGGTACAACTACAACTCGGGAACAGCTAAATGGAGGCTGATTCACTGGTACTTCTGTAGTACTTCACAAGTATTAAAGCACCTCTTGTTCTCACTCTGCTTCTCCTTTTTACTCTGTTTTTTACGAAACAGAAGTGTTCAGAAGTACTGATCCTACATGGTTAACTCAAACAAAAAATTGCCAAACTACATCTAAACTGAATCTCCTAAACTGAATCAAATCTCTTCCTTTCTTTGTCTTCTGGTGCAACTCATGGTGACTTACTGTTAACACTTTACCCTTACCAAATGCCTTTCAGTTTTCAAAGGGAAAAAATCCGCAGAAGCACAAGGAGTTCATTCTGGTGCTCTAGACAAGCAGGTAAGGAAGAAGTCTAGCAATGTGCAGAAGCTTGTGTGCGACCTGCCACAGACCCACAGAGACATCCCCAGGAGCAGCAGGGGATGAACAACCTTTCACCCAGGAGGAATGTTCTGCCAGTTTTTGGCAGTTATGTTATAAAAGGAGTTTGAAGTGATTTGGTTTAGGCACTTAGATATGGGTGGTTGCAGAGGTAAATGAGCCACTCCCTCATCTAAGGCAGGAACTTGAAAACACCCCTTAAAAAGAGTATAATCTGTTATTAATAAATCTTCAAAGGCTGCTGACATGCCCAAACACAAAGAAAATGAAGTTTTGCAAATGATGGTATTCAAGGCTCCTGCCTGCTTACCATCCACTCATGAACCAATATGAAGAGCAACAGAGGGTGGCTCTTACACAAAAGACAGACACCGGAAACTCTAAAACCCGATTAGTGTCCATGCCCATGAGCTATCCGACTTCTTTTTTTCTTATGTTTTAACTGCACATTTTCCTATTTTTACAAACCTGCTTCCTGCAGATATAGGAAAGAGCCATGCAAACAACAAGGGGAAGCTGATGACACAGGGGAAAGAGTGAAGCTGCCTAACAAAGTTTTCCAAATAAAGCATTTGGAAAACAGCAATTTCTTTCCTCTAAATTCACATAGCTACAACAAACTTCTGTAAAGGAACTGGAGAATAAGAGAGCTAACATAAAATAACGCAAGGGTTCTTTTTTTTTTATATTTTTCCCTGCTGTTGTTGGGTTGGCAGTGCTCCCCTAAAAATGCATCCCCTCCTTAATGAGGGGGCCTTAAGAAAGTGGGCTGCTAAAGTTAGAACATGCTCAATTCAAAACCAAAACAAACGTATTCTCTGGCTTGCACATATTTCATCACTGAGGTAAGGGATTGGCAAAATTATTAATTAACTAGAGCATTTAAGGTTTTTTAATCCCAAAGGCCAGTTGCATGTAAGCTTGGCAATGGTCCTCAAGGGACAGCTCACCGAGGTACCTTGTTCCAAGCAGATACTCCTTGGCACAGCCTTTATGCTGACTAATATTAAACACACTTCTACCAGAATCCAAGCCTACCACCAGCCAGTGAGAGTCATCCTGAGCAGAAATGACTTAGGCTGCACGTGCTTGGATGCTGGGACTGCTCTTTTGGAGAGGGTGTCCACTACCAGGACCAAGCACTGGTAAAGTGCAGGGTGGACAACTGAGGGAGTTGCTGTTCCACAGGAACTGGCCAATCTGCTGGGCCCAGCACTGCAAAGCCTGCTGTCATCATAAAAATGATGGAAAACTGAGTTGGTCCCACTCACCATGGGTGGGCCAGGATAGGAGCTGGGTTATGGGCAAGGAAATCTATAGGTACAACTTCACTGTTGGTAGACACATTTAGGCACAATAATTCAATTTATGACATTTCCTTTTTTTCTCCCAGATCTCTCAGCAGGGTTCATGGGAAGATTATTTATAAAGCCCTCTTTGGTGCACCATGATTCCATCAGGAATGGTTTGAATATTAAAAGATGTATTAATTACCATTGCTTCCAATTCTTCTTTGCACAATGAAGAAGTAAAATGTTTCTCATTTGCACGGACTGAGAGTATTTGTTTAAAATGTTCTCAGTATCATTAGGATCTAATCAAAACAGAGTGCATGATAGTTATGCAGGAAATACAAAAAAAATTACCTGCTGCTTAAGTATCCAGTTTTCTAATAATATTGCAATAACATCTAGACAGATAATTGGCTTCCCAGTTATAATGGAATTCCTTATCTATGTTACTAAAATTACCTATTGGTATTTTCAAAAGACAAGGAAAGGTTGGGAAGAAAATGATAACTGTCTCCAGTATGGAGAGATTTAATCAGGAAGACAAGTAAAGATACATGACCTGGCTTCTTTTGGGAAAAATAAAAATTATTGAAATAAGTTTTATGAAAGCTTCAACCCTTTTGGAAAATTATACAAATGTAATTTAAAATTAAAATTTAGAATAAATTGATTCATAACTGCTGGGTTGTTTTTAATGACCTGTTTGAAGGTTCCTGCAGGTAAAAAACCTGATTTGAATATTACAAGTAAAGGTAGGAAAAGTACAAAATATTTAAACAGTTTTACTTCAAACTGCTACTAATTGTGACCTCTCCTTTCCTGTCTATCATAAAGAATGAATAAAGGGCTACATTTTCACCTACTTTATTACTGCCTTTTCACCTACTTTATTACTGCCCTTTTTTGAATTTTTGGTTGTCCGAGTCCCAAGAAGCTACAAAGTGACTCAGTTTCCCAGATCCTGGGCATACAACCTTGGAAAAGCAAAATCTTTTAGAAATTCCCAAAGTGTTCTTCCATGAACCATAACACTGCTTTTGAATTTAAGCAAAGGATTTTATGAACTATCAAATGTTCCTACACTGTGAACAACACACAAAGCTGGAAGTGTTCCTTCATGCAGGCCTGTGCTGCTGTGGCCATCCTCACAGCCCTCCCCGATTTCCAGTCTCTGCAGCTTCAGCTCTGCAGCCACTTCTGCAGCCTTTGATCTCACATACAGAAATGCATTATCAAAGTCACAGGCTGGACTGCAATTTATTTTCAAGAAGATCTTGGTCTTCTCAGCATCCAGTAATTCACAACTGCCTGGAATATAGTTAAAAGATGCTGTCCCCAGATAATTGAAGTTACCACCTGAGACAGATATAAAATTTCCCCAGAGCTGGAAAAAAGGTTTTCAAACCTTTGTTTTTTTTGTTCTTTAGGCAAAGCACTTCTTTAAATGACAGCTCTTTTAATACTGTGATATTAATACTTTAATAACTTAATACTTTAATAACAATAAAGTATTTATTAATACTTTAATAAAGCCATGACTTTAACACCTATCATTAAGTGTTGCCTGCTATTCTTCCAGAAATATTCAGGCATTCCTCTAAACTTTCCTTGAATTTTGCATTATACCTCACCTGGGACATAACATTTCAAAAGCATGATTCACTTGACAAAATGCCTTTCTGAGGCGGCATCCCTCAGTAAGGTCTTCACTTGCATGAACAGTTACCAAAGTGTGAGCAAGTACAGAGCACACACTTTAATGTGACCGTAAGAGGGGCTGGAGATGTGGGGTGGGGAGAAAACAAGCCTACAGTGTTATAACTTCTAGGTAATTCTCTCTGTAAGTCAGCTAAAACTAGCTACTAGCACAGTTTAAATGTCATTAACAGTAAGTATAATTTACCAGTTGTGAGAGTTATGTCCTTTTGAGGAATTGAAACTAATAGGTACTTGCAGAGATGGTAATTTCTAAGTGGAATTTGTTTGATGCTTTTTTAGTTAACATGCTTTGGTAGAAACAGAGTCTAGCCACAAAATCTCACTTCCTATCTGAGCTCTAGTGTCAGGCTCTAAAGCAAAGTTTAATCACTGTGCAGCTAATGATATCCAAAACTCCACTTTAAGTCTGGCTAGAAAAACCAGCTCCTCTCTGCCCCTCTGTATTCAGAGGGTCTGAATCCAAATGTCATGCTCAGACCTACCCTCCTCACAAGGAGGGCAAGCCAAGTAAGTCCCAATAGAGTATGTACTTGCAAGTGGCCTAAGAAAAAAACACTTGCAAACGAGGGTTGTACAAATGTACACAACTCAGCTTTTGTTCTTCTGGAGAACTTCCTATCTGATGGTTTCTCTTTATTTTATTAACACTTGCGTTTCAGGACACGTATGAACATTATCTTCATCTTACAGATAGGAAACAGAGATATTTATTCAGATAAGGCACAGAAAGGTAAAGTGACTTGCCTGAGGTCACATTAAGGTTTCTGGCAGAGGCACGATCTTTCTTAATCTTCTGAACTCCAGGCCTCTGTTTTAAATTACAAGACTCCATCAGGTTTATAGCATCTCACCCTGCCCTGCCAATCGTCTGCAGTGCCGAATTTGCTCCAAGCAAAATGCATTCATTGATGAACTCTATTACTTGTTCCTAAACATTACTTATGGACTGCTACTTCAAATGAAATTCTCTGCACTGCAGTCATATTTTACCTACATGGTTATTCTAATTGAGTATTGAGCAAAGTGGCTAATTAGGAGTCTTCAAGGGACTGTTTGTTTAATTTTGTTTTGGAATGTGTGCTTGCATAAATGCCATACAAGAAAAAGTCTGGAGGCCACAATCATCTGCAATGTAAAAATATTTCAGTTTCTGTGAAGTTTTCCCTCCCCCGAGGGCTCTAATTCATCTCTCCTAGTTGATAAATCAAGTCAAAAACACCCTCCCCCCCTTGCTTTGGTGTCTAGCAGAAATATGACCCTTTTCTTGTCCAGGCATGCAGACAAGTGATGAATCAGACTTTCCCTGAGAAACTGCTGCAGCTCTTTTCCTAAGGCACATTACTGCCTGAATAACTCAGGTTTTCCTGAGCAGCAGGCCTGCTTAAGCAGCCTTTATTTACATGAAGTAGAACAGAAGAGGTATGGTCTGAGTCTCATCTGTAGAAGGTTATCAAGTGCCATCCAGATAACCTCTCCAGAACACCAAGAGGTCTTGCATGGCGCTTTGCTGCTCCTGTCTGACTGCTGAGACAGTGCCAGAGCTCTCAGCTGCTTGCAGCAATCCCAGCCCATGCTCTACCATTCACTGAGAGGCATTTAGGCACTCTGGGCACACCAAAAATATCTGTGATGAACGCCAAACGTGACTTACCATTACCAGCAATACACATGAATACCCACACCTCCTTAAAGGAGGTTAAAAGGAGTTTTAACTTGAATCAGTAGCATAACTCATTATGATCCAAATCACAAGTATTTCAAAATACTTCCAACTCATTAGAGCCCTCGAGCAAGTGGATTTCCCCACAAAACTGTTTCTTCCCCTTCAATATGGAACAGGGCCAATTTCTTTTCTGCCCTATAGCAAAAAGACAGAAGCTGATCCAAAGAACAGAAGAGATGCAGGCTATTTAGATATGTGAAGGTAAATCTGCTATAGCTTTAAAAATGTAACTGCTCTCCTGATTTTCCAGGCTTTCTATGTCTCAATGGTGAAGCCCATGCTCTTCCTTAGCATGACATTTAACACTGTGGTTACTAAACCTTTTGCTCACACTGTTAAGTACAAACGTGACTGAATCAAGAAAATACAAGTTTGGTCAGTGTTCAGGCAATAATGAATTAATTTGTTCTCATCGTACTCATGCAACATTTATGAACACTCCCATTCTACAGAAGAAATTACTTCTGTAGAAAGACAAGGTTTACAGCCTCATTTCCTGCAAGTTGTCAACCAACCATATAAGAAATTTGGAGTCAGGTCATTTTTATTTCTTGTACCCTGAAGCTTGCAACAACTAAGTGTGA
This sequence comes from Molothrus aeneus, assembly GCF_037042795.1. Taxonomy (NCBI): domain Eukaryota; kingdom Metazoa; phylum Chordata; class Aves; order Passeriformes; family Icteridae; genus Molothrus; species Molothrus aeneus. Next base: position 136,927,508 of record NC_089646.1, on the reverse strand, counting down.
TTATTTGAGTTTCCCTACACACTTCATTTTCTGCCCTCTTTGACTCCAGGTACAAACATGGCCACACTGAACTGACATGCAAACAACTTTCACACTATTATTTAATCAAGCCAGGATCTCACTTTCTCTGATTTGATAAGGCACTGGTCACGTAGAAAAAGAAATACTTGCTCCCAACAAGCCATGTATGGCCTGGCAAGGACTCAGTCCAGCTAGGGCATCCAGCTGGAAATGACAGGCAGCTGAAGCAGTGTATTCCTCCTCTCACTAGCTCTACAAGTAGAGAGAAGCCTATGGGTGATCTTTTATCTTCCAATTCTTCCAAGTATTAGTTGGAGGGGGGGGGGTGTTCTCTTTTTAATTTTCTTTTAAATGAGAATAAGCTAAAAACTGACAAATATGCCAACTACTTAAAAGAGGGGGGAAAGAAAGCAAAAAAAGCAAGGCATGGAGAATCTGTTCCTGACCATAACTGTCTTGCAGCTTGGCAGGGTATTTTGAACTTTGCATGCAGCATATGGTTTGCTACAGTATATGCTCCATAGGGGAACGGTAGGGCAAGAGTAAATAAAAGTCCTGCTAAAGCAATAACCTTGTTTATGTTGGACCTTCCTATACAGTGCTTCCAGTTGTTCCCAAATCTCTTCTTACTTGATCAGGTGTACTTGGCTTTGTATGTTTTCCCAAACTGCTTTGAAATACTTAAAGAATGGGATTAAGGAGCATAAGCTATGTGCACTGGAAACAAAATACAGTGCACCCCATGGCTTTACAGATGTTAACTGCTAATCAGTTGTGGAGAGCACCAATATTTAAGAAATTTGGTGGATCAAATATGGCAAGCCCTATAACATGAAACAGACTACCAGTCTTGAAGCATTTTTCTACAGCCCGGCTCCCATTTCTTCCTTCTAACTAAGGAAGACACTAAACAGACTTTTTTCATCTCCCAAGAGCTGTGTGCTAGAGTGCTGCAGAATGTCTGCATCCAAATGATTGTTTATTTGGATCACTATAATCCAGACCAATTTACACAAGAAGGGTCCCCATGTACGTGGGCTTGTTTCAGTTCATTCCTACTTCACACTTACACCAGGACTCCCCATGCTCCCTGAGTAAACACACATGTTTGAGAGATGAATCAGTAACTGAAACCTAATATAAAGTTTGCAAACACCAAGCAAAAAGCAGCACAGCTGTAATGCACAGACCCCCACTGTGCAAATGACTGCAGCTTCCTGTCTAAAATAGCTTCAAGCATTTTATTAATTCAGAGAAGGTCAGACTTCCATCTCAACATCCACTGGTTTCAAGAGTTTGTGCTGCATGTTGTGAGATCACTGGGTATGGTAACTGGCCAGCCAGGTATGTCTGAGCAATGAATATCCTCAGTGTGGCTGAGACCCAAACACAAAGCCTCAAGAAATAAACAGAGCCTCTGCAGCACAGTAACTGACAGCCTTTGGGAAAGGCAGTGAGCTGACATTCAGGATGATAACTGGGAGAAATCAGCTGGGATGTGTATGCAAAGCACTGCACTATCTCGTCTTGATAAGGCTTCTGTTATTCACCTCTGCTCTCAAACTACTCCTCCACATCCTTGGCAGTCACATACTCCACACAATTTCAAGGAAATGACTGAACGTGCACACTCACAGTGCCACTCTGAACATGGCACAGGCAGCATGGTCAAAGCTGCAGTTCACAATTTCACAAACCCCTCCACCATCATCACCTTGTAAAAACTTGTGGATTTGGGCATTCACACTGCTTCCAAGTGCTGCCCCCCACACCTGGCAGGAGTGCTCCTCACAGCTCAGGAGTCACATTGTACCCAACTGTGTAAGATGACTACAGATGACTGGGAAGATGAAGATTCCAGGTGCTTATTGAAGAGGCTGAGTTAATTAAATAACACTGAACACTGATTGTGCTGAGCTTTGCCCTCCCTCCACTAGCTAAGCCAAGCTGACAGAGGAGGTCTAAGGGGATGTTAAACATCCTACCTACTTAATATCAACTAACTTGAAAAATTAATCAAGGAAATTCACATTAATACAACTGACAGGCAAATGTAATTACACTGTGCATAACATTTAATTCAATATGGTTACTGAGCCTAAAAAGCACATTACTTTCTTTATGAGATTGCTTTGCTATTTATTAGGGAAAAGGTCTTTGTAAAATGACTCTTTATTCAGCTGCACAGAAGAGAGAGAGATCTGGGAGCTACTCCCATGGCATGGAAATTGCTTTATTCCCTTCAGCTAGATTTTCTGTTTAAAAATGAGATGTAAATCAAGGCCAGAATTGCACTACTGCTCTTCTACTTCTTTAGAGTAACTTCAGGGTGCCCACTGTGGAAACCCAGCTTGAGCTGCTGCCTTCCTATTTGTCCAACCCTTCACATAGCTCCCATACAGACTCCAAATTGCTGTTTATCTTGTTTTTAACAATACTTTTGTTTTCTCCCTTACCCAATAAATGTCCTGTTCAACTCTAGGTTTCAAAACTGTATCAGATGGCAGAGTTTAGTTTTCTTGCTTCTTGGGAAAGGAATAAGCAGCACTGGTGACAGAAGAGTCATCTACTTGTAGACCTCAGCAGAACTCACTAATGCATTTTAAATTAATTTGAAAGGCTGTCTTGGCACAGGAAGGTCAGACCTTCCTCTTTTAATTAAAACTTAAAACAAAAAAAAAGCAGGGTGAATTTATACCTTAATCTCCTTCTCTGGTCAAACCACATAGCTTTACTCACAGCTAGCAAGTGGACTTTTTTTAAAGCTCTGCCCTTCACTCATAAACAAAACCAGCCAGAACTCTGTCTCATTATAGCCTGCACAGACACATGGTCCTGCTGTGAGGGCAGCCCCATGCAGAGAGCTGCACAACAGCAGAAGGAACAGTTGTCTGCTAGTTTCTTATTATAACAGAGCCCCTGTTCATAAAGTGCTGGAGCTGCTTAGAAATTCCAGTTTTAAGCCCCGTTCCAATGGTTTGTAAATCTGGATGGGAAAATTTGTGACGGATTGAATCACACACACCAAGCCCTGCTTGTGCAGCAATATGTGACCCCCTGTCAATGGACACACGGATCCAGGGCACTGGCTCCCAAAAGCCATCCCTCCAGCTTGTCACCTCTGCTCTCATGTAAACTGACTTTGGTTGCCAGTTGCAACAACAAACCACAGTGTTCTTATCTCTCTGCTTCAAGAAACATGGCATAAGGAAACATTGAAAGAGCAGATTTTCTCATTTGCTCTTTGGTTTCAGATTTGGGCAAAACATGGCAAATTTCACAGATACTGTGAACAGAAACAGATCTATTGGTTAATAAAGACCTTCCTTCCGCTAGCCCACGTAGTGCTAGCCTTAGCTACACTTTTACAGCTGTCTTAATGAAGTTACAACTATCTCAATACAATCAAAAAAAAAGCAGCAGTTTTGAACCCTGAATTAACAATTATAAAATTAATAGAGAGCTGACAGATGTGCCAAAACATGCACCAGGACAAGCACCCTTTCTTGAGCTGCAGATCAAATGCTACAGCAGGCCTGTCAGTCAGCTGCTGAATGAGTGTGACAGCCCTGAAGTTTGTGTGACAGTGAAAAGAGATTAATAATTGGAATAGGAGTGTGCATTGCCCATAGCTAAGACAAGGGAGGTGCTCAGCATGGCTGCTGATTTGGCTGGTGGCCCCTGCACTCCTGTGGCTGGGATGTAAGCAGGGAGCTGGCAAGGACGTGGGCAGGCTATCACTGTGGCTGCTGGCAGCACCCACAGCCTCTCAAATGGACACATTCATGCAGGGAACCATCTGCCTGCAGCTGCTCTGCACAGGAGCTAGTGACCACCTTAAAAGCAATCCTTCAGAGAGTCCAACCTTACCCACTGACTGCTCTTCCCATCGATGGCTGGCACAGAAACATGGGCTTCGCTCCTCTCCCTTTCAATGAGACACGCAGACACACACCACCATGTATAGTAGCAGTGGTCCCCTGAATGGGGAATGACTCCATGATTGCAGAAGGCTGATCAATTGCTTTATTCTTACTACACTATTCCATACTATACTGCTTGAAAAACCCATCGCCCTTGCCAGACATTCTGATACAGCTTTGACCTAACTGGCCAATCAATCAAAACACCATCACCAGAGTCCAATTAGGAAACCAGCTTTTGGTAAACAATCTCCATAACACATTCTACATGTGCACAACGACAGGTGCAGCAAATGAGATAAGAATTGTTTTCTCTGAGCTTTCTCACATCTTCTCACAGCTTCCCAGGAAAATCCTGGGAGAGAATGATGTCTCTCTCTGTTCAGAGGATATGTGATTACCACAACCATGCCCACTCCTCCCCTGGCTTGGGCAGGGGTCCACAGGCTGTGTCCCAGGGTGCATGGCCAGCCTGGCAGCCAGCTGCTCACCCCTGACACTGCCAGGGTCTCCACCTGGGGAAGGTGGACTCCAGTGGCCCTTGGTGACCAATTGGTGTGATCAATTATCAAGAAGCAGTAAAAAAACAGAGCCAGGCAAAGGACCTGTGACGCCCCCAGGTTCAGGCTCCCCAGATCCCAGGTGAGGGAGCCTGAGTACAGTGAGGAGCTGCCTGGCCTGCCCTTGCCCTCCCCAAACCTGGGGGCCCCAGCCCCACGTTCACCTCAGGTGCTCCATTGTAGCACCAGCCTTCCCTTCAGATGGCCTTGGCTGGGCTGGGCAGCCCAGGAGCAATCAGTGCAGGAGGCATCAGCCAGCCCCAAGCTCCAAAAGCTGCTCCTGGGTGCTCTGGGGCTCTGCAATGCCCGCCCTGTAGCTTGGGAACTTCCCAAACATGAAAAAGGGCCAGAGGCTGCTCTGTTGGTGGATGCTGCACAACAGAATACACATACACTGGTATTGGGGAGCCTGCGAATATAAAGAGGAGGGTTTGCATCTGGAAAGTATGAAGTGACCCAACTTGAAAAAAAAAAAATTAAAATCCCTAAAAATGTACTTCAAGTACATGCCTTTCAGTTCCACACTCAGGGCCATTTTTCAGCTAGCTGTCACTTTTCACTTTAAAGGTAATTCCTTAAATCTAAATAAAATATTTATGTTATTCAGTACAAGGCATGAAAAATTTCTGGTTTGCTCATTTCTGCACATGGATTTGAAACCTGCCTGTAATTTCCCTTCTGTTGTTTGCAGGCTTAGCTGCAAATATTAAGTGTTCATTACTACTAAAACTGACAACCAAGGTCAAACCCGGATATTAAGCGCTGGATCATTTCCTGCCTCAGTGACAGATCCTCCCCAAAATGCTTGCTATCACATCAAATCAATTAGATTTTTTTCCTATCTGTATCAGGTTTTCAAGAGCTTACTCATTGGTTATCATGAGGTGGGTTCCTACCCTGCAGGGAACCCTGCACAGGTTGCAAACTGCCAGACCCCTATTCACACACACACACACACACACACACAGAGTAAATGCAAATACCAGTGCTCCACTTATGAAACAGATTCTGGTTTATTTATTTATATCAATATATCAAACTTATCCAGTTTTATTTTCTTCAACCAACGCAATTAACAGCTCACTGCATATACTGTGTAAATAAATCTCCTAATATTGCCATTCCACTTTTGTTTGTTTAAACCCCCAGCTTTAGCAGCTCACAAATCAGAAATGAAAAGGCAGGTTTACTCATCCCTGAGCAAATTTAACTCCTGCTAAATTCAGTGTTATTTTCCTTCTAATTTCATTCAGGCTAAGGCTTTCTTATTCCTAAGTTAAATACTAAACCTATAGTTTTCACCAAACTGAAAGGAAAAAGCTCCATAAAACCACTATCATTATGCATCTACTCCCTATGCTTTTGCTAGCAAAAACTAACCTTTGTAAAGGCCAACTTTTCCTTTTAGTTTTGCATGAGCAAATTTAATGCTGTTCTACTGACCTCACTCCTATTTTTCTATATTAACTTGGCTTAGGCAAGTTCAAGTCACGTGGATGAGACCATGGTGTCTTGCACAATACAGGATTTAGTTTTTTGCAAATATTGGCTTTATCAGAGTAGGTGCTGGTATCCAGCACATAAGAAGTATCATTGAAGTACTAAAATATTTTTTTAAAAGGTTACTAAGGCATTTTATTACCATCAGTATAAAGAGCCAAAATACACCTTCAACTTTTTTCAGAGGAGAGGGAAATTCCTCCTGTATATGCAAAATTCCTCCTGTATATGTATCATCCCTGCCACAGCAAGCACAGAACTAAGTGATACTTAATGAACCAAAAACCCAATCTAAGTTACAAAGGAAAATGAAACCTTCATTTTGAGGGAGTGTAACCAAACATACTTCAAATGCAACACAAAACATTAGGAGGCCAACTTTAAGGACAAAGGCTGCATTCACACATGAGCTATGGCAGCAAGGTGCCCATATGTTCTCAGACCCTGAGGACACAAACAAGTTTCACCCTGGGAAGAGATCCATCCAAACACATCTGGAGGCATCATCCAGCATGTTAAAATGTACAACATCATCTTAGAAATAACCCACTTGGTGTGATGATATGTGTGTGGGACCATCACTGCTTAACACCTAACAGACAAAAGAACAGCCCCACCTAAAATCTTTGAAAAAGGCCTGATTTAAGGTTGTCCTCATCTTGACAGCATATGAAACACAAATTGAGCTTAAACCAGTAAGTAAACTGTTATCACTTGGGGAATTCAAGTATTAAGAAAAAGCTACTTAAAGCCAATTGGGAAATCAAATATTAAATAATAATGTATTAGAACTAATAAATTAAAGATGAAATATGCTTTACAATTCGAGTCAGAACTACCGCTGGGTTTAATCTGAAAAATGCAACATAACTAAGAACAACTGAGGCTGCATTCATCTCTGAATTCAGTGCTGTGTCAGGGAAAAGTAAAACAGAAGGAATCCAATCTCACATGAGGTTTTACCTTGCACTGTTTTGATCTGGAAAACTTGTTTTGAAGTTAGCTTGTTTTCATAGCATTTACTAGAGAATCATGACAAAGGCCAAGGTCCTCCATTGAACCAAAGCTTCCCAGTATCCACCAGTCCCTGCTGTCCTTGCTCTGTTGATGATGCAACACCCAGTGTTCAACCTCTACTGGCTGCACCTCTATATGTGAAGATAAGCACGCCTGCAATCTGTTCCACTTCATGCTAATTACAGACAAATCCTGTTTAGTCTACCCATGAAAGTAAATCGATTTGCATGAGATTATTTACAGGAGTAAACGGGATCTAGACTGGCCCTAAGGATTTGGGGCTTTTGGGTGAGATATTGATGAATTCCCCAGTTGGATGAATTTCTAAGTGCCTTTCCCACTGCATTAATACAGGTCACCAAGTGTGATAGAGAGATATCCTCCCTCCACCAGCCTTCCATAATACAACTTCTTTTTTTTTTCTTTTTTTCTTTTTTCTTTTTTTTTTTAATAGCAGGGTTAGTTTACTAATGCAAATTGTGAGCTTTGCTTTCAATAGCCAAGGGATCTGGTAATAGTAGATAACTGTAAATGCATTTATTTATTTAAAGGTATTCCCAAAGGGACCACCTTCTTTAAACCTGTTTTCATTTTTGAAGGAGATAGATAAAACAATGCTACAACTTGGGCCAAACCTTTCCTTGCCCCATTTACTACAATCCTTGGGGACCCATACATCTGTTTTAAACGAGGCATAGTTTATATACCTCATACATTATTAGCACAGCATTTTCTCCCGAGGCTTTCCAAGCTTTTAGCTCCCTAAAGAGCTGCAGCTACTGCTTTGTGGACCCTGTGTCTTACAACAAGACAATAGGTGCAAGGCAGGTAACTTCTTCCCATGCAGTTGCTAGGATGGCTCCAGCACAGGGCAGTTTTCCTTCAATGGCAACCAGGCCAGACATGACATGTGGAGAGACAGCTGGAGACCTCCAATCCCTCAATTTCAACTTGTGGGAATTTTCCCATTACATGACAGTGCTGGTGCTGGCAGAGAGGAACCACCTCTCCTGTAATTCTGTGAAGCTCAAAAGTCTCAGGTCTAGCACAGCTTCATGGATTTCCATCTCAAAACAGGTGCCATGGATGAAACCATACCCTCAAAGACTACAGTGTTTCTACATTGACTGTACTAAATTCATAGGTATTAACACAGATGTTTTTCTCTTGAATATCTACATTCAGGCAAGACTAGCCCAGCCTGGCTGTGACCCCTTCTCTCACTCAAGCCAAGCCAGGAGTTCTGCACTTTCTCACTTTATTCACTCTCAGACATCACTCAGGTCAACTTACTGCAGCCAACAGAATGGGTGGGATTTTTTTAAACCACTTCTAGGTGACAATAATTTTAAATATACTAACTGTTGCACCAGTTAAAAAAAATTCCTTTGCTCTAGCTCTCAAAGCTGGGTGGCTCTGTGAGTAGTTTTGGTTTTTTTCAGAGGCTGATAACCTTCCCCTTTAAAGCTCAGCAAATGTCAGGTATTTACAGTGTCATTGCTTTTCTAAGGCCTCTGACACAGATACTCAACCATAACCAGGGCTCTTAAACAAACAGCTGCCTTTTTTTTCCCCTAGTTTGCCTGCCCTAACAGCACTTAAAAGCTTTTCAAGCAGTAAATTCCAAGTCAGCTAGAGGACAAGAGACAGAAATGCTTTAACCCAGCTCTTCTGCTCTCCCTGTGATCCTTGCTTACTCTATCCATCAGTGACCTCATGTTAACATGGCAAATTTCCTGGTTTATTTTTTGTATCCACCACAGCCACTCATCTGCTGCTTAGGACAGGCAACACCTCTTCAGTAAGCAATTGCAGGGACACAGAAAAGCAAATCCCAACTCTCTAAACTATTTAGACTCCACAACTGCGAATGCACAACAGCAGCAGCTGCAGGACAACACCCCACAGTCCAGATACGTGCACAGTTCCCACTCCTGGGAATCAGTAAGCATGACGAAGAATTATAAATGACCCTAAAATACAATCCAGTAAGCACTTCAGCCTCAAGCAGTTCAGGGCTAAGAGACAGTCATGGATCTCCTGTCTGTCTCTGAGCAGTCTATCTACAAACTAGCAAGCCTTCATGTGACGAGCTATCCCTTTGCCAAAATCTCAAAAACACTGAATCATTGAATGGTTTGGGTTGGAAGGGACCTTAAAGACCATCTGGTTCCAACCCCTGCCATGGGCAGGGACATCTTCCACTAGACCATGTTGCTCAGTGCCCCATCCAGCCTGGCCTCGATGTGTTGAGTCACATGATGAGGTGAGTCATGCATTGTGTTCCTGACTCCACAGTGTCTCAGTTCATGACAGATTGGGATTTGGAAACACACACACTCAGTCATTTCGTCCAAGATGCCCCCCTTCCAGAGAAGCTTGTCTTCACTGGTTCAGTCTGGCTAAGAAATACCACAAGGCATTTGGCTGTGCTTAATGGTGGGTGTATCTAGCACTGGTATCACAGTCAGGAATGACAATAGAAGGCTGCAACCCCCAAACTTAGCTTATTAGAAGAATAAGATGAATTCAGCTAGATCAGGAGATCTCCTCTGCTAACTTAATTTATTGTCTGTATTGACCAGCACAATCTGGCCAAATCCCCAGTGCAAACAAGCAGCTTCTGCCAATATCGTCACAAAGCCAAAAAGTCTTAATTTGCTACAGGAAATGTTCATTTTACTGTATCTTGTACATCTGGCAACAGCTAAAATGCATTTAACTTAGTCAACAGTCAGATGTGATGAAACACAGCCAGCATTTTTCCACTGGCGTAACACAGAGCTCAGTAGATGAGCTGAATCCAAAATTTGAACACCACTGAACATCAGCTGTTTCTACATTCATTTTCAATTAGATGTTTTTGTGCAGAGCACAGAGAGAGAGGTTGTCTAGAAATATGCTATGTGACAGAAGACACATAAAGCAAAAAAAAATAGAAGCACCTACACTAAGTGCAACCCTGTGCCAGTAGCATGGCAAAGAAAATCATCTTGCAAACCAAGTCTTCCCCCATCCATGGAAATACTCCGAAAGCTGAATTATTCTTTGAAAATTCAAGAAGGGTTTGGGCTGGGTTTTTTGACAGCTGCGCAACAAAAAATAATGAAGTTCAACAGTTTTCCCATCTAAAACATACTTAAGCCTTCTGATCTACATTATATCATACCCACAATATCTGTTTTGCATTTGTGTAGCATTTTGTAAACACACTATTTCCTTCTAGCTCTGTTGTCAGAAGGAAGCATCATCTTCCAACATGCCAATGCTACCTACAAAATTATGGAGCAGCCAGCTCTCTCATCCACCTTCCCCCACTCCTCCCTCCATACACACACTCTCCACTCTGATTCCAAGTTTTTCAGGATGGAAAACTGTCCACACAGTTGCATACAAGTCATGGGGAGCAGACTGGGAAAATTTTCCTCTGTGGCTGGAAAACATGACTAACCAGCATCTGAAATAGGTCCAAAACTGACTTGTTCTCCCAGCAGAATAGAGGCATTGGTTGCTAATGTAGAAAGCCCAAGCTCCCAGCAATTACACTTAATTTCTGATTCGTTCCTATTGGCATCATTCATTTATCCCTCCCTCCGTTGATCTGATCCTTCCCTGACCTCCAAATACAAAACCTTGTGAAAAAGTAATTCAGTAGCAATTGCATTATATTTTGTATTCACTTTGAGAAACTGTCTCCATTTTCCTTGATGATTAAATGGAAAGAGGAGGTGATAATCTCCAGGGCAGGGACAACAAACTGGGTCTGCAGTGAAAGCTGGCATCTACTGCCCTCGACACAAGCTAAGCTTCATATGAAAGTCAAGGGTTTTCCTGTTCCCTCCCTTTTTTATAATATCACTTGCTTTGGGAGTCTTTATTTTGGTCTGACACTTTTCACGGGGTTGGGATCAGCTCTGAGATTCGCCAGTTTTATTGTGGGAGGGATCTGTTTGGTTTAAGAGGAAGTGGGGGAGGAAGTGTTTCATTTTGCAAACACAACCTGCACACAAGGATATTTTTATTCCCTTGCTTTCCTATCAAAAGTCTAGACTCAAAACCACTGAGCAAAAATTTGATTTAAAATAGCAAAATTAACCTGAAGGCTGCAAGATGGGAGCACTTTCAATTTTCACTGGGGGTTCAATCCTCCCCACTCCCCATTGCTTTGCTATCACCTGGGGGATGCAAAAGACACTCTGGATGTAGCATTTTTTCTCCTGCTGCACTGCAGCTGGCATCCTAGGAGCCTTGCCTACTTCTTCCACTCATTTCTACCTGGTGTCAACAGCAGCTGAAAGTAGAGGCAGACAATGTGTGAAGACATCAGGGCATCCCACCCAAGGGCTGCCAGAGGGGCACAGGAATTCCCCATGGCCCCTCCACTTGTGCCTCCTGGGGCCAGGCAGCCCAACAGGGATGGCCAAGACCATGGGAAAACTAAGAGAGACTTGGCCCCAATTTTTGTCCTGCACTTGTCCAGCAGCACATAGAGCACAAAACAATCTTTCCAATTTGTATTTTTTCATGCCAAAAAGAATAGCCTGTCTAATGATGAAAACATCCTAACCTCTTCTTCCACCTCTCTTGGGGGAGAGAGCTTTAAGGCTCTTGCACTTGGTGGTTGGAACAGCATAACCCCATTCAAAAATCTCAGGGGAAAGACAAAGCAGGCAAACCAGTGTTGTGCTTCATTCCAGGGCTTAACAAAAGGAGGTCCCCCTGCTCTAATGAGATGCATTGCATGGGCATTTCACACCAAATCACAGAGAGTTTTCACCGCGTGTCTCTCTCCCTCTCTCCAGGAGGATTCCCTGGCTCTCAAAGCCCCACTCCTGCCACAGGCTCCCTGGATGGACACCCTGGTACTGCCTCACAAAGCAGCTGCTCAAAGGAGCTTCATCTACCCCCAAACAGGGGCCACCTTCCTTTGACCTCCATGTGTGCCTCACAGGAGAACAGGGCAATTCGCTGAAATTACACAACAAGCCAAAAAGCTTCAAAACCAGCGCTAAAGGTGAAGTACAAAGGGGATTAATTGCCAAATCTAAACAGCATTGGTGTGCTACTGAAGTCAGCAGCAGCATCTAAAAGTATTCAGCACATTTGAAGAACCCATGAACAACCTAATGGATTATTTTTTCTGTGTGGAAATGTTACTTTCATGTAATTTCCCTAGTGCATTTAAAATGACAGGATGTGTATCTTCCTTCTGATCCTAAATAAAAATGTGGCTTTTTTACATCTCAAAGCCAGCTACAAATACCTATAACCTATGAATGCAAAACCCCCTAGCAAACATAAGTAAAATCCATCTATATACTCTTTTTTTCATGCAACAGATGAGGACTGGCAGAGGGCTCTAGAGCTGCAACAGCTCTGGTAAAAATGGTGAGAATTCTTTATCAGATATAAAAGAATACAAAAATTTAACCTTTTATCTGCCCTCTGCTTCTAGTGCTCCATGCATGATGCTCTGTCATAGCACAATAAAAATTTGAGTCATTTGAGTAATTTCCCCCCAGAGAAAGAAAAAACCAAAGGAGTGGGGGATGAGACAGACTCCCATTCACATCTGGAGGAATGAAAGCCAAACCAAAAGCAATCTTAATTTATTTCCAATCAAACATTCTCTTTGTGACATGGCCACATTCTGCAAGAAAGCAGTAAGATAAACTTGATTTCCAGGTAAAATAAATACCTAGTTAGAAATAGTTTGAATGAATGAACCTGGCGCATCCTCATAGCTATTTACAACTAGACAACAATAATGAGAAAAACTCTAACTGAAGAAATGGGTTACTTTCAAGCTGCATTCCTTTATTCCATGTTTACTCCCTTGTCCTCTTCTGCAAATGCAGTAAATTCATGGAACAAAACTGTAGAAGCTGGGGACTTTTGTTTCATTTAGTGTTTGGTTTTTGTTTCGGAGCAACCATTTCATAACCATAAGTATTCACAAACATCGTTTGCTTTTCAAACAGATGTTTCACTGTAATTGTGTCCAAATGAGCTGGTTTGGGGTTTTCTGTTTGATTAGAGAACAAAACAGATAGGAGCAAAACCACTGGGGCTACGTGAAATTTGTAGGAGTTTCAATGAAATAACTTGTGAGATTGCCTGAAAGCAACAAGACCCACCACTGGCACTTCCAAGATAAATTCATCAACAGAAGCTTTTACTTCCCTCCCTAGTATGTGGCTCAAAAGTAGTCTCAGGCAGACCTTTTCTCTAAATCCATGAGCATGTTGGGGATGGAGGTGAGGAGAGAGGAGCAGGACACTGGGGACTGCACGCACACTCACGGGCAGGAGCTGCATGAGCCTTCTCACCCCAAGAGCCCACACTCACCAAGTAGAGCAAAACCAGATCAAGGCGGCAGAAAGTTACAAAAGGACCTGAAAGCGTGGCCTGAAATGAGGCTTGTCACAGAAGAGATAAGGGAAAAAACCCACGCACACATGCCAGGAGAAAATGATTGTCCCAGAAGGTCCAATATTGCACAAAGGAAAAAAATGTTGGCTATTATGCAACATGAGATAAATTAATGGAGGCCAGAGGACAGCAGCTGCTATGCAGATGGCACTTTCCCCATCCTGGCTGCCAAACCGGACAGTGCAGGACTCTGTGTTTCCGTTAATCGTCCTGGGCAATGACAGGCTGCAGCACGCAACTCCAACAGCCATTCCCAGCATCCTGGGAGGCTGTGGAAAGCCAGTGAAAAACGATGGCTCTGGGTTAACTAAGCCACAATTCTGATGAAAAGCAGATGTCATTTAATTATTGGGGGGCTTCACTAATTATAACCCATGGACATATTTTATAGTACACCAAAGATCAGAATTTAAAAAAGCCCAAGGGTACTAGTACACACAGTTCCTTCCATGCCGTTAAAATTGTACAAGTGGGAAGAGCAAAAGAAAGAGCCATCATTTCTGTTGTTAGAGTAAGTCCTGCACCTTGTTAGAAAGAGCAGTGTTGCCTTAGTTCAGACTCTTCTACTTGTGTGAGAGAATTACTTTATCAAAAGCTAAAAATCACAAATTAAATCTGCATTAACCCAGAAGTTTTTTCCCTAGCTTTCACTCTTGTGAACAGAGTACCACTCCTGACTGAACTACAACACATCACTGGGGAGATTTTTTTTTTAATTCAGTTTCATTTTTTTTAAAATTCAGTTTTCATCTTCTGCCTGTAGGAGCCCTGAATTACGTAACAGGATCTCAGTCATACATTTTTTCCCCTGCCTGCATAGTGATTGTAAAGGCATCTAAACCACAAGGCTCTTTTAAACTGAGTTCCCATTCTGCTATGTTTGGAAGAAAATGCTTTCTATGAAGAGGGAGGTAGGAGGCAGTGGCAGGTAGCCAGATAAACTCCTTGCTTTGGTCCATATGCAAGCATTTCTCAGTACAAAGAAATCCTAATGACCTCAATTTCTGTGCTTAAGGTTTGCTTTTCACAATATTTTAAACATACCACCGCCCCAAAAGCTCTTCAGATCTAATATATGCAACAATCCCAGGAAATTCCTTTTGGTTTACCCTTTGCTTAAAAAGAAAGCCTCACATATGAAATTAATTTCTCTTAAATTCTTTAAACAATATGCAAGCAGCACAGGCTTCGAACACAGTGCTAATTATGGGTAGCGGGCCTTTTTCTATCTAAATGGTCAGGTTAAAATTTATGGTGTAGTTTACAGACTACAAAAATTCCTGGTTTAGTAGGTAATGTTTGTGGCCCTTCCTCATGAAGTTCCTGTCCACAAGCAGGGAAATATAAGGGCATTAAAATGTATATCAAGACATAAAGAGGAATATTTTAAATAATGTGTGGCAAAGGCTAAGGTAATCTTACTTTTAAGTTAAAAACTGGCACACGCCTAATTTTCCCAGTGTTTTTATTTTCACACAGTTATCAAACAAAAGCTATATATGGGTGTGAAAAGGGAGCCACTACAGAAACAAGAGTTTGCACAGAAAGGTGACTTGCCATCCTTTGCCAGAAGAAGTCAGCCTGACTCCTTCAGTATCAAGCATGGCAGAAACTCCCAGCTTCCCAGGTTAGTGGCAGCTTACACATCCCATAGTACTCAGCACCTCTTTCAAGTCAGGGACAAAAGCCTGGAGAACACCTGTGCAAGCACCTTGCCTCAAAGCCATCTTCCTCCAACTACACTCCTCTCATGCCTCTCCATCTTTAACTCAGCCCAAGATACTGCTTTCCTGCTATACAGTAAAGACCTCAAGTCTTGTATTTGCTACACTTCAGCACTGCTCCTCTGGCAGGCAGGAGATGCCAGCAGACAGCAAGTGCAAGGCTGGAGGGTCAGTCTCCCTCTCCCACAAGGGCAGACCACACACTGGCTTTCCTGCAAACCCACACCCCAACAGCAATGGCCTGGAGACCATCCTGTTAACTTTAAACCCCCAAGGAAAGACAAAATAGGATGTGTCGGGTAGCAAAGAAAGCTTTTTGTGCCACAGCTTCCTCACTTTGCGTGGTTAGGGTTTACTTAAAAGGAGTGGAGGGATGGTTTGAATTCTTACATCGCTTCTCCCCCTTCCTGAGGAAGCTCTGGTGTTCTAGCCAGATGCTGGGAGCAATTCCAGCTCCATCTGTTTGAGAGTTTTGAGTTGTGCAACATAAATTTTACTTTAATGTGTGGTAATAATGACCTCCAAAACCCCATCTTGCCTCCTTCAAATATGCTAGCTGAAAGCCAGTTTTCATGTACATTAACACATGAAGTATTGGGGGTGCATGTTAATGCTGTTTATGAAGATTAAGCCACACAAATTCCTATTAGCCCTAATGGTGGTTTCATGACCTAAAACCCAAGAAACACAAAAAACTGTATTTTTGAGCAGCTCCAATCTCATGCCCATACTCCCTACCCATGCTTGTCTGATCATTCCCACCTTCAAACACCCAGTGTGCATCCATTCTCAACAGGGCTCCCAAGCTCCACAAGTTCAGGACAGTCAAGGCTTCAGACTGAGAAGGCTTTTACAGAAGTTACAAAGTCATACAGGAAACAGTACCCGCACTTCACTGAAGTGGATTCTGCCTCATAAGGTACAAAATCAGTGTTAGGGTATGTAAGAGAGTTTGAAAATCTTAAACTTTGCTGAGAGTGAGTCTTGGCATTCTTACTAGACATCTGCATGGTCTGTTTTAACAAGCCAGAAACAAATGCTGGCTGTGCTCCATTTCTGTAGCTC
Source organism: Molothrus aeneus (assembly GCF_037042795.1). Lineage (NCBI taxonomy): Eukaryota > Metazoa > Chordata > Aves > Passeriformes > Icteridae > Molothrus > Molothrus aeneus. Next base: position 136,911,266 of record NC_089646.1, on the reverse strand, counting down.
TGCTTTTCCACAGCCAACCTATCCTATTTCACCTACTTTTTCAATGGCAAAAAAGAAGACACAAAAGCTGATGAACCAAATGTTTTCAAATGTAAATCTCAATTCTCCTGTGAAAAAGCAGAAAGCACTGTATTTTCCTCCCACAGGATGTTCCCCAATCTTTGTTGCTTCACTTTAACTCACATCCTAGCATATACAGAGAAGCACTGAAGTGTTGCTTTCTGGGTGATGTATTATTATCATAATACATGTTATTTGTGTTCACAAGCACACAAGAGAAAAAACTATCTCCTCTTTTCCAGCTGGCACATGTTATTCAACACTTTTGCAAGCAAGCGAGCAAACATCCAGCTTTGGCAAAAATCAGCATTCATTCTGTAAAGACCTTTGCAGAGGTCAAGGTCACATAAGAAGGAGCTGTGTGCACTTAACAAGTTTTGTCAGAAACCAAGGGAGGGGGCAGAGCCAGGTCTGGAGGCAGGTTCATGCTGACACTGCCATTTGCAATGAGCCAGGATTCCCAAAGGAGCGAGTTTCCTCTTTATGCTCTCTCACCTCCTCGATCCCAAGACAGATATTAAAATCAGACAGCTCCTTCCTCTCCCCACTCCAACTCTCCAAGTACCCCTAAACCTGATGGCTGGGCCTTCCACATCTGTTTGCTACACTGCCACACTCAAAGCAGCTCAGGGCTCTGGCTTGGTGGAAGCAGGACTCTCATCTAGAGACTGAGCTACAACACGTTTGGTACTGTTTGTCTCATTTACAAACTCAGGTCAAGGCAGTAAGCTACACAGGAGAAAATGGAGTACAACAATTATGAGCTTCATTTACCAAAATAATTCAGCTCTCAAGACTGATACAGTGTCTGCATATCCAGTTACCACATAAGAAAAGTTGTCCCAAGGCACACAGAATGAAGTCACACATTTGGCCTTCAAAGTAAAGGAAATTTTCTCATGAACTGTCACTGATAATGGATAAATGAAAAAGTGGCCATGCAGTCTTTGTTGATGGTACCACAAAACACACCAGGTTATATATACACTGCACTGAAGCTTGCATTTTAGCTTAATCTAAATGGCAGTGAAGAAAGCTAATAGATATATAGACTTCAAATGCACACTTTCCAAGAATCAAAGAAACCAGTGTTATAAAAAAGAGGGCATAATTTTGTGCAATGCAGTACTGTGCACACTGAAACCTAAACAAATTCATCAACTAACTTGTCCTGCATTCAACAATCAGGCACAGACATTTGTCCATGATGAGCAGTGAGGTGATGGACACAAAATGTTTCTAATAGATGCAAAAGACTACTATGCCCTTAAATTCAGTTTGTATTCCCTGTTCCTAGCAACTTACACTAACCATGAAGGGAGAAAAAAAAATCAAATGCAAAAAAGGGAGGTTCTTGTCTAAGCAACCTTCAGAGCTTGAAGTTTAATAGGAACTAAGCAAATTGGATGAACCTTGATACAGAACAGCTGACACAAAGCAGCTGAAATTATACATTGGAATAAGCCCTAAGCTACGTTTGCAAAGCTTGAGTTGGATGCAGTAAAAGAGCAGAACCAACAATCAGGGCAGATTTGAATGCCTGCAATGAAATACAGAACAACAGAGATTAGGCCAAAACATGATGAAATAACAATTTATTTTCTTTAGGGTGGGGAGCCCAGACTTTTCCCACTGGCCCTTTTCTAAAATAAATAGGAAAAACTAACTAACAGTCACAAACTACAGAAAGTTCAATAAGCAAAAGGATTTAGCCATGGGTTCCACATGATGAGTTTTAATACCTGGCACTGGCATGCCCCAAGCTTGCCTTTTGCCAATTTTTCAACAGTTCTAAACAGTCAAAGAGAATCATATTTTGGGCTTAAGAGCTTTGGAGGAGGGGAGAATTCAGACCCTCTCTTCCTTCCCACACAATGTAACAGAAACACTTTATCTAGTTTCCTCAGTAGGGCCCTCTGCCAAAATATTTAGTCACTTTTAGTCTGTTTGCTCTTGATACAATTAGATGTATCTCATTTGTCATATCCTTATCTGATTCAGCTCGTTATTTGTTCAACATGAGTGGCTGGGAATGGGGCATACTGTTTGTGTGCATATTCACATACACCTCTGACCATCATTCTCTGAAACACACCCCCACACTCCCACACACGAACACAGGCAGATTTAGCTAACTGCCATACGGAAAAACAAGCATGCCTAAGACATCCTGTGAAAGAAGACAAGATTGGTAAACTCCCAAGCAGTACATAAAGAGAAGTTTCAAGGCTTTTATTTGAGGAAGAGGTAGGATCATCTAGCATTCTGTTTTGGCAAATTTGTGTCAAATTGACATTCCAATTTCAGCAGCATACATAAAACTGCACAATTATTTAGCACTGTACAGATTTTACATAACTCTTTAAGTTATTGACTCACTTCATTTTCCTTCCGACTATAAAACAGATTAATCTGAAATGAATTAAGACAGGCAACCAGAAGTAATGTTACTATAGCTGGTAAACATTCTTTAAACTGCTCTATCAGTAAGCTGCTTAAAAGCCTCACTATCATTGTATGCTGCATCTGCTCAATAATTACTATCTCTCAACCCAGGGATTATGACTATGTGCTGAGTATTGCAACAGAACAGGCAAAGCAGTACAGGTAGCCAGGAATCCCCAAAGCAGAAAGTGGTGAAGTACTTAATTGCTTACACATAAAATGCTGGGCCCTGGAAAATCAGGCAATACAGCACCCAATCCCTCATACAGGCAGATCCTCTGAGCCTTGAAATCAGAATTTCTATCTCATCTTAAAAAAAAAAAAAAATAAAAACCAAGCAACCATGTGTTTCATTACAAGAGGCGGAAATATTTCATAGAAAGAAGGAAAAACTGCATTAAGGACAGGACATCATATTGTAATTACAGCTACTAAGGTAAGTAAGCAAAAAATAAAAGGCAGTGACCAGAGCAATGTGGAGGAGGCAGGAAAGATTCCTCTCACCAAAAATAGCTTTAAATTTCAAGACTAAAACAAGAAGCACATTGAGGAAAGAGCTGTTAATTCCTATAGGACTGTGCTTCTGTCACAGTTTAGTCCTCTACACCTAAAGGAAGTGAGTGTTTCACAAGTCCACAGCTACAGACATGCCCAGGATAAAACATAACCTCTGCACACAAGGACTTTAGTCCAGAAAAGGTTTCTGACTGCACAGAAAAATGCAGCAAATTGTGCACTTAGAGAGTTTGTGCTGCTGGAAAGGAAATCATCACCACTGAGAGTGAAGCACCTCCAAACTGACAACAGATCCTGGCTCAGTGCAAAACTGAGTATTACACAGCTGCATTGGCTGCACTACCTGCAAAGAGAAACAGCCCCAAAACAAAATCACTCTGCTCTAAAGACAGGCACAGACCACAGCAAGGAATAAAGAGAAATAAAGAATAAAGAGAAATTTGTATAGTAAGAATGCGTCTGCTGTGAGTTAAAAATGTATTTTGCTAAGCTTGCTGAATAAATATTTATCTCCAAAATCTTAATTCAGTAATGTTTCAGTCTACAGCAAAGAATGAAAGGAGGAATTAATTGGAAATGCAACAGTTTCCAGTTTTGATTTCGTTTGTCTCCTTGAACAGTACTTTGCACATACATGTTCTAAATACCTGACATTGGAGGCATATGGATTTTGTTCTCAATTACCAACATGAATGCAAGAACACAAGAAAGTAACTGTCTCCCACCTGGGTACTTGCCTATATTCTGCTTATCAGATTGTCTCCCCTTAAAAGGAAAATTTTAAAAAATCAGTTTTGTTTTTTACACAGAAATTTTAATTACTGAAGCTAACTTCTAGGCTACTAGGAAGTTTTGAATCTCTTGTCAGAATTCATTTAGAAAAAGGTATCCAAATACCCAAAGATACCCAAGTTTACAGGGAAACAGAGCTTTAATATTAATTCTTTCATTTTAGGTTGTCTGGTAGCACATGGACTCTTTCCTCACCAGAAGTCTTTTGAAAGCAAATGCCACAGAGTCAAAATTTCAGGCAGAACCAGAAATACACTTAAACTGTAATTCTGGAAGAGACTCAAAAGAAACAGAGAGTACACAATCCTACAAGCTGCTTGTTTTCAAAGCCATCATGTACAATTTAATATCAAGTAAAATTATGGCTGGCTGACACAGATTTCCTGAATGGGTGTGACTACAAATGCACTATTTAACAAATCAAAAGTGTGAACCATGCAAATATTTCAACAAAATAGGATCAATGCTTAATATAAACTTACTTAAACAATGCTCAAGGCAAAAGAAAATTACAGTCTACAATGAGCATATTTAAGATGATGACTCTTGTATGAAATAAGCCCTTTCTTATTCTTGTTCCTACTTTCCCATCAATAATTATTTGGGCTAGAGAAAAAACAATGGAAGGACTCCCATGAAGGACACCATTTTGTCATTACCCAGTACAGAGAGTGTATAACTAAATACAAGCCTGAAATTAGCTCAGCCTCAAGCTTTTGATCACCCCTATAACATCCTTAATACTCTCACTGCTGTTGCACGGCTTAAAAAAATTTCAAAAACGACCACCACAGAATCAGAGGAATGAAGTCAAAGGGGAACTAGGGAAATTACCTCACTATTATTTCCAGCCTGTTTTCTGACCCAATGACATGCCCCTGCATTGCCAAAGTGAAGGAGGCAAGTCTGGAAGGCCCAATTCTGCATCATGTACAGACAGCTTCAAAAATCATTTGGGGGGTCATACAACCATCCTGGGGCCAAAGCAGGTCAGTGACTATGCACCCAAACTCTCCCAGGGCCTTGAACAAGGATTTAAGCACCTAAATGCCTGATTATTAAAACCACAGGGGGGACCCACGTAGATGTCTGGGGATGTCACACTTGTGTGACCTGCTGTCACACACTAGTGCAGGGTATTGATGCTATGAACAGAAAAACCTACTCAGGCTTCCCAGCTACGGACCCCTGCCCAGCACAAAACACCTGGGAAATACTTCTGAAGGCTGAGAATAAAAACTCACTGGCAGTCAGAGTAACAGAGTATCCACCTGCTCCCCCTATACCAATAACTATCCACCTTCCCCATCTGTTCAAAACAAAAATAAATTGCCTCCCCATCCTGAGAACCCACCTTTGCAGGGCTCACATCCTCTAACCCAGTAATTTGGTTTATGTACATAAATCTGGTTTGTGTGGACAGTCCCAATGATTTGCTCTCACCAGCGAGGTGACCAATGCTGGTTTTCTACCCCTGAGAACAGTGGCTGAGTGCTCTTCTGCATACCAGATTTGTTTTAGGGTGACATATCTGTCTGTGACAAATGGGCTGAGAACTTCAAATGACTTGGGGGGAGGGGACAGCTTCTCCTTATCAGTGTTTTGTTAGGAAACGCTATGGTTCCAAAATCCAGTAAGAAAAGTTCACTGTTACCTGAGCACACAGAAAATGTGAATCTTCTTTTCAAATATACACTGCAAAGCATTAGACAAAAGACAAGTAACTAATCCTTGTTTAAAATAGCTTGCTTTGTTTAAAATGCAACATATTCCCTTTGGCATTAACTACCTCAGATCTCAGGGGCTTGAGGTTATTTCAGGATTTGGTAACTAATGGAATAATTGTATTACTAGGAGTTTAAGTAACAATGCCTACATTGTGTAAATATCTTCCTGTAACTGACTGGTGATAACTACATTGCACATCCTCCAGAAAGCATTATATTCTGGATATTTACGAGTTTGTTTCAAAGGTTTCTGATTTTTATTTAGTGTTCAAAGTATGCAGGCATAGTCAAAGCAATAAATTTTACAACCCTGTCATAAATCATTCACTGTGCAAAAGAAAACTTACATTAAAAAGAAAGTGCTTAATTGCTGAGAACTTCCTGAATGTGAATATCACTCTGGATACCAGCTCTTGCCCCTTTCTTGAGGCAGACAGTCATTAGCTTGTGGCAGGAGGGACACACACTGCCCGAGTCACCCAGCTCTGCTGTACCACCCTCAGACCCTGCTGATGGGTCTGAGAACCCCCAGCCAGCTGCAGCCCCCTGCAGTCGATTCAGCAGCACGGAGCACCTTCCTCACCCAGGGGACCAGCCCATCCCAGTGGCTCCCAGCCTGAAATGCAGCATTTCAGCATTTGGTGACTATGAACTGAACCACTGAGGAACCATTATCAGAGAGACCTAATATCTCTTTGACCAATATGAAGATTTTTCTCTAGTGCATGTTCTTCAGATCTTATGTCTACCTTGGTGATGTAAATAAACATTTATTAAACTTATGGATGTTAACAACTGTCAGCATTTCAACTGCCTTCATGCAAAACAAGATCTTAGAGAGATTTCAAGAAGGCACAAGCTGACAGTGCTATGTGAAACCAAATCCCACCACTTCCTTCCATGCTAGCACTTCTGAAGGCCATTTCACATCTGGATGAAACATTCACATTTTAACATAAGTGCTTTGACTTCACAAGGGGATGCTGATTTGCCTCTCCTTTCCTGGTTGCTCCACTGGAGAAGTCCTAATGCACATTGACACCACCCAGCAAGGGACCCAGCAAGGATCCTTTCATATGCAAGGGCCCCCAGGCCCAATCCAGGTGACACCATCCGGCTGGCCAGGAGTTTGCAAGTGACAGTCAAAAGACAGAGATGCTGAAAACCACATGGTAGGACGGAATTCAAAACTTCTGAAGGTAAGAGACAGGATCAACATACCCAGGAAAAATAAAGGAAGCTGTAGTGGATAAGAAATACAAAAGATTCCTTCAAGATAGCTGAACAGTAAAATGGAGAGACAAGTATTCCTTTCTAAACCCAACAATTGTTGAAAATATGGACACTGAGTTGTGTGCATCACAGTTTTCACATCAGCCCTCTGCACCTTCACACACGTAAATAACTAAAGAGATAACAGAAGGTGAAGGAAGAGGAGCTATAATTATCAATAAAACTCTGATACTGTTTACAAGTATTCTCAGAAAAAGTTACCTCACCCTTTCAATCTCAGCTTCCAACAAAGAACAAAATGCTCTCACTCAGAAGAGCACAGCACTGCCTGCTCTTAGCTTTCTTCACATCATATCTCATACAATATCCCTTAACTGGAGAGGCTGGGGCACAGCTGCTCTAGTTACTTAAAAATCAACTGATTCTCCTATGCCATGTTGATTAATATAATTTAGGAAGCTGATTTTGTAAGCATTAGAAAAATCAAATTGGTTTCATCTATATTACAATAATCTAATTGCTTTTTTTCATAAGCACTAACTGGCTTTGCTTATCCAGGTTTTCTAGCAATGAAGCTTGGTCCTTTAAAAGGTGGTCACCAACTCTTTTGTGAGCAACATTCTTCTTGGACTGGTCAGAAACTTCACTTAGCTTTAATCTCACTTGGTATCATGTAACTGAGAAGAAGAATATTTTGCAACAGCCCTACTCTTTGTAATATTATCATCTTCATGAAATTTTGCATGAGAGCTCTGTCAGCTACTGCCATGGTTTCAACTGGAAAAACCATGCTCCAGGGCAACTTCACCATTACAAACATCCAGGGAAACTTCCAGCTCCCTGTGTGGTCACAGTCCATAACACAGTATTTGCCAGCATAAAGCACTTAGATATTTTCATATATGCTGCTATTCATGTAATACAAGATCAGACTCAGTAACAAATGTGAAAAGAACAGGGGCAGCCAAGTGGAGGAACCACTGTAGATTAAACACCATCCATGCTGCTTTGCTGGAGGGAGGACAATAAATAAAGGCAGAACTGCTGATGTCAGCTCAGTCCTTAAGGAGCTGTAAGGTCCAAGCCACAGAAAGATACTGGCAGAAAAAAGCATAAGCTACACAGAGTAATTGGGTACTGTCTGCTCAAGAGAGAAATCTGGGCTTGAGCAGGAAAGGATCACAGACGTGTCACTGCTGAGAAGGAAAACCCAGTCAGGTAAAAAGATTTAGGTCTCCTGCATAGCAGAACTAGGAAAATCCACGCTGGCTGACTGCCCTGCATGTGACCTGCTGGTATAAAAGCTCAAATCTACTCTCCAGACAGACAGCTCCTCACAAAGGAAACTGCAGATTAAGACTCTGCTGGAAATGACCACTTTGGAGATTAATCTGTGCACATGCACACATGTACACACACACACTAACACACTGGAAAGCCACTGTTGGAAACACATCTAAAGCAGGTGGAAATGCAGGATGGAGAGCATTTAGGCTGTGGGGTTTAATGCAGCCATAAATATTACCAGTCTCAGCTATCCCAGCACAACTCAACCAGCACCACTCATCAATATTGCTGTCAGCTCTGTGTTAGCAACAAACCCCATGACAGCCACGGTCACCCATTCCCCCTGGGCAGGAGGGACCGGCTGCAGATGCAGCTCAGCATGCCCGCACAGGCACAGCCCTGCACACCTTCGTGCAGGGCAGAAAGAGGAAACTCAGACTGGAACCCGACACCGTGGTGTCATCCAGGAATTTGCTTTATAGCAGCTCTGTGATCAGTTGCTGGGGTAGCCTTTTCAGGAATTATCCAGGAATGCAGAGGCAACCAGAAAGCTCCCTCTGAAGTCTCATTGTAGCAAGTGATCTGCCCAAATGCCAAGGTGATGGATTCCTGTGTCAGGCAGCCTGTCCTCGCCCCCCCACCCCCCCTTCCCCAGCCTTGGGGGGGACTCAGAGGCAGGGATGAGTGTCCATGTCACTGGGTATCTACTGACTGCTACAGAGCCATCATTGCACTTTGTTAATGCAGCCAACCTTCTAAACAGAAAAATCAGAAGATCTCGTCAATATTAATTTTTACATTTTCATTCCAAGTTCTTCTCAAGCCTCTGATGCTGAACTGACCTAGAGAGGGGGCCTTGCTCCTTCCTTTGCTGAAATGACAGCTTTTAAAATGGCATCTGCAGTAAGATCAATCAAAACTGAAGTTCAGTTCACAGGATTTTAGAAAGCTTTCAGTTACTGTTCACTTCTACTTGCTTTAAAATACTCCCCACTCCCCTCTGCTTTTACATTTTGTCTCCCCATAATGTCATATGGGTTGGATTGTCAGAAGGACCAAACTCTAGCATAGATTCACCCCCACTTAAACCAACAGTAAAAATGTCAAAGCCTTTGAAGAGCCATCACCTAGTAACAGCTGCAGAACTTCCACTAAGAACACTTATTTTCAAATTTCATTCTGACTATCCATTTTTAAAGTTTTAAAATAATTTTAATGCCCCTTTTCAAAAAAGAAGCAACTTCACCACAAGATTAATGAGGAGTGATGAGTCTAGATTTCAGAGACAAAATCAAGTGGGTTTTGATGAAGAAGACAGAGAAGCAGGCTAAACATTGTGGAGAGAGAAGCAATAGACAGCCCAGTAGAATATTTTCTTACACTTACTATAGATTTTAGTAGGTCTCACCATCACAGCTTTCCTACAAACAGACTGGCATAATCACACACCGGCCTCTGCCTGGCCCAGGGGGCAAGCCTGGAACACTGCACCCCATCAGACACACTGGGCTGTGATACTTTGAAGAGACAAGAAAATGAGTTTTCTAGTTATTTATGTAAGCAATTCAGAAAGCACATCCACCAGTTTCTCTTCTCAGAGAGATTTTATTTTTGTGGAGACTTTTCAAGGACAAAGGATTAAATTTCCAAACTTTATCAAGGAAAAGAAAAAAAAATACGAAACCCCATCACACTATTTTAGCAACAAGCAATGCTGCACCAATTGCAACCATTGGTAACTTCATGGTGTCCCTGGCACAAAGCAGGTCAAACATGTGATGAGAACAGCAGTGACTGCTTGGCCTCACTTCCACAGCATTCCTGATGGATGCTGTGTTGCTGGCAACACAGGAGCATGGCATCCTCTTCTGGGCACCCAGAGCCCCTGCCTCCAGAGATAAACTCCTGCTGCAACAAGGATTCAATAATGAGATTCAAGAACAGTCGACTCATGTTTCCTTCAGGCAAATTAATGGGACGACTAAAGTTCACAGAAAGGTTTGAAATGGAAGGTAGGAGGGAAAACAATTGATAAAATACACCCTCAGAGCCTTGCAGGGTGCAGTGTACGTGTTCTCCCCTCAAAGATGCTGCACATCAGACAGGGATCTCTGAACACCTGCCCTCAGGAGCTCTGGGTGACAGCCCAATACAAGGTGCAAGCACAGCAACCAACTGAGCCTGGCCAAAGGACATGACAGACTCTGCACACCCAGCGTTGGGGAGGGATGTCAGCGGGACCCTGGCCAGCCCCACAGACACAGTAGGAACACCTGATCCTTCTGCCTTTCAGGGAGTCATCCTGCACTCTCCAAGAGCAAGTGGGCTTAGCTTAAAGAACAGGCACACAGTGCTCAGAGCAGGGCCAGGAGCACTCTTTGCACTGCCTGCATGAGCAGGGAGCCAGCTCTGCCCAGAGGGGTGACATCAAGCACAGGCATGGCCATTTGCCATCGGCCAGAGCTGACCCTGGAACCGCCCGCCAAACCCTGTGGTGCCCTCTCTGCCTTTTCCCAGAGTGCAGGAGATCCAACGCAGGACCACAAGGCTCCTCTGCATTTCCCTGATGCCCAGTTCACTGCACTGTAATTATTGCCAGCCATGTGAGACAGCTAAGTGACAGGGGCAGTGAGAGCAGCAGGGAGGTGCTGGCCTTGCTGCCTGTAATGGTGGGGTCCTTCCCCAGTGGCACAGAGGCTGCCCATTAGGGGCCTCACCTGTCACCAAGCCAGAAATCACAGAATCACAGACTTAAACATTTATAAAAACACCATAAAGAACTTAATTTCTCTGGTGACAGGAAGGATGTACTTGACAGGTTGCTGGAGTGTCTGAACTAATGATGGGGACAGCAAGGCAATGAGGTGCACATCAACTCAAAAGAGAGACCAAGGGCATCTGAAAAGGTTATGTGTAGGAAAACAAACCCCATGGTTTTGTCAGTATTTCTCTGGAAAACTCAAGTGATAAAATATGAGATGAAAAATATCAGTGTCACATTCTCAGCAGCACTCTGTCTTACAACCAAAACCATCCTGTTAAATACAATTTACTTGTTGCTGTACTGAGGTATTCCTGTTCCCAAGCCAAGAACAACACAGCTGTTTGCTAAAGAACAGACAAACAAAGTGTGAATCTGAGAAAGAGTTAACCAAAGCTAACTGAGAGGTTTCCAAAAGGCTACTGGACAGGGCAAATAAAAGAGAACTGAAGAAAAAAGTGTGGCTGTGCAGAAGAAATGGGAGGTAGAGCTGACTTCCCCCTTCTCAATATTTCCAAGGAATACCATTGCAAAGTTTTGACAATTACGAAGCACGTTAGCTAATCATGAAAATTCATCAAGTATGTCATAAGTGACAAGGAAAGAGTACTTGACTGCTAAAATTGGATGAGCCACAAAACCTCCTGACAATCACTTACATAAATCACAGGAACATATCCATCATTTGACACAGAAGGTGTTTCCAGAGAGTAATATTTTTATGCCAAGAACAAGAAAGTTTGTATACCTCTTTTGGAATCACACCATATTTTGATCATTACCATATCAAAGCATTTCAGTGGGGGAAAAAAAAAGGAAAGGGTTATGCTTTTGTGGTCTAAACCAATATTTGCAACTAAGGCAGACGACCTTCCTATCCACACCAAGGCAGCATGAGCAAGGCAAAGTCACATGCCATCAGTGCCGACTGCTGCTTGCATGTGAGTAATGAGGAATGACAGCAAACACACAAGAGCACTTTACACAGTGATACTTCAGTCCAGGAAGTAGCACCAGATTACAAATGTTAATCCTAAATGGTTTACAACATTACTGGAACAAAAGAAACAAGGCAGAAGGTTTATTGCACTTTGTTTCAAGGACCTACATGTGGCATTATACCATATCAAAAGGCAGAGCATTTAAGTGAGTGTAAATGTAATTCATTTGTTTTCAAATCTCACCTTCAGGTTTTGCATGTCTAACTGGAAATGTCTTGGTTTATTTTATAGTTGTTTTTCAGGCTTGTTTCTCCCTCTACACTCCCCTCCCCTCCCCCCTCCAGTCCCAACTATTCCAAATACAAGTTGGTAATGTCATAAATATAAAATTTCTCTTCTTTCTACAAATACAAACCCAAGCTAAGAACTTGCTATCTAACTTGAAGTGCTGTTTGGTTTTTCATTAAAGGAAACCCAGCTCACCTCCTGTGAACCTCCTGCTCCTCAGAGCTGATCCCAGCCAAAAGCCAGAACTGCTGTGCTCTTTAGAGGTTTGGATGCATCCACCTCACACTGGGACTCTCTGCATGCTTCCCATTACAGCAACTAACTGACTTCCTTTTCTATCCATCCTAGTACAGAGCAGGAAACAGCACATGGACTAACACAGCTTAGGAGTTTACCAGCTTCAGCAAGTCATCTTTCCACCACTGGTTTCCCTTTGGGAAGGGGTAACACAGAAGATACAGTAGGTAGTTCTGCATATAAGGTAGCAGAAGGATGCAAAGAGCAGCAATAAAATACAAATTTTTGACACATTATTTCAAGAAGAAATAACCTGCCATTCACAGCTTATTTCCTTCCTTCTGCAATTTTCTTTTTTGTTTTAATTCTGAGTCTTGACAGTAGCTCTCAATTTCCCACCATGGAATTTTACATAACATTATGCATTGTCAACATCCTATGGAGTTTGAAGATGTCAATGATAGCTTAAAATATAGCCCACTTGTTCTCTTCTCTACCTTTCTTGAAATGCTGTCAAGAGGTATATTGGTAATTAAATCTCTATGTACATCAAAAGATATCCCTCAGCTCAGTAAAATGCATACACTCCAGCAGCACAATTAGTCTGAGATGACATCCTAGATTTTCTAGCTAATAAGGTCAAGAGAAAAGATGGGAAATCACACCTATCCAACTGCAGTCTTTACTGGCATATGTCTGTGAATGTTTGCTGTATTTCTTTTTTGAATTTAAAACTTGTCTTGCTAGCAAAGGAGAAAAAGATTGATGCTATAGTCCGTACACTAAAATACAGTATGTTGAGAAACAGATGCTAGAACAATATTCCATGCACCTCAGCAATTGCACAGCAGTTCTCCTCATCTTCACACAAAAATTTCCGCACAGTTGCCAACTACTTAAAAATGAAATACAATTATGTTATCCCAACAGAAGTAAGGTATCTCCATATAATATCACAGGCAAATTACCTTGGTTACTAGAACCACAGAGAGGTGGATATTTGAGAAACAACTTACCTTCAGTTATTTTACAACAATATTTGCCACCAAATGTGCTAAGCTAAATTACTGTCCATGCACCTACGAGTATGGGGAGCACAGTAAACTGCTAAAACTCTTCAGCAACAGCAGCACTGCTTATGGCCACACAAAGGAAACAAAGAAGTCACTGATATTTGTACTTTACTCTGTTTATGTGACATTATTCTACAAAAGCGAGTAACTCTGAAATCACAGTTCTTCAGATGACCTGCAGGGCATGCAATATAATACAGCTCAGTAATTTTGCTCTTTACCTCTCCACAGAAAGGAATTACATTTCTCTGCACATGCTGTGATTTATAGCACTCTGTTTTGTTTGTGCTCAGAGATTCCTATTAAGGCCATTAAATCATATAGCCACGGATGGACTTCAATTAGCACTGGAAACACACAAAAAAAGCTTTGTTAAAAATAAAGTTAACTGACAAAAGATATTTTTGAATCCAAGTTTCTCATACAACAAAACAAATAACCTGATGAAACAAAATACAATGGGAAAGTAGTTGCAACCTTAACTGTGGAGAAACACCCCATCAGTTCATAATGAGCACGGGACTGTTATTTATCCTGAAGCTCAGAACAAGGCATTGTCCATCCTCTCCGACAGCTCTTTGTTACTACCCCCATGATTGTTTGCAAGCATATTCAATCCAATTAACAGTTTTTAGTAACAAGTATCTGGCCTTTGCTAGGAAATGTAACGAACTCTTTGGAGAGAAATCAGAACCTCTCACTGAATTCCCTTTCATTACACAAGGAGTCCAACTCCTTCCCACCCCCAATCCCAGAGGATGGATTTTGTCACGGTCACTTCACTCAGGGCTGAACCCTCAGAAAGCATGAAGAAACTGAAACGAATGGCCTAGAAAAATGTGTGAACCAGAAATTAATTTGAAACAATATATATGGCACAGTTTAGGTATAAATTCAAATTCACCAAAGGCACAGGGTTGAGAAGAATTCTAAACTCTTGGCATTTGGCACCACTGGAATCAGACAACCAAATGAGCCAAAAAGCTCATAATGAAATCATAAAAAAAAAGCCAAAAAGCTCAAAAGAAATCATAATGCCTTTCTACCTAACAGTCTACCTGCAATCTACTGCCAATACTACAAAATTTGGTGGTTCATCAAAATCCATCCTCAAGGCAACAAGAGAAAATAAAGGATTAAGGTTAAAGTAATGACCACAAAAATAAACTAAGAGGCAATGAACAACCTTTACTACTGTGTTTGCTTTCTAGAAGAGAAGGAACAAGACAAATTGCTTCCCAGCATCTCCAACCCAATTATCTCATGGTTTAACACCTTTACTTCACAAATGTCTGCCTAGTGATTACAACAGACTAATCTTTTCCAACAAGACACAACTAGATTTTTTTTAAAAGCCTCAGAAGTATCTTTAGTCAAAATCATGAGATGGGGGGAAAAAAAATAGACAAGAAAAGAATAGTTTCTTTTTGCCCAATTTCTTTACTAAAACAGCTCAAAATAATTTCTGAAACAATCCATTTAAACAATCTTGCATCAGTTGTTTTGGTCTAAAAACACATAATGTGCTTTTAATTAGCATAAGAAAAATTCTTTATGTGTTTTTAAGAATAACAGATAGATTTAAATAGTAAAATATGCATAAAATGAACTTTCAAATATTTGCACTGACAGCAAAGTACCAACCCTATAAACCCCCAACCACTGGGCACAGCACTTTTCCTCTTTTGTAGCTCTGGAAGGAATTGCTATTTTAAGCAATGGATCCCAAATTAGACAATAGTGGTCCTGATAGATCCTAGAAAATAAGGAACACAGTGAAGGACCATATACCATGAACGTCTTTAATAGCATGAACATTAATAGCAGGTTAGTTTTTGAACAGCCGGCAGTGGGAGGAAGGAACTTTGTGGACTGCCAAGGAATTAAATTTGCCTGCTGGCAAGAATGCATGACTATTTGTGGAGTAAAAAATGAATGAGAGAATGTAGCCAGATCATAGCCCCTGGTCCTCAACTCAGACCTATGTAATGAGTCTAAGTTTTCTTTTTCCTTCTAATCTGATACAGCCATCGCCCGTTTAAACCTCAGGGAAAAAGAGGAAGTTCCAGAATAATGCAGATAAATTCTTAACTGCAAGTAGAGTCAGACACTGGTGATCCAGTGATTTATAATTAGTGGTGAAGAGTAATGAAGAAGGAATAACTATATATTTGTTCTAAAGTAGCCATGGGGAACTTCTACAGAACAGGGTCTGCATTTTCCCATATAAGAGGGAAAGCAAAACAAGCATTTTAATTGAAATCATCCTTATTAATTAAATATTCAGTCTCTCTTTGACTGAAAGTAGCAACCTACATTCTGATCACAAACAGTTGCAAACTTGCAAATATCTTAATTTCCACTTTCTACACCAGACTTCTGGCATTTATTAAAAGTAACACAGGTTTTTACAAAGGGAACTGGCAGACATTACGTCGCCTGGTAAAAATAAAACCAGGGATCAAGAAAGAACAATATTTTTGTTCAGAACTGCCATCTTTTTGCAGGGAGATGGCCAGGCCTTCTTCTGTAAGCAGGCACTTCAACAAATCTCTGTATAGCTCAAGTAAACCAACTGACCTAATTAGCAGACCACAAACTACAGGAAACAAGGGAAAGCTTCCTTGGGAAGTGTGTCTGCCTTTCCATTGGTGCTTAGGACCACACTAAGTTTATTACTACAAAAATGTTCTACATAGATCATACTTTTACTTAGTGTCTAGGAATACAACTCTTCTCTTCCTGGGTATTTTAATAACTTTTTAGAATTGGTAAGACAACCAGTTCTGACAGCAGCTTTTTGGAGAGAAAAGGAACTGGGCAAAACACTGTCAACTGGCAGGTAGGCTCCTGCACCTCCCTCCTACTTCCTTCCACCAATTTAGCACATCCACATTACCAGATGGAAAGATGACAAAGATCCATTTGCTCAAAAACACCTCTCCAGTCAGCAGCAGACAGCTGCCCTCTCTCAGGGAGCAAGTTCTATTCTGACAGGCACATCAAATGCATTTGTCAATATATATTTGGGCATGTTGATACCTGCTGCCTCTTTCATTCCCAAGTGGAATCTCTTCCCATACCATGTGATGCGAAATCTCCACATACACTCACATACATACACATCTTTGATCCACCTAAGCTCAAGACAAAGCAATTTCCCTCCAAAATTCTTACCCTGACATTTGACAACTGCAGAAGAGAGTTTCGCCATTTCAAAGCGAGATGACTCTTGAACAACTGAACACTGGAGGAAAAAGAAAGACACACTTCCAAATATGCCAACGACTTGATCAGATATGTGCCCAGACTACTGTAATTTCAGGAGAGCACGGGATCCAGATCTGAATTTTGCAATTTGGCATGGCTCACTCCAGACCACCCTCTCCATCTTCTTCCACAAGCTGTAGCTTTCAATTGAGGCACATTACAGCTAACAAAGTGATACAATTTAGCTGATCCAATAAAATGATCCAGACGGGAAAGATCCTTCCTCAAATGCCTTGTTATCTTGATTAGATAATTGACCTTCTAAAGTTATTTCGTGCTGCTAGGAGGCAGGCACATACACATTGACTCACTGAATGACTCTGGGCAAAGTTCAGCTATCTCCTTGCTCCTGCACCCAATTTAGCATGACTGTTCCTTGCTCCTTCACTACTTGCCACATTAGTTCCTTGAGATTCTACAAAATCCCAAAGTGGGGCAAAACTCTGTCTCACGTGGTCTCTTAATAAAATTGATCTTTGAGAAGGTTTCCTTAGCCTACTCTGGAGTCTTTTGTTTCAGCCCCCATACTATTCATGCCAAATAAAAGAGGCTACACATACTAACTGAGCCAAGAATGGAAAAGAGTCCAGATGGTTTAGTAAGGAGTTTGACATGATTACAAGAAGTTTCCAGAAATTAGTAACTTTCATGGACTAAGCTGTGTCCTACATTAGCAGAATGTGTTTTCCATGATCTCTTTTGGTCTTTTAAAACCTCCCAAAGGCTCAACATTTCAGATGGTAATTTGCTTTATGTCTGTTAATTCTTGCTACATTCTTCACAGAAAATGCTCCTTTTCCTTCACAACAGACGTTCCAGAAATCTCCTTCTGTTCATTTTCTGAGAAGCTCCACACGTTCTAGATGTGTCTCTAAGAAAAGCTCTACTGAACAGGGTAAACACACACAGACAACTAGCCTAAGCAAGAGGAAGGTACTTAAAATTGGCTCAAAATAAAACACAATTACAGCCACAATAGCCAGAGCTTATATATTAAAATAATTTGATGAGAGACAAAGGTGTTAACTAAATTTCTTGACCTTTGTTCAGAATCTATAGCTGTAGTGAGAGATTTAGGATGGGTCTCCTGACACCTAACTTCAGATGACCGAAAGCCAGGCACTGTAAGTCAGCTCTACAGACTCTCTTGAGTCAAGAAAAAGAGATTGGTCTCCTCAAAACCCAGTGTATTCCATCTATCCATGTCTGCAGTGGCATGGATGTATAAACCATGCAGATACCAACCTGAGGAGGCCAACACGAGCCTCTGGAGCTGCTCTCTCTTTTCACTCTGTAGAACAGGAGGTTGGTTGCACATCCTGGGTGTACTAAGGTTTCAGAAGACTAATTCAGAGCACTACAAACTCCTCTTTATCAGCACATACTTTATACATCTCAGAGATGTTATACACTTTTATATACAAATCTCACTCAGTGCATTCTGAAGAAGAAATTACTTCTAGAAGAAATTACTGATGGAAGTAGCAGTAACCAGAGCACCTTGCTGTTGTAACATGCCAGTGGCACACAATCACCACTCACCCAGGCCATCAGTCAGATGCTGCAGCTTTAAGCTTACTTTATATACCAGAACAGGCACAGATGAGCATCTCCTACAACAGTCTGTACACTTCACTGCCCTGTTTAACCCATCTGAAAGCAGAGACTGTAGAAGCAAAACAGAAGCTGATCTGGTGATAGAAGTACAGCAGCAGGAAACAAATACTGAAAGCTGCTTCTATAGAGGCAGAAAGACACCTCCCAAAGGAAACAACTCACTTTCTTCTTCCCAGCACAAAAACGATGTGGCAGTCATGAATGAGTAAAAAGGAGTGGAAACAACAAAAAAGGAACTGAAAGCAGTCTAAAACCCATTGTGCAAACCATGGACTTTCGACCTGAGAGCACGGTCTTGGGAGAACTGCTGCCACTGAGCTAACTAAGCTGAAACAACCTGCTGCTCCCAGGCCACAAGGTATCACCTCACAATAAACGGCTGTGGAGTGAATTCTTATGAAACAAGGTTAGCTTCACACACCCTGCACACAAAATCCAACATGCAACATCCAGTCCTCAAAGGAACAGCACCATGACAGCCTGAATTTACTCAAAACACAATCACTCATTTTATTTATCAGTTCAGAGAATGCAAATCTCAAGGCACTTTGTGAACAAACTACAACAACAATTTATGACCCACAATGATGGTTTAATATACACTCAAAAGCTGGATACCAGCATCCTCCCAAGTGGAACTGAAATATATCAGGCCCTTACACAGACGTTGAATCTGTACTATTAATCCAGAAATCCTGGCATAACTACTGCAGTCATCCAAGAAAACCAACCAAACAACAACAACAACACAGTCATGGCACAAAACAGATCAAAACTGAAGTTTAGAGGAAAAACAATATATAAATATAACCAAATGGGAAAAATTCAGAAGGCTGTTTCAAAGTTAAGACTATGCAGGTCTAGATAACACTGAGTCTGTTCTGTGTTCCAAGATGTTGTCATTATTATTCCAGCATTTTAATTTTTTGGACCAACAAATAAGGACCAGGCTCAAGAATATCTCCCATCCAATAGTGTGAACACTTTCCGTTCTTGGGAAGACAGGTTTTGCAGACATCAACCTGTTAGACCATGCTAAGGTTTGTGAACACAGGTACCAACAGGTAGGACCTGAAATTTAGCTCAGTAGTCTTATTTCTGAAGGTCAGTAGACAAGGAGCACAGAAGGAGGAGCACACACTCTCTTGTGTGCCAGAGCAGCACAAGGAGCTTGAGGGAAAGGGTCACTGCTGCCTCAATGCAGGACTCAGTGCTATTACCAGAACAGTTTTCAAATTGATTCTCTGCAAGGGATGGAAAGGAAGGTAAGAGCCATTGCCTTGTTTTGGATGGAAAAGAAGCTGTGCAGTGAAAAGGGATAAATCAATATAAAGATGCTGATTTTACAATGCTGAAGTATGCCTATTACTCTGAGCACCCTCATTACAAAGGGAAACAGTGAAGGGAGAGCTGCAGAGGAAAGGACAAACATAAAGACTCCCCAGCTGTGCCAGAGCTGTTCTGAACACATCCTTACACTCACCCTGGCTGCCCAGGCACACATGTGAAACCACTGAAGAATGAGAATGGTCAGGGTGAAAAGGGACATCTCACCCACTGCCATGTGGTTTTGACAACTTTCATATTCAAATTTCTACATGGTAGGAGTCTTCAGCTTACAAGCTTCCTTTCACATCATCAGGGAAAACAAGTTTTTCTTCACTAACACCCAAGTCACAACTCAACCACAAAGCATGACTAGAGCAAAACCGTGCCCTGAGTGCACAGCCCACGTCGCACAACTCACAATCTCAAATCAATGTCACCCTTCAGAGCTGGCCCTGATGCTCTGACAGCCACCAGGTCCTCAGAGGGGGGACCTGTCTTTCATGCCACTCCATGCTCTGCCCTCTGAATGGTTTCTTGTCTCTATAACCCAGGCAATGGACAATTCCTCTGGGACACTCACAGGCAAAAATGCTGCATGACTTTATCAACTATCTTATCAGAGAAGTGGAGGGGTGAGAGGGTAGGAAGCATTGCAGGCAATTTAACAAGAAAATAAACACAAGGGGGCAAAGTCAACTGCCTCTGGTAACACTGTTTTTGTCTTTCAGGTGTTAATTAAAAAAACCCAAATGTACTAGACATATCAAAACAGACACAGAAGAGAGTCAGAGGAAATGGCAAAATAAACACATAAACAGAGGAGTTTTGGAAAGGGAATTAACTCTAACATGTTGAATTTTATAATACAAATGTAAATTTTACTTGAAATTTGTTTTATTTCCTTTGCATTTTTCCAACACACACACATTACAAGCAAGTTGTTGCTGGTGGGCTTACTCAGCTATGAACACTGCACTATTGCTATCAGTAAGATCAATCATGCACTAAATTGCTACTGAAAACATACTCTCTCTTCTGGCTTTATTTCTCCACATGGTTAAGCTGCTATTCTCTACTGTACATTTTTTATGTAGGGAGTAACTGCATTTTGAAATCACCTACAACTTAACCACTGGCTTCTGAACAAGGCTTAACATGAAATATTTTTTTCCCATACTATGGTAATACCAAGAGCTGTGGCCAATATGAACACACAGGTTGTGGTCACATTTTGTTTGGGACTGTGCTGGTTAACCAAGGAATTAACGGGCTCTTAAATGGAACAACATTATTTTTGTCAGTTTTCACTGACCCACAATATTCTCTTTCTTCAGAACAGGCAGATTTTCACTACTTATCTCACTTAGAAACTAATTAAATAATGTTTACACTTTAAAAAAACGTTTGAAGAAAAAATAACTATCAACAATCTAGCACCACCACTTGAAAATTAAAACATACTTAAGTAGAAGGCTCACAAAGCCTCTGCTTGACTTTGATTTATCAGCAGCTAGAATTCCAGGAGGTACCTGAGCACCCTTTAAAGGTTCCCAGCTTGTTAAGCAGAGATGCATGAAGGGAATGTGAGGCAGTAGGGTCAAGGATAACCCTGTGGCAGGTGCTTCTGATGCTACAAATACTGCTGGACCCAATGACTACCTTAAAGATATCTAGAACGGAAAATTATTTTTCTAGCAATTGTTTGGTGGTTTGGGTTTGTAGGTTTTTTCCTGATAGACTGACTATAGTTTGCCAGTTCTTTTGGAGATTTAAAGTAGGCCTGGAAGGCTGGGGGGTAGGGAAGAAGAACTTGGTTTTGCAGTTAATTTTTACATGACAGAAAATACACAGAGTCTGTTTTTCCCCAGTGGGATGCTGAAATGTGAGTCTTAAATTTTGATTTAACTGAGATGCTCCATTTAGGCTCGCTCCTTGTGAAAATTCATTAGATGCTGAATTTAAATCTGCTTTGTAAAAATTTAAGACACTCTCATTCAATTGTTTTCATCCTCTCAGAGTTTACAGTTTTAGTAATAAGTTCAGCCCACCAGCATGTGCCTGCCCATTTCTAGCACATTCTCCACTACATCTCAGGACACTGTCAGCAATATTATAGCAATTCTGCAGCTTACAGAAAATTCTGCATATCACAAAGAGAAAACAAAGATTGCAACATTATACTGAGAACTGAGAAAAAAGCAAGCACTGCTACTCATCACTCAAGGTTTGTTTCAGCACTGAGTTGGCAGGTCCAGGGTTTGTAACACCAAGCAACACAAGGACTTCATTTTCTGTGAAGACTCACAATTCAGAAAGTAAGATCTCTGTACTTCTTCCAATTCTCCAGCTCTTTGATAACCTTATTCTAACACTGGCCTAGCCCTTATAGGTTGAGTTTGGTAGCATGAAATACATTAATCTTCACCTACAGACAAAGGAAGGAATACAAAGAGAGTAGGTTTGGGATGGATCACAGGGCTGTATAATCCTGAGCACACCACTTAACCTTCCCATGCTTCATTCACCACCTGCAAAGCTGGGATAATGCTTAGACACTCCAAAAGCCTGCTACAAGGCTTAATGACCCAGCATTTGGGCCTTGGCTCAAACACACTGAAGTTTGTGTGAAGCAACCAATACACTCACTCACTTTCTCTGAAGCTGGGGGTGGGAAAGGGAGGTATTTTGCCCTGTGTAAGGTCTCTGAGAACACTGCTGTTGATTGGTAACAACTTTTCTGCCAAGGGAGGGTGAAAGTACTTCAGTCAGGACAAATAAGTGAGCAGGACCACTTGTCATGTTCAACCCTCGAGCCCTAAATCCCTGCACAAGCAGGGACCTGCACCTGCATCACACCCAAGGCCCTCATCCCTACTCTGAACAGTTTACAGAGTACAAACTGTACTGTTTCCTCTTTGCAAAAAGAAATTACAAGGGCAAAAATTGAGAGGTCTAAATTGACAAAAATTCTCCAGCACAACTGGGATTTGAACCCACTTCAAGTCCAGGGCCTTATCTGTTAGGCAAAGCTGCCCAAGAAGATAAGCTTTGTTACCATGTCCTTGTTAAAAGAGATCTTTTATGTGGGTTTTTTTTCCACAACGACCTAACTCTTTCTCATTACTGTTTTCCTTGGAAACAAACATGTACTTTACACAGTTTCCTCTGAACTCTAGGTTTTTGAGAATAATCTCTACTAAAATTAAATCTTTTTTTTGTTTGTTTACTCAGTTCTACATGGATCTCTCTGATAAATACAGAATGAAAGACAAATGGAGTTTAACAACCATGATACTGGATAACCTTGACTTATGGATCCCAGCACCACTCTGCACAGATCTGGCTGAGGAGCTGAGAAATCTTGGCCTTGTGGTTAGGCAAGGTGGCTGCTGAACAAGAAGCATATGTCAGTGTGGTTTTCATGCTTTCCAAGCTGCATTCCTACTTCTTCCTCCTGCTGAGGAGGTATTTCCTCAACTTCTTGAGTGAATGAACTGCATGCTATCTCTTGGACATCAGTCAGTATTCTCATGTCTCTTTTGGTAAAGAGTGCATTTATGTATGTGCTGATGTCTGTATTTTGGGGAGAAAATTATAATGTATTGCATCAGAAGAATACATTTCCAATTACAATTGTAATTGTACAGTTACAATTTTGTAACTGTAAGCCAGTTGATAAAACAGTTGCTTTTGGTAACTTCTTTTCTGGGAAGTGTTAAGACCTGGTCATGCTGCATGAGACACCTTAAGGAATGACAGAACCAGATGTAAAATCTCAGGCAGTTTCCCTCAAGTAAAACCTTCTATGAACATGACCACACAGAGGAGAGTATACATTTTGTTTGACTCAGAACAGCATACTTAAGCTTACCTACCAGGAGACCCTAGTTTTGGTAGCACAGAAGCTTCACCTCTGTTTGAAAGACTCTGTGATTTAAATACGGCAATATTCTCTTTTCTTCTAGCAGCGCTATCACTGCTGCAAGGGTTCTCTGCTATCACCACTGCAAGAGTTCTGTGCTATCACTGCTGCAAGGGTTCTCTGCTATCACCACTGCAAGAGTTCTGTGCTATCACTGTTGCAAGGGTTCTCTGCTATCCCTTCTCTCATCAGAACTGCCATTGGCCCCTGCTGCATCTCCACTGTGAGGTCAAAAGGTATTAGAGGTGAACATTAAGAAAGAAACAAGTTTAAAGTTTTTTAAGAACAAAATGTGCTATACAAGCAAGGCCTCAGTCTGTAATTCCCACATATGGCAAAAGAGAGCTGTAGCAAAACCAACAATCAACTTGGCTAGATCAGTACCCAGAGAAAATGAAAGGCCAGTTGCCTGTGAATATACAGCTCCCAGACTATAGCTTTAGGTTTACAGAGCAGGACAGGTGGTATTCAATCCCTACCAAGCTTATCTGCTAAGTCACAGCAGAAAATACCAATATTCTTGACTTTTGTACCTCTTCATAAGCAGTCACAAGAACACAGTATGTTCACAAGTGGATGAGGAATGGCCTCTGGCAAAGTTTTGTTCATACTGATGTGTAAAGTACATCTCAGAGCATTGCTTATTTTGTGCCTAAAGTCATAGATCACATACTCTCATGCATCATTCAAGTTTACTTCTTTTTGGAATCACTAAGAGTTACAGACCCATTTATAAAATTCCATGAGAAACAGTAATTATCTTCCTTTCTTCTTAAAATATATTAAAATTAGAATGCAATAAAAGTCTAGTTTTCACTGTGTCAAGAGTACTACTCAAAATCAAGTGCTAAATTATTCCTCACTTTCAATTCATCACTGTTTAGCAGAATTTACATACATCAAATCTCAGTAGAAACAACTTCACAAGGGTTGTAAACAAGGAGAGAAGTGAGAGTTGGGCTGGACAAGACTGTGTAATAAGAATGGCCATGCAAGCCAAGCTTCCACTCTTTTTCAGGCTGTAAACCCATGCACTTCGCACCAAAACTGAAAAGCGGGAAGTAAATATAACCAATTTCTTCAATTGCAATAAACTGCAGAAACAAATGTTTTCCATTTTGGAAGCTTTAAGTTCTTTCAAAATTATTTTTACTCTTATGCCCCTAAATGGCTAGGAAGCCAAAATTTATTTCAGCGTACACTTCTCTGCTCTTCTTGGAGGTGAAGCAAAGAAAGAAAGGATTGGCAGGATGTATTTAAACTCTAAAATAATCCTTTCAAATGACATTTTGCCAGGACATTCCCTTCAATGTAACACAAAGGAATTAATGCAAATAGACTATCCTTAAAAAGAGAATCTAAACATTCCCATTTTCTCTTTGGCCCTAAAACCTATTACCAGAATGACTGTAAAATAGTTTTATTCAGGAACATGAGCACAATACACCAGACTCTTTTCTTGTTTCAGAGATACTGAAGCCCTTATTGCTCTAATCCTCCCACAAGCATCACACCACTCACGGCCCATTCAAACCCCAACCCGGGCCCTGCAGACAGGCTGGCCTGCTTCCCCCTCCCACCCCTCTGCCTCTGTTCACTCACATCCTGATTTTCCCCAAAATCAAACTCTCATGGCTGGTTTCAAAGCATCCTGCAGACCCTTTTAAAGCAGATGAGCAAGCAGAGCCTTTGTCCCCACATGGAGGCAAGAGCAGAAGCGTGCCTGGGGTGGCTGTGACATGCACAGCCCTGGTGCCCAGGCCCTGCAGAGCCATCCTGGCCTGGCACAGTCTGTGCACACAGCGAGCTGCCAGCCCCAGCCACCTCTGCTGAGCAAAGCCCAGCTCAAGAGCAACTGCAAAAACACCACATCACCTCGCTGTCCCAGCCCAGGAGACCCTCCTGCCCCAGGGGTTCTGCTCCTGTCACAGGGGAAAATGAAGGGCAATGGGTACAAGTTACTTCTGAGGAGATTTCAACTGATCACAAGACAAAAAGTTTTCACAATGAGAACAACCAGCCATTGGAATATCCTCCCCAGGGAAGTGGTGGACTCTCCAGCATTGGATGTGTTTAGGATTTGGCTGGACAGGATGCTGGGAATATTGTCTAGACCACGCATTTGCCAAGAACGGCCAGACCAGGTGATCACTGAGGTTCCTTTCAACTTCTGCTATGTGATTCCTATAACACCCAGGCTCTGCATGGAGTGCATGAGGCCAGCCTGTGGGATGTCAGCTGAAGATGGATTGGTGTTTCTTGATTTAGCATAGAAGCCTGAGAAAAAAAGATGTTACTGAAAGGCAAGTAGCTGACCAAGTGAAACAAAGACACCTCTGCTCCTTGTGATGCTCCCAGGGAGGAAACTATCACCAAAACAGGGGGTCACCATGAAACCAAGATGCTACCTCAATTCACCTATGAAGTATTTTGACAGATACATGAGATATAAGTGGCACCTAGGTCTCACACAACACAGAGGAAATTCAGCTTCCTACAGATTAAAACCTTTATTGGATTTTTCTCTGCATGGCCTGAAAGCATTGCTCTCCAAAATGAAGACTTGTATATGACAGAATTCAGCTATTGAACAATATACTATGGCTCACCCTTAAGGCTCTGTAATATTATATCCATTAAATGGTACATTTTTTGAAGCAGCCAATGTAGTTATGAGAAGCTACAATTTTCTCCATGTCTGTCAGTGAGATGCTTTCCAATACCTGTGGCCCAATGCAGAAGTGCAGCACTGTGGACCACTACAACATTCCTGTATCATCCTTTTCATCAGGTTTCACAATCCAAAAGAAACTTGTGGAGAAGGAGAAACTGAGAAAAGAACATCCTCACTCCTGCCTCCTCCCATACCCTTCATAAAATTTCATTTTATTTTGCTGTCACTTTTAAAAAAATTGTTTTTATTTACTTGCATATTTAGATGCCTTGATCCTGCCCCGCAGGACTCAGAGCTGGCCTGCAGGCAGACTGCCAGCCATAGCTTGGAGCAATCAGAAAAACATGTCCACCACCACCACCCTGAGAAGGACAATAAACCACACAGAAGCCAACAGTGAAAACCACAACTCTGTGAGAAATCTTCAAAGACAAAGCTTCATCTAACTTTTCTGCTTTCTTTTGTGTAAAAAATAACTATTGTATGCCAACAAATCACTGACAAACATAGCCCTTGTTTTAGCTCTTATACTTATTTGCAATATTTGAAGTACTACAGAGGTAGAAGTAATAGACATTCCCTTTTTTTAAAAACTCAAAGAAAGAATGGGCCATATTGTGTTTTCAGCATAAACCAGCATATCAGAGTAATGTGGAATAAACTTCACTTTCAAATTTAGTGTATTCAGATTTTATTGAAAGCACGATCTGTATGTTTACATGGCAGCTACGTCCAGTATTTATGCAACTGCAGAAGTTGGAGGCCCACTGGAGAAAAGTAAGTAGAAGGTGATTATCTGACTCACAGAGATAAGGGGTTGTACCAGTTCCACAAAAAGAAGTGATGAAGATGTTTTATTTCCTTCTTACCACTTGGAAGTGCTGGTTGTTTAAGGACTTTTCAACTCCTTGGGTGAAATGTAGCTGAAGGTTTCCAGACCAAAACCTTGCAGCAGCTGCACCAGCCTCTGAACATCTGGGTCAGCCTCATCAGTCCCTCTTCAAACTACCCATCTGAATGAGGAGCACAGGACACTTGTAAAACACCAGCTTCCAAAGTCAGCTGTGTACACAAAAAGCTGCCTTTCATAGAAAAGGAGCTTTTAGAGGCACTTTCAGTATTGAAGTGTGGCAGTCACTTTATCTTCGCTAGGTCTGGTGCACAATTGGTTTTACCTGAACCCACCACGTTGGGTTCAACAGTGTAAGGCAAAATTCTTCACTAAAGATGGAGGAGGGAAGTAGGTCCAAAGGCTCTGTTCAGCCATCTGGATACAGGGGGCTACAGTGATTTAGAAGAAGAATTAACTTGTGGACAGATCTCCTCCTCCTATCTCCAATCACCATAGTATAGATACTAACCACACCATTCAAACCCTACTAAACAAAGGCAGAAGCTAGGTAAGCTGTAATTTCATGGGCCCTGCACTGTGTCCTCACAGTGGACTGCATGCCTCACTCATAATGGTAAGCAGTACGCAACCAGTCATCAGGTCTTTTTAAAAATCAGCTCTGCAAATCAAACATGCTCACAGAACCCATGACTTAAAACACATAGATGACCCCACTCTTAACTCTACAGACTGTTTGACACAAAACCATTTAGCAGCAAGGCCACTATGACAGTTCCAAGGGAGAGGGCAAATGGGTAGTTGTACATGCCCATGGGTATGCTTGCTGCAAGGGCAAACACACCCAGGGAAATTTCCAATGCCAAAAGAATGCAGAATGGTACCTCTGAACCTTGTCACAGTACAACATCCAAAACTAGTTGGAAAAAAAGAAGCTGTTCATTTTCAAGACAACCTGAGCATGCAGCTTTTCCACAGGTAGTGGAAGTAACATTTGTTATTCCACAGGTAGTGGAAATAACATTTGTTCTTCCATTAGAGCACCACCTCTGCTAAGACTTGTTTTATGCACAAGTCCAAACCCATTTTCATCTAAGTCAAGTACAAGTCATATCCTCTTCAAATAACTACAATCTGAACTAGGCATCTCTTCTCTGCAGAGCTCATGGTGGAGCTTTAGGATCAGAGTCATCTGACCTATTTTTAATGCCACATCAGGAGGGGAAGAATTGCACCCTGGAGTGTGCATTTCTCTCTAGCAACTATCACACAAATCCAGACAACCCACCTTGCCCAAAACATCTCTAACGTTTAATGTCTCCAGTTTATCTGCTCAGCAGATCTGATGATACTCAAGGCCATGCTTCCAACCATGCTAAACCTTAACAGTCACCGGGGGTGGATACACCAGTCCCAGTGCTCAGGAGGGGCCAGCAGGATGGCTGAGCTCAGACAGGCTGCCAATAGCATGAACAGGCCACACTCAATGCATGGCTGTCCCAATAGTGCTCCAAGGCACACACGTAGCATGGATTACCAAGAACATTACACTTTTGTACATTACCTCACTGCAGACACTGAGAGGGGCTTGGCTGAGGCAGAAGATAAACCCTGTCCCTGCTTTGCTGGATTAGATAGATTCATTCATACACCAGTTACAGCTTCAAGTTCAAGAGAGAGATTTCCCTTTCCTTTCTCTTGAATGTTTCTTGTTAGAAGAGATTGAAGGAGTAGGACACCTGGGGATCAGAACCTAATGGATTCCAGCACAGACTCTGAGTCTCAAAATCAAATCCTGCTGGCACTGAAATGTTGCTAGGTATCTTTGTTATTCTTTCCAGCATCTGTCTTCTTGTTTTGGTGCTGTCAGAAGGATCATGTTTCCTTAGACAGCAAATGCCCTGGCTGCCACCGTTACCATGCTCCCAGGAGGTCATGTGGCATTTCCAGCGCCCAGGACATAACAGGGATTATTGCAGCACATGCCCCTACCTGGGAACTTGCAGGCTGCAAGGAATAGACAGTAAAATATAAAAAAGCCATAGATAAATTGTTACAGTAATTAGATTACACAGTTGTCATGAAAGTGTTTGGTTGCAGCCTGCATTCATTAAAAGTATAATCAAACAATTGCTTAAGAAAGATTTTTTTTTTAGCACACAACATTTCACTATCAGCAACAGCACGAAGATTACTGGTGGCTGCAACTCTGATTCCCAAGGTCTTGCTATTGATCCATGAACTAAATATATTTTTCTGGGAATTTCTGGCCAGGAATGTCCATACTGACCCAAACTACTGCAAGTATAATAGGTCACTCATAGACTCTAACATTGCTCTCAGTGTTCATCAGGTTCATGCCTCGTTATTACCCACCAGTCTCACTCACTAAGTAGCCAACTGCTGGGATTTGATTCTCTCTTTGTTTGAGGGTACTTATTTGGAGGGGCTGATGGGCTACTAACATCAGGGTTTAACTCAAGTACACAAAAGCCAGGAAATTCACAGCCAGGGCTGAAAATGTGTGCTGACACAGCAGCATTATCTCCTGCCATTAAGCCTTTTCTGGATCTTTTGGCACAACTGCCTGGGTTAAAGCCTGCATGTCAGCAGAGGTTTCTCAGACTTTGCCACTAATTTGTTTGCTTTACTTACGTTGCTAGCATCGGTCAGATATATTCTTAATTTTACAGGAACACCTCATGAAGGCCAAGCACATATGCACACACATCTCCACACCCAGCACCTTTCCATTTGTGGTTTCACCTTCCTTCTCCCCAGGGCTGTGAATACAGCATGAACCAACTCACAAAATCCCAGCTGGCCTTCCAGAGTGGACACAAAAGGGGATTAAGCAGCACTGAATAGTGCTGACAAACAGACCTGGGCAACCGTAGCAATTGGTAATTCAGAGCAGCGTCACATCCCAAGGATCCGGCTTTGGCTCCCCTCCCAAAGCCGGGAAGGTGGGTGGGAGGAGGACCCCGGGGATTAGACATGGCATAGCTCTCCTAAGGGGCACAGATGCCAAAAATGGTGCTTGGGGAACTGCTCTTGGCTCTTTTAGTCACCCTCACTGAATTCATTTAGTCGCTCTTTCAACAGGAGGATAGGAAGCTTTGGTGGCCTTTACTGGGAAGTGACTTCCCAGAAAGGGGATATTCTCCATGCCAACGGCAGAAGTGGCCCTGGGCTGCTGCAGGTAGGTACAGCCATGGCCACTGCCTGCCCCTTTTCCCTACTGTCCCAGCCACTCCAGAGGCTTCTCAAATCTAAAACCATCACAGGAGAAAAAAACAGCTCAAAGCAATAAGCAGGTGAGGGTTTTCCCTTTTCTGCTTGTGTGACTATGAGCTACACAAGGGGGGATGGTTGAAAATGGATTAAATTGTGAAATCACCCCAGCAGGTGAGCCCACTCCTGCAGGGGAGCTCGCCTGGACACAAGCTGCTGGCAGCCATGGGAGAGTGTCAGGCTGCTCCCCTTCCACACTGGTTCCACTGGTCTCCCACCAGAGCCAGCATGTGCCCAGCACACACAAAATGTCCCACACAGGGGACACTGGACCAGCCCCACACATGCACAGCCTGGATCAGGACCTGCTGCCTCAGGAATGCTGAAGCTGGCAAAGCCTCAGTCATGGAGGCTGGAAAAGGGAAGGGGACCCAGGTAAAAGTGAGGAGCCAGAGGAGGCTGCCTGGGTTAAACAAGTGACAACACAGCAGCCCCCAGCTCCTTCCCACACAATTTAAATGTTCTGCCAAGCAATGGCAGCTCCAGTTGCCTGTAGGGCTGAGATACACAATACATACACATTTTCTCCATCTACTTTTAAAATCCAGAGTAAGATTTAAGTCAAATTTAAGAAATTATTTAAATGAAGTAAATGACCAAGAGATCCTATCTCATCAAGAAAACAAAATAGCTAACTTGGCACTCTAAATAGGCACCTAGAAATTGCAAAATAATCTAATTAGAGACTTTATCTTGTCGGTTATAAGGCACTTGTTTTAGATTTACCACTAAATTAAAAAATTAGGAGGTTACTTACACCAGCCCAAAATTTACCAGCTTAATACAAAGGACTTGCCAGAATGACTCAACATCAAATAAAAGAGTGGGGTTGGATTATACAGTTTTAAAGACATGTAGTTAATATCATCTATAAATAACTGAAACAGTGTTTCTGAGTGAAAGGGCCGTTCATTTTTATCACAGATGTGAAGACAAGTGCTGTGGTGAAGGAGGGGAGACTTTACAATGGAACATTATAGATTCATTTTATAAAAAAAACCCAACAATACAGAAGAATACCTTTAGGCAGTAGTTTAAGGTATGTTTCAGTAAAAAAGGCAGGGTCTTTGACAATATGGATGTCAAGAGATGAACCTAACCAACATATACCAGAAAGAGAAAGCAGACACTAGTGACAGATAAATCATCAATTTATTTGGACTCTAAAATCCTACAGAATTAATGTTACTCTTTATATACTAGAGCTGCTTAGGAGGATTTTTCTGATTAAGAGGAGCCATTTCAGAAAATGACACTTTAGCAATTTCACTGTCACTTAGAGCCTAAACTGAATCAGTCCCTAGCTTTAAACCAGATCAGTTCCCAGTTCTGGTTTACTGGGCAACCACAGAAATATTTGTCTTATCACAGAGGAGGCAAAGGTACATTTAGAGGCATATGTGTTCCTTTTGATGGAAGTGTTTATTTTTTTACATCACTTTGATGGTAAAGCAAGAGTAAAAATTCATCAAGGGGTTAAATTCTTCTCTGAAAATGCCACTACAATAGTAATAGCTGTCAGGACCAGACCAGGTCTTGGGCAAGAGAGCCTTAACCAAACAAGCCTGCATCTTCACCCATTAATCCAACTGGAAAGCAGTGGGTCTGTGCAGAACACACAGCGCTGTCAGCTGCTGAGAGCAGAGCTCCCTGGATTGACAGGGCTGGCAGGAAAGCAGGCACCCACCCAATTAGTCTGCCCTGCAAGGCTGGCCAGCTGATGTTAGTTCTGTGGGGAAATCAACCCCTGGCTCCAAGCACACGTGAGATTTAAAACCTCAGGTTCAGAACATTAAATCTTCCTTGCAATTAACTGAAATAAACAGATGAACAACAGGGTGGATGAGGTTGCTTCAAAGTGGTAGCCTTAAAGTCGTGTAATAAACAGTAAAACAAACAAAAAATAAAATTCAAAGCCATGCAAGATCACCCTCCCCCATACATGTTTTATTCCATTGAGGATGGAGGACTCAGTCAAGATCTGCAAATTGGTAGGCAGTACATTCTGTGCTGTCTGTCAGTATTACACATCCTAAAGGGCTGAATAAATAATTGAAGAATAAATAATTGTGCCAGGGCTTTGTCTCATGGGCCGTTTTTATAGATTGCTGTCTAATGATAGCACCATCTGCGACGCTCTGCATTAATATGGGATAAAATTACATAGTGCTTTGTTTGTTCTGACACTATGATGTTATGATGTCTCTTAATATTATCTTGAATAGAAGGCTACAGCAATGATGGAAGTGTCCCAATTGCTTGTAAGCTCTCATTTAGGGAAATCCAAGTTTGAGCAGATACTTTCCCCCAGGGACAGCACTGAGTAGAGTGGGGAAGTCTGAATGTTTCCAATGCATGTCTTACCAAGGTGCTTAAAAAGAGAGAAGCTTGCTAGTAATGTTTTTGTTATGCATGTCCAATTCAGAAACTGCAGTTTAGCAGTCCTTTGCTGACAAGACAGCAGCCAGGCTCTCCACTACAAAACTACATCCCAGCCCCAGTTCATTTCTCAGTGCAGAGAAGAAGGCAAAGAGATCAAGCACGGTTCTCACTCCCTCAATCCAAAAGAGGTAACATTACTTACAACAGTTTAATCTGGCATGGAAGCATAGCATACGTGAAGGGGAATACCTGCAAGGAGACAAAAGCTTTTTGCATGGGAAAAAAGCAAGCTCAATACAGCCACCACTTGCTTTCCAGTAATGCTTTACACTTCTTCAAAATTCTCCACCCAAGAAACATTTTCTTATTTATTCTTAGAAAGTAAAACCTGAAGCCAGGATTAAATATTCACCAATAGTACTCCTTCTGCCTTCGATGCACTTTTCCATGCCTGCAGGGCACCAGAAGCATTTCCCTTTATTTCTGGAAGGTCTTGTGGACATCATCTCTCTTTCCCTCCTCTGCTAAAGGTGCAGGGGGCAGGTAAAGGCAGAGTGGCACCAAGCAGCCCCATCCCCTCACTCCCTACATGTCTGTGACTGCTGCAATGAGCAGCTGTGGCTGGTAGAGTGGCAGGTCTGTGAGACAGAACAAATGCATTTGCTGCCTCAAAGCTATTAACTGGAGCAATTGCAAAATTTTAAGTAGATTTTGCAAAGCCAAATCACACTGTTGTCACAATCCAGCATCACTCCAGGTAGGCTGCAATGAGAAGTGCTTTGGCCTCTCAAGCCCTAGCCCTCCACTCCTATGTACTCCTCAGCACCTGCCTCCAGACCTGAATGTTTCAATTTTCACATCCTGCAAAAGCAAACCCATAAGAGACATTGGGCACATGCAGCCCCTGCAGTTACAGTACCCATAACAACTGTGACCATAGGCTTCAGGAACTAATTTGCAAAGCAGGAGGTTTCAAACTCTCCATTGATCAGGTTTAGCTTGGTGTCAGAACTACAGAGACCAGAGTTTGCAGGAAGTTTTGGAGAATGAAGCATTGTGGCTGCTCCAGTCAAAAAGATGATGGTGAAGGAAAAGTCTCTTGCCCTCAAGCCTTCTTTGTACCATCAAATATTTTTCTAACCCTCAGTGGTCCTGCCTCACACTAAGAGATGGCACACAAACTAATCCAGGATGTGTGGTTGTAACTTGGCTGTAACAAGTTACATCTAAATTAACACTTAAAATGAGACCTCCTGATATAATCCCCAGCAGGAAGATGTCTTCAACCAGCACAAAGCTTCTCTGAACAGACAACACATGCAGCATCCTATCCCAGCTATGCCAGTATGGACCATGGTTGAGATAATTGCAGAAGCACTCAAGGGTTACAGCAGTGTGCCCTCCAGTGTCTCTGAAACTTCAGAAACCCAAATGTGAGGCACAGGCTGCTAAAGCACACCACCATAACACAGCAGGGGTGGAAACCTGCTTCTGCACAAAGGGCTTGCTGGGACTTTCAAATAGATTTGGCCATTGACACATCAACTAGCACATGCACATATGGGCATCAATTCAATAGTGACCACAGTTCACATGAGACAAACTCAAGAGCTTCAGCCCCAAATCTGTATTGAAGAAGATATGTAGGTGGCCATAGAAGGGTCCCATGTCCTGCCCCCAGCACTGACACAGAGTTGCTGCACAGTTCAGACAAATTCCATCACCTATCCTACAATTCCACTGGGCCAGCTGGGGACACAAATCCCTCTATGCTGCAGCAATGGCGGGGCTGTTCTGCATTAGTTTAGGAAACATTCAAATGTAGCTAAGCAGTACCTCACCCACTTAGCAAAACTTAACCTAATGTCATAACACCTCCACCTTTGCCCCATGCAGCTGGGTATCCTGGACATGCATTATTCTTCCTCTTAGGAAATGTAAGACAGCTTTCCTTGAGAACAAAACACAGCCTGTGGATATGTACAGGAAGTGGGGAACAGGACCCAACACAGACACAGAAAGATGACAAGGAAAAAAGTATTAACCAAACAAATTACCACCAAAGAGGACTTGGGCTACAAATCAGAAGAATGTGGCTCCTTCAGCAAAGAAATAAAAGTCAGAGGGTGTCCCAGACTCTGCAGATCCATGTGTGACCTCAGAAGTGGCTCTGTCTTGTAGGCATTCCTCTGTTCCTGTTGCAGATAAAGAAGGCCCAGCGACCCATGAAGCGTGGGGAATTCATCTCCCGGTGCCCAGAGAGGCACGGGACAGCCATTGTGCTCAGTGAAGTTCAATTGCAAATCCTGTTGGAAAGGGCACTGCTCCCTGAGGGCTACAGAGGAGGGCCAGGAGGAGGAGGAGGAGAAGTTTAGGGCCTTGCTAAACTGCAGATAAAAAGTGAAGGAGAAGGTACAAGTGGGGTGTGCAGCACATGCAGCCACTACCTGGTCTGTGAGGGCAGATATCCACTTTTGTCAAAGCAGAGCAGTGAAAAAAGGAACAAAAGTAATGAAAAGTACAGCTCTTGACATTAAATATTCATGGCAACAGCTACACTGTGGCTAATGGAAAATGTCTGTAAAACCTTTAAGAAATTGGTTAATGGACGGAGACTGGCAGAGGTCACAGCACACTTGGTGCAAATCAGGACCAATTGAAAAAAAATAGTTTGTCCCTTTTCAAACTAGCACTAAAAAGGTGTCCATTTATTGCACCAAAACCACTG
Organism: Molothrus aeneus; assembly: GCF_037042795.1. NCBI lineage: Eukaryota > Metazoa > Chordata > Aves > Passeriformes > Icteridae > Molothrus > Molothrus aeneus. The sequence continues at coordinate 136,875,840 of NC_089646.1, read as the reverse complement.
AAGGCACCAGGAAGGGTCATAAACACTCATTAACAGTATTCCTGGTAGCTGCTGCCCAGCTGCACAGCCATTATAATCTCCCCTTACAATCCTGACACCAGATTTCAGTCACTAGCTGAGAGGAGGCTCCCAGGCCCAAGGACAGTGCTCTGCAATTTCCATGTCACCTTCCCCAGTCCCATGCTAACAGGTGAGGGCCAAAACCTACATAAAGCCAGTAACCTCCACCCTAAAGTGAGACTGACATGGTTAGTGACAAAGTATCCCTATAGAAACATCATGCAGGCCATTCATCTTTGCTATCTCCATTTAGTAACAAAGCCACATACAGAGCTCAATGTCCCTGTGCTTTTAGGAGTGGCAAACATCTGATACTCCAAGGCCAGCATAAATACAATTTGCCAAAGAATCCAGTTCTTTTCCTTGCCCTTATCCTCAAAATAAATCAGTTACGCCAAACTGATAGCTGCAAACTGAATTTTTCAGTTTCCATCACTGTTTTGCTCTGAATAGCAACCAAGTTCAATTTCTCACCCCATCCCAGGCCATGCAGGGGAACACTGGTGTTTCATGGGTACTGAAGCAGTGCCAGCCAAACTCCAGCTTCTCCCATCAAATACCCAGCTCTCTCCCAGCAGTATAGACAGAGGGAGTGAGTATCTCCAGACAACTTGGTGGTGTGGTACACTCCCTGTTGACAACACAGGAGAGCACCATTTAAAACCACCTCTGGCTATTTTAACAGAGAGGTCCTGCAAGATCACATCAGGTGGAATAAAAAGTACCAGCTTTGAACACCACATGGTGACTCTGGCCTCTCCTTTCCAGAAGGGCAGAGGCAGCCAACAACAGCAGCTTTGTGTTCAGAGCCCCATCTTGTACCATCCACACATCCATGAGCCCCAGCACAACACCATTTCAGTTCTGATATTCACCTTCTAGCATTAATTCCATGCACACAACAATCACAGAGCCCTGCCACCAGTCCAGACACAATAGCAATTAAAACCCTGTAACATCTGTGCATCAAATACTAACTGCAAGTTTATCTTTGAGGCTGCCAGGTAAGTGCTGCCTGAGGAAGTTCATCAGGCACATAACCACTTGTGCCCCAGACACTGCACAGACACACATGCCCAGGTGTTTTAAATCTATATTGGAAGACTTTAAGAAATAAAAAATTGTCCAGATTTCTCTTACTCTCTGTTGGCCAACAGTTTTAAGCTTGCATCAGCACTGGACTTCAAACACTACTGCTAATGGCAAAAATGTATACACCAGTTTCTTTGTTTTACTCTCTATTTCAGAACGCACAGTGCCCACATAAAATCATTTACAGTGCAAGAGGAGATCATGTTAAGAAACCAACATATTGGTCATAGTAATAATTTTTTTTTGCAAGGGTTTGAAGGCACAAGAAGCTGTCACTTCCATTGCTTGGTTCAATAATCTTTATCAGTTTATTTATCTCCTATAGCTTCTTCAGCTTTCCGACCACTAGTATAAAAGGGTTTTCTTTCTTTTATTTTTTAACTAAAAACAAAGTGGAAAAAAATTATGATTCACTCCCAGGACACAGAAAAATCCATTTGTGATGGAATAGAAACCAACACTTGCAAATGTTTCCTAGAAAGTCAACAACTGTTAGTAGGCCTTTTCAGTTTAATAACCATGGCATTCCTTTGCTTAATTTTACATAGAAAAGGTCACCATCCATTACATTTTCCTCCCAAACATTATTAACCCTCCATACTCTGCAGGTCCAAACACCAGACTTTCACTGAGCTTTTTAAGATATCACCATCTTCTGTAAATGCCAAAATTTCTGGTGGAGTACAAGCACTGCTTAAACCACCCAGCAGAAAAAGGGGCACAGGACTCCTGGGTCAGGTTGCGCTGCTCTTGCCACTGCTCTGGCTAGGTGTGAAATGGATTTACCAAAGAGTCAAGACCAAAGCCTGCAAAAACCAACCTTATTCCATGTGCTGAGTTGTTTCAGGTGTCTGAGTTGTGGTGCCTGTGCTCTGTAAGACCAACTCTTTAACCTCTGTGGGTTTGTTTGCTTTTCACAGCTAACATATGTCATGCATGTTATTTCAGAGAGTTTGCAGTGACCTAATAGTAAAGATGATTAAAAGCAAAGAAGGGGCAAGTTGGTGGGATGACAACCAGCAAAACAGAGAAAGTCATGGTGTATTCAATTCTGTTTAAGATGTGTGTGTATGTGCAGGCATGTAAATGAAACCTATGATCTATATATACATCAGTTCTGAACCTGCAGAGACACTTACATCACATACAGCCCACAGCAGAGAAAAATCTGGACACCACCAGACATAATATACTCCACCTACTTAGACTATCTCCCTTCCCACAAAGGATATGGTTCTGCAAATTAAACTTTGGTGCAGAAATTTCAGTTTGGGTGAAAGCTTTTGTTTTTAATAATATCCATTCGGCTTCCAGAAGCAATGCCAAACACAGGTAGAGCAAGTTATATGAGATTAATATACAGCTTTAAGCTAGTATTATGTCAAAATGTACCTCTCACCCATTCATGTGTGCTCCCAGGCATCATTTGACCACTCATTTCACTCCTGGTTTCTTCATTTTTAGATTGACTCCTAGCAAAAATCTCAAACTATAAATGTAATTGCATGCATTTTCCATACAAAAATACCATACTTTATTGTATTTAAATATGGGGGGGAAAGACAGATTGAGTGAACTTTTCAAAGCCACAAGCACAGAACAGGAGATTTCATATTCAAGACCTTCCCAGATTGGAGTTCAGCATATTAGATCATTCCTTCCTGCAACAGCATTTTTCCTTATCTAGACCTTGCCACAACAACAAATCAAACCTCTAAACAGACAAACAGCATCAGAGATGTCATTATCCACAACACACTTACATCAGAGATGAATATAACTGCTGTACCCAGAAGAAAAAAAAGTGCTGAAAATAAGATATTAAGAGCCAAACTAATTGCTGACATAAGCAGGTACAAGCACATTGAGTGAAATGGAGTAGCTTATGCCTGCCATGAATATAACCGTAAGCGTTTAGCAGGTTCTTCCTCGAGTCTTTGTTTAAACAAATCTGAATTTATTAGTCTGCTGCTGAATAAATATGATAAACTCTTATTGAAATTATCCTCTGGTGAGCAGCAATAAATACTAGGCAACATTCTTACAAATGATCCATTATCTTAAACTGGCTAAGAGCAACTCCAGGTTTTCTGCCTGCACAGGCAAAAGTTATCTTCAGTACAAGTGAGTGCAAAATAGCATACTGCTGTGAGTTTGGGGATGCACATGGAAACATTTCCAAGCTCACTACCAAACCAAGCAACTCAAGACACCCCATCTCCATGAAGTTCATATGGTAACAATACAGAACATTTTCATACATAATTTACAATCCACAATGAAAAGCTAGAGGTCAAAACTTTCAGGGCATAATGTAACAGGAAAAACGTGCAAGGCATGTTGGATCAGCTTTTCTGATATTACAAAAAAATGGAGCAAAAACACAGGCAGGATTTTTAATTAAGAAGAAAAATAGTCAGCTTTTGTCAGATACAGCATCCAAACAGGCTTCAGAGTTTATTTCATTAACCACTATTTAGAGACATACACAGGCATTAAACAGGAAAGCAGGGGGAGAAAAATCCTGTACAAAGAATCCGGTTTGTGCTCCCATTATCCAAATATATACCCAGGGCCATTTTAGCACTTTCCAATGTTCTCCAAATGCAATGTTTAGTAAACCTTTGTGTTGTGAGACACTTTCAAGCATTGCATTTTAATACCACAGACAATTATATCCTTTGGATGTTTCCATTGCCAGAAGCTGAGGCTCAGGTGGCTGCTTAACCACCCCCTGCACAGGGACAGAAAGCAGGCAGTGCCTAATCTTCTACATCTTCCCTTCTATGCCTGCTCCTCCATCCCCCTTCCCATGCAACAGCAGAGTGTCTCAAATACCACTGCAACACCTGCTTCCTAATGCAACCATGCCTGATTCTGTACAAAACAAAAATCAAAACTAAAACACATAAGGATGTAATATAACATTTGCATAATGGGTGTGAGACAGAAAAGACAATTTAGCTACAGTGATTACACCGACATAAACTCTCTGCCAAAGGGATACAAAACAAACATGCTCTGTTTAAAAATACATCTTGCACATCATTTTTACCACGTTTAAAAGAAAATCACACTCTAAACCAGAGGCCTGGCTGCAACACTCAGGAAGCCTGTGGGGCAGATGGCATCTCCCTGCAGGCTAGCCCCCTTCTGCCTCCATATTGGTTTCACACCAGTTTCAGGTGACATGGCACCTGAACAGAGCTGGATGCCTCAGTGTATAGCCTTCTCAGTAGAAACCCTGCCAGACCTACCTCAGATGATCACACTTTGGTGTTTTGGTTTGGTTTCTAATGAAATTTGGAGCAGTGGAGCAAGTTCATACAAGGTGTGTGCTTTGAAATCACAGGCTTGTGGTGCACCATTGAGCACTGACAGCTCTCAGATTTGGTTTTTTTGTGAATCAAGATGCCAGACACAAATGCCCTCACACACAGTTCTCCAGGTCAACATTGAGGTGTTTCAAGCCACGATGAGCATTTCTGTTGCAGGCATATTTGTTTCAACTCTATCACATTAAAAATTGAGACAGTAACCCTCTCACCTGCTCAGTATTCAAACACTGCAACCCTACTCCTAACAAACATGAGAGGAAACAGAGCTGAGAAGGAAGAAAAAGATGTTATAATAAAAGATATAGTGCTGCTTTTCTAATTCTTAATTCTCCCCCTCCTTCCATCCTTGGGTTTTCACACACAGTATTTATCTCCTTGAGAGCTCCTTAATGCTCACCCTGCTTCTCTTAATGCCCAGCAGATGTCTCACCCATTACACATCAACACTGGCACTGGGCCACCCCAGCAGGACAGAGGTCATCCCACACACCCTGGCACAACTCAACCAGAGACACCTTTTTTCATAAGAAGAAAGCAGAAACCTTCACACCCTTGATCATGAGTATGCTCTCCGCTACAGGAGTGTATTTTACTGTTTAAGCGTATTGGTTGTCTTCTAAGTCACTCCTACTTTAGGGTCATCTTTATTATCTCCCCTTAACTACAAAAATCACAAGGTCCCTCAGCAGAATAATTCCTAACAAAGATGCTGATAAACAGGAAGAGGTGAGACAACAGCTCTGTCTATACTTAAGAAAATATTGCACTGTCTACAGCCTCCAGCTCTTCACTTTGGCTTTTCTTTGGAAGCTCAAAGATGGCATCTTTGTCTATGCATTCTTCTATCTCAAACACCCACACAAGTTTATTGCTATTTGCCTATGAAAACACCAGTAACTGAGAATATATCCTCTGCCAAAAGCACCTGTTGCCTTGATTCAATCCTTTTGCACAGAAGCCTACACCTGACGGAAGTATATCTGTCCTTTCCTGCACTTGTTTCCAACCTACCCAGCAATCAGATGCACACAGATAGCACCTACGTGAAGATGTTTTATCAGGAGTACACCACTGACAGCAAACTGCCAGTATTCAGTAAAACCCACCCGAGAAACAGCTGCATTTCAGCACCAGATCCTCAGAGTCTCTTCCTCCTCCCTTCTTTCCACCGGTCTTGCTTCACCCGAGTATCTTCCCCCAGCAGTTTTGAGGACAAGCAGATACAAGAATACACCATTCCCACTGATGAATTCACTCAGTCATGTCACTAACAGTCCCACTTAACTGTACTGTAGCATTCCTTTGGCAGCTTCTCCCACTATCGTGTAGTAACAACTCACCACCGTCCCATGTGAGCTACCAGGGTTCAGTTTTCCATGTGACCTTACACCCACACCAACCACCCAAAATGCTATCCCACTTGACTCTTACTGCCCTGTAATTAAAAACACAGTCAAGATCAGAGTAGTCAATATCCATCTAAGCTTTCATGACCAACCCACAGACATAAGGTCAAATAAAGAAATCACTGCAGGGAGATACTTAGCAGTGGTATCCTTGTTACAGGCAAACTGGGCATTAATCATGAAGTCCTAGATAACGGCTTTAGTCTTTTGTAGCACAGAAATTAAGTCAAGATTATATAAACAGCTGGCCTTTAATAATAACAATTTTTTAAAAACCCCAAACCCAACCTCTGGCTATGAGCATAGTTGCTTTAACTTGCAATAGGAAGCTTTCACTTACTGTCTTAAGCATTCAAACACAAAAATCTGGATCTTTTCTCCCCACACTTTAAATATTTTTCCAGGCTATTCCCAAGTTTTTCCTTTTAGCATTCCCTAAGAAACAGCTACACTCACTGTTCTACTCACTGAGGCTCAGCTATAGATAAAGACCAGAGGGGTGGCATGAGTATGCAGAAGGGGATCTGGCAACCAGACTCTTGAGAAACCTGAGCTTCATTTTCCGTTCTGAATCAGCTTCCAGGGAGACCTCAGTGAGCTGCTTGGGGCTGCTACCTCCTAAAACCCAACACCTGAGACAACAAGGGCATCCAGTACCTCCCATCCCTTTCACTTCTCCCTTCAGCCTGCTCTTCTGGGCCAACTCAACTACATGTGGGAAGATGCCATCACTCGTATTTGGGCTGACACCCTGAATGCAATGAGAGCCCAAAGGAATCACCTCCCAGTAAATGTAAATCACAGACACACAACCTTTTATCTCCCCAAACCACAGTCCCAGGCTTCTGGCACCAGTCCTCCAAACACCCTCATCCTCTTAAGAGCTGGACAGAGGGAATATACCATGTTCCCCAGCACGAGACCAGGGCAGCAAAGTGAGATTTGTTAATGCTGCCCGTTGATGGGGGGGCAGGGGGGAATTGTGATTGTTTTGTTGTGCACACTGACCTACAGCACCACCATGTTCCTTAACACCAACATGCACCATGCTGATCACCCACGCTCCAATTCAGTAAGTATGGAGCATGAGGACACCAATCCCATTTCTGCCAAAGCAACCACAGCACACGGTGTGATGTTTGCACTGGCCCTGCTTCCTGCCTGGAGGATGCTCACTCCATCTAGCTAAAGCAGAACTGCTCTAAGAGATTACATTCATCCTGATACAAAGTCTGGGGCCACAACTTTCCTTGTGCAACATACCTCAGCGACCTTGGCTTTGGAGACCAATTCCCAATTGGAGATCAAACTGCTGCAGTAGTGATGCCTGCTCCATCTGCACCATTGATGGGTCATGGTCACACCTGACCCCACAGACACGCTTTTATTCAAATAATTTCCTTTGTGTAAGCTTTATTTCTTCCTTGCAGGGATTGCAATGGTGGCTTTCCCTTAAGTCTTTCAAGTCTTCCATTCAGCTCTCGTTTTCTGAGAAGCACAGCTGAACTCAAAAGCTGTCAGAACACACATACCTCCCAGGGCTACAGCAGCAAATATTTTGGACCACTCATCCTCCTGAGCCTGGAGCAAAGAACCACACAAGGAAGTCCACTGCTTGGTGTGAGATTGCAGAAGCTCTGAAATCCCCCTTTACTGATAGATCTACTATCATCTCCAGCAGAGCCAAGAGACCCCCTACCTGGCCAAGCTCAAAGTAAAACCATGGAATAGTTTAAAGTTGATGTTTTAAGTGTAAGGGAGCAGAGATCTTCAGTGTGTGTCATACTTCCTACAAAGAGTCTTACAAGTGACTCAAGCTGCCCAAAGTGAGTTCAAGCCAGCCCTTTCTTCCCCCCCTTTTTTATCCTGCTTCTTTTCACGGGACCACACTCATAATGATGGAAAAGTGTGAGTTAAAAGTGTCATCTACATAAAGGTTGCCTAGATACTTTGAAGATGCATGCCACAGGATGTGTGCAAATAACAGGATTTCACTTTACGTTGCATTTAAAAGAAAATGTGCCAAAAGCGATCACTCCGCACACAATGGGTAAGAGAACAAATGATGAGTCCATGCCACACTGATAGCAGGACTGAAGCTAAAAGCTTCATTTCATTTGCCTAAAATAAAGTAAAACCCAATTATTCCTGAGAAATAAGAAGTCTGAATCAGAAGGCATCTAAACTTTTGAATTCAATTCTATTGCTGTGAATGCAAAGCAACACTGGTCTCAGAACATTCTGGAGACATGAATGAATTAAGGACCAGTAAACTTTCCAGGGAGATATCTCCCTATTCTACATCTAAGTAGAGCAATAAGAAATAGATAAAAAATACAACAATTGAATTCCAGATCTTGCATGAAAACGTAAATGGAACATTATATACTGTGTGGGGATGACAAACATCTCAGACCATTTGACTTGTAGCCAGACTCTGCAGCTTCTGACATACATGGCACATTGAGCTTAGAGGTTAAATGAGACTTTGGTGCAAAAGAATGCATTTACACATCAGCCTGCAATGTGGCATCCATCCCCCACTTCTCAGGCTTCTGTTTGAATAGATCAAAGACTTCTGGCCATGGAAAGCAACATCACATAAGGCAGCTGGGAGCCTCCTAACACCTCCCCTGCTGCTGCTGGCCATGCTCTGGCTGAGGACCCAGAGCAGCCACAACAGTGCTGTTAAACAACTGAAGTCAGCAATGAGCAGATTACACCAGTATCCCCAAATATGATTAATAAAAAGTGTATTTCAAGGAAAATGTTTTTCAAGAAAATTAGTTCAATACAGGGCAGCAGCAGCTCAGCACATGGCCGTGCCCAGGCACTGCTGCCACTCAGAAAGCAGGACTTGCTGGGGGAGCATCTCCTCGCCCTAGCAGTGGGGCTGCATCAAGGCAGCCTCTGCAGAATGAAAGATGTAGGGAATGAGGCACTTGAAGATGATTTTTCTCTCTGAAGTGTTATCATTTGGCAATTTGTTATATGCTCCCAACCCCATTGTTTCTGACACTTGCAGAACAAAAGCAGCCGCTCATCAATATTCAAAATTACAAGGCTTGTCTTGCAGAGAAAAAGCAATACCTAAGTCATATCTGGTCTTAAGAAGGCTACAATTCACATAAAAGCTGAGCAAAGCTCTCCTCTATCACTTTAATTGATTGTGCACAGAACAGGAGTGAAGCAAACATATCCAAAGCTTGCTGAAGTTGAAGGTACATTGCAGCCCCACAACTTTCAGCTTTCATTACAAAAAAGTGGATTCTTGCTTACTACTAATTTAAAGAAAAACAAAAAAGTAATAAATTCAGACTGTGAGTTTTCTAAAAGGATTTGGTTTTCACACTTCATCTTTAGACAGCCATAAGCCACTCACATGTCTCACCTTACTATCTAATCGGTTTAGATGATCTGATTTGACTTTTTCCCAGAAAAATATACTGGTAGCATGTGGTAACAGGCAGGACTTTGCAGGGTTACAGCAAGCAAAAGGCAAGAAAAATGGCATAGCTGCCTAAAAACAAATAGCAAGCAGCAAATCTAAGGTGAAATTAGGATAATTAGCTCCTCAAAACTGCTGAATCCTGAGCTGGGAATCCTGACGATGGCTGGAGGTGGATCAAGCCAGCAATACCCTGAGAAATGAAGACACATAGCAGTTAAAGTCTGTTCAGTAATGCAGTGAGGGCCAAATCAAGGAATCCCACACACATCCAAGCATGAGCACAGACCCACCACACCTGTCCTTCACACTGCCAAGGATGAGCAGTGTGCAGAAAGGGCTCAAACCCAACTTTAAGGCCTATAGCTCAGAAATACTGTTAATGCAGCCCAGATTTTCCTCCCTCTTACTTTACCAAAGCTTTCAAATAAAACTCATTGGTTGTAAGGGAAAAACTTCTAAAGGGAACAGAAAGACTATTGTCACCTCTAGAGATCCAGTAGTGCTACCGTGTGCATGCATTCACACCACCTTCTACCTTTACCCTCCAGGGTTTAGAACACTGTAATAACTGATTCTCTGTTAATCTGGAGAGGGGCTAAAACCATCTTACAACTAGACAAAAACAAGGCAGGAACAAGCTCATTCCTAGGCTTATAAAACAAGCCTTTACAGATAATTATGTTTTATTACTTTTCATTTTATGAGGGCTGCATTATACAAAACAAATACCAGATGCCCATTTGTTGCATTTGGGGGAGAGGCGGAATCTCCGCAAGCACTGCTGTAAGCAGCTCTGCTTTTAATTAAATACAATAAATGCATAAAAATTAATACTGTTGGAAACCAGCAGGTAGGAAGCAAACAGATGCACTGTAGATGCTGGAAGACCCCCTCCCCTCCAAGCTCCTGCAGCAGAAGCAGCCACTCACCAGCCTATTGCTCAGGGCAGGAGCTCTCTGACCAAGACTCCTTATGCATTTCCCTTTAATGCATTCCCATTAATGCCAAACTTTGCAGATAACCAAAAGCTTTAAATAAATAAGAAAAAAATAAAAAAAGAAAAAATAGGGAGAGGTGAAGTAAACAAGATTTAATGCTACTTTTGTTAGAGACACCCATGCACTCAGCCAGGAAAACCTGCAAAAAGACAATTTCTTAAAGATGGAAGAAAGATGGAGAAAGATAAGAGAGAAGGCAAGGAGGTGTAAAGGCAACCTTAAAGAAACCATCCAAAACCTGACATATCCTTCTACTGTTAAGCTGCCAGACTCATACAAAACACTCCCAAGTGGCCTGACAGAGGGCGTAGAACAAGCCTCTATACCCGAGATGAAGGACATGCATCTGAAACACGTGGACACAACCAGAGCCAATAACCAGCAAAAATGGGAAGCAGTTCCTGAAGGACAGTAAAACACAGCCAACTTTCCAGCAACTGCCAGACGTCAGCCATCCACCTCCCCAGAGGCACCACGATGAAATCTATTTCCCATTTTCAATGGTGGTTTCCTTTTTCATTTTAAGTGCATTATGATTCAATCATGGGGTGACAATAGACACTTTACTCAAGGCTGATACCAGCCCTATATTGTAAATCCAGTTTTCAACATCAGGTCTGATAATACTTTAAAGTTCTGGAGAGAAGACTGAAATTGTGTACACAAAATCTCATTGCAGTGGGGAGTCAGTTTCATTTTTTTTTTTTAAGTAGAGATTTTTTTTAAGATGTGGTGCAGCAATAAACACAAGGTAAACAGCAGTGGGATGGTTTCCATGCTTTGCTGCTCATTTTCAGGTTTCCATCTGTTCTATTTATCAAAGCTGAGGATGGGTCTCTTCTATTATCCTCCACCAGTGCATATCCTCAACCTACTTCCTAATCAAGTTTGTTTACAAATATTCATTAAATTCCATACTTTATTGGCCTAGACCAGGGTACCACAAGCTGCAATTACAGTAATCAGTGCATTGATTATTGTGAAACATTGCTACCCTGAGACCAAAGTTAAAGGAATGACTATTGCTATAACCAGTAACTACACCAACAGAGCACCCAGGGATGACACCACTATCTCTAAATTCTTAAATCACCAGTTTGAGACCTAAACAACACACACACACTGGAATAACAATACAATAATTCACACACTGTGAATTATTTTACTATGATCTGTGTCATAAAGTATTTTCATTAAAAATGAAAGAGTAAAAAAACTTTGATAAAAAGGGTTATTATTACAGGTCATCAGAAATAGCTAATAAAACAAAAGATGGAAATCTGTTTTCACTGCAACTCACTAATGTTGTGATACAGAAAGTAAAGAGACAAGTGCCCTGGTTATTTTGGTTCTCAGCAACAGTACCTGAAACGGCCATCAGCAGGCAGGGAGGAAGAGCCCTGTCAATGAATGGCAATGATTTGTTGACACCTTTAGCACAAACAAGGCAAGGACCAGGTGCCCCTGCACAAACACAGAGCAAGAGTCGACCCAGACCTCGAGGTACTCAATTGCTGAGCTCCACAGCAAAGACAAAGGAGGATCTGAGGAGAGCCAACAGCTGAGAAAACAGCCACCCCCATAGTTAGCTCCACATCAAGAGACATGCACAGAGTTTAGAGATGAGTGGGACTTAGGGGCTTCTACTGAGCTGAGGGGACCTGGAGCCTTCACACTGGGCACAGAGCTCAGGAAGCACCATCCATTTGTGGCTGAGTGATGGGTGCTCCCTGCCCCAGCCAAGGGGTCCCTTGACAACATGTTCTCAGGGTCACTGAGCATGCAAGGCCTAGCTGGGGACAACCAGATGCTGCTCAGACCTTCCAGCTCTCATCGTGCCTCCAGCAACCCTGAAACAACACTGACAGGCAGATGGGACAGCAAGGTGATGCGCTACCCTCAGCTGAAGGTGAACAACCACCTCCTGCTATCAACAACTTAGGTACTTGTTCCCTTACACACCACATCTGCAAAAGCCATATTCCAAGGAACAAAGATGAGATTTTATTACTGGTCTCTGCAAGTAAATTTTGGGAAGGCCATAGAGAAGTAATTGCATTTGTGTGTGTGCGAACTCACAAATTAACCCCAGGAACTCTGTTTATGGTGGGGGGGGTTATTTACAAGGAGAGGTGAGAGCAGCAAGCACACGGGCCCCTGACTTTGATGTGTCACCCACCTGCCTTCCCCCAGCTCCAGCCGCTTGTGTGCTTTGATTACCCGAGCTTTCCCGCCACCGCTTCACTCAGCGGCTTTCATCTTGCCACAACAACAGCCCGTGAGAAGAAAGGGGGAGAGGGAAGAGGTGAGAAAGAGAAATAAAAAGAGAAAGATTTGGGGCTGGAAAAGTCAGCTTGGTAGAGGAAACTGGAAAGAACTGACACGCTGTCAGGCAGAGATGAAAGCACTAGAAATAAGGGATGGGTCGCTCACTTATTAAAATCGTGGTATGATTTTAATGAGGAAAGTACATCTTTGGCACCTCCTTGAAATCCCTCCGATGAAAGAGCCACCCAACAATCTGGGACAGCTAAATTCAGTGCCATTTTTATCTTTTGTCAAATATGTATAAAAGCTTCTGAAGACAACTATCCAACACAAAACTGTAACAAAAAGTATTTTAAAATCTTACATTAACTGACCCACAGGCCAGACTGACTATCAAACCTGAAGTGATGCCAAGCAGTGAAGAGAAACCTAACACCAGCCTGAAGTAAAACTTGCAGAACTGTAGTAAAAAAGCAGGCAGGGAAAGGGGATGAAGAACAGTTACTAAAATGCAGGACTACCTGAAATATTTCTCTATCTTCAAAAAATGTTGCCTTGAAATTTCTACCTACTTCATTCACCTTGCTGCTATCAGATTTTTTATTATCCTCAGTTTTGAGAATTTGTCTGGCTCTTAGTATGCAGGAGCAGTGCACAGGAATAGATCCTGCTGCCATAGATAATGCGGTTCTAAGGGAAACCCATCAATTGTTAATGGCCATGCAAATTGTTGAAACTAGAGAGTTATTCACAGTTATCTCGCTGTGATTTGGTAAGTGTCCATGCCTGATGTGATCACTCACTTGATATATTATTCCATTACAATTCAAGTAGTAGTCTTAGCTTTTGAGTTTAGAGAAAAAAAAGTGTAAGGGAGTGTGGAAGGGTGAAGGGATGTTATTTGTTTTAAATTATTTTGAACAGTTATATACACCTTCTTATGTAAAGTATGATAAATCCCTTCCTGCGACTACAGTCATGCCTTACTGAAACATTTAAATCCCCCCGATGAGAAACTAAAGGAGCTTAGCGTGCAACTTTAGGCCATGATCCTGTGAAGCACTTTCATATGCTTCAACCATACACATGGTGCACACATCTCTGTGGCACTGGATCTTCCAGCTGAAGTTCACACCCTTTTACAATTTCTGATCAGGGTTTTCTACTGCTTATGCAAAAATTTGCTGGCATTTAATAAGCTATAGGCGTCTCCTCAAATCCATAATGCATTCACTCTCTCTTGCAGCAGCAACGTACTGATCATTAATTTTCAGCTTTATTGCAGCTCCAACATTTCAGCTGCTTTTTTTTTGCATCTTGTCTGAGATTTATTACTTCTAGCAAAGTGTACTTCAGTTTTTTCTATTTTGTTTGCTGATTTTTAAACCGCCCTTAAGGGGGAAGTGTTACTGTTCTTTATAAAATAATTCTGAAATCACAGTATTAAAAAATAAATCCTATAATTATGTTTCCCATTAGGATTAGATAAATTACATTTAATTAAAAGAAAAATCTGCTAGCACCCAGCACAATGGTTGGTGGCAAACTCCTAAGAGTTAGACATTCATGTGTTTATCTTCCTGAAGCAGCTGAGTCTATGAGCAGACACACCAAAACAAGCCTTCAGAGATATAAACTCAGACATTAACAAAAATTTCTCCCTCCCTTCGGACAAAGATTCTGATTTTTAGAAGCAGCCTCTGAATTTATTCTTCACTACTACAAAAACTACGATTCTGATGGGCTTTCTGGTAGTAACACACTGAACTACCTGACTGCACCACGAATTCCAGTATTATGATAAAATGTCTGCAATTATTTGCCAGGCAAAAACCAGTATCAGAAGTCAAGATCTTCTAGGAGAATGAAGAAAAACAGGATTCCTACCCAAACGCTGCCATGCTCCCCTGTCTCCCGCACTGCTGTTGGTCAGGTGATGTTCTCCATCAACCTGAAGGCTGCAGGGGTCATAACACACATTGCAGCTCTAGCAAACTATTTATACCATGCTCCTTTTTACAGCCTCAGAGAACTAATTATTAACAGGATAGGATCCCCCACAGATACACTGAGCAAACACTATGGTATGCAATTTTCCTTTAGGAATTTACTGCTACACACAGGCCGTCAGCATCACGCTCTCAATTTTGTTTAGGAGCTGAAGAATGATTGATCTTATTGATTTGTGTCAACAGTCTGACATGGCCATATCGACCAGCTGTAATTTTGTAGGAGGAGCTGGGAAGGGAACTGGAGACTGCATTCTCTGTGGCACATCACCCTGCCCAAAGAGAAGATGATGTGAGAGATGCTGGTACAGCCATCAACGGGACCGCACTGGGACTCGAACCGACACAAGCGAGCGACGAGAGATTTCCCACGACCGTGTTTACAGCAAATCCACTGCTAAACACCCAAATGTATAATTATAATCTATTATAATTATGCAAAGAAGTAACATTTCAGAAAGGCCTTCTCATTTCTCATTCTTAGCATTGAATACTTTTGTTTTGCAGCCAATCAACTAAATTAGCCCTAATTCTGTTTCATTCATAAACACAAAGAGGATATTAGAGGGGGAAAAAGTGAATAAATGGAAAATTCACTTAGGAACCCAGGAATTATTTTGTTCTCATGTATTTCTGGACTAGAAACCATCATGGAGAAATAAGTCAACTTACAGAAGCTTTACTGAATTTGCTAACTGCACTGCAGGAGTCCTTGGAGGAGTGATCAGGAACGACAGCGCTTCAGTGCCTGGAAAAGCAATGGTCTTTGGTAGCAGCTGAGTGAAGCAAGGAGAGTTAAAAGGTTCATATACCAAACATGTCCTCACTCAGGACAAGTAAAACCCAAAAAAAAGCTTTAGAGGCTATTTGCCCTCACCAGACACACAGAGGAGAGCTGCTTTATACTGCTTCTGACAACTGTCACCTTTTATTGGAAAATAATTTTAGACCAATGTTCAGTGATGCTTCCTGAGAAGGGGATACAGAAGTAGTATTTCATTTTTACACAGGCTTTAAACATTATAAAGCACTAAAGTAAACCTCAAAAATGCTTAGGAAAAGCAATGACTCCTTTCCATTTTAAAAGCATATGGAAACATAAGCATGGTTGCCAGTGGCAATCCTGGCTGTCAGACTGCAAGCTTGAGACATCCAGGCAAGAGAAGGCAGGAGCTCCTGCAACAGCTCTGCCAGCACCTCACTTCTCCCAGGGACTGCAGGAGGGTTGAAAAGTCTGTCTCACTGGAGTATGAAATGGGGGCCTTATTTACCTGATACAAACATCCCACCCCTACCACCTTTCAGGGAACATCCATTTAGCATCCTGGCCAAGGAGACAGCACTGAGCCACCCAAAAAACTGAAGGTAAATCTCAGCAAGAATTGGTAGGAGAGACAAGTGCAGAAACACAAGATGTTTAAAGAAAACGGCCTCTTCTTTCTCATATTATTGAGCAGGCCTAACCCTCCTGACTGGCTTGCAGTTATGTTTCCTTGTTCTAAGAAATGATAAGATTTTAGGAAATCAGATTGCACTTGGAAAGCCGTCAGCCTGGCAGCACTCATGCTAGTTTTTTCCCAGAAAAGCAGTTAAGACACAACATTTTGCTGAGATAGGGCCTGTATTACTTACAACACTACTTCCCCCTTCTCATTTGAAATGAATCTCTTCTCTTTCATTCTCATTTGGAATTAATTTCTTAAACTAATTTCTCCTGCACCACAGCAGTATGCTGATCTCCCACCTCTTGGCCTTCAAACACCCTCCCAGGCTATGCGGCTCCCCGGCCACAATACCAGGATAGTTTCTTCTAGTGTGGCTGTCAAATTGTTACAAATTATAATTTGTTGTAAAAGTGGAAGAAAGGACTCCCACCATTCTCTGGCTAGAATCTTTAATTGTTCTGGTGCACACCTGGTATCTCAGGCACCCCTGCCACCGCTCCCTCCCTCCCGGTCTTCTCTAGAGACCTGGGGGCGAGTTGTATCAGCATTACATAGTAGCAATGCTCCCTACAGTTGACTGAGGAGGCTCCCAAATTAAAGGCAAAACAGTGATGATACATGTCCTACTTCCTCCTGAAATTTGTATTGAAAAAGAGCAACACAAAGCCTCACATAAAAGTACAGCATAGCTAGGTCAACACAGGAAGAGGAACAAATCTATAGCTCAGTGAAACCTGTATGTCCCAAATACTTGGAAATGTGGAAAGGTGCAGAACCTTAAATATAACCTGAAGTTATATTCACACATTCCCACAGGCTAAACTAATGTCCATATGACATGAGACAAGAGTATAAATCTTGCATTATCATCTAGATATAGCCAAGTCCATGAGAAGTCAGTCACCTTAGCAGCTCAAAACACTGCATTTAACTCCATTCACAGGCAAGACAGTTGTCCAAGTACCTACCAACGATTCTTCTCTGGTTAGCAAAACAGTTTGTTTACCCAAGACCACAAAACTCTGTGGATTTTCTGAAAAAAAGCCTTCAGAGAGAAAAGGAAAACAATCACAGATAATACTCCAGAAATCATCAGATTACAGCACATTCTCTTGACTCACATCTGTTGAGTAAATAAGTGCTTCGTGCAGACCAGTTTCATTTACTTCCCTCTCCTGCAAGCAGCTGCTGGTTTACTTTCCAGCAGGCTGTTCCAGGACTATATGTGGGGCAAAAGGATTATCTGCAGCAGTCAGAGCAGTAGTCGTTTCCATTCGGGTTTGTCTCGAGCTGGAACTCCTCTTGTTCCATTCCATTCTCCCCATGAGATGCACCACTTCACAGATGCATGGATGCAAACAGGCCACAGCTGGGAACACCCTCAATGCAGCA
Source organism: Molothrus aeneus (assembly GCF_037042795.1). Taxonomy (NCBI): domain Eukaryota; kingdom Metazoa; phylum Chordata; class Aves; order Passeriformes; family Icteridae; genus Molothrus; species Molothrus aeneus. Next base: position 136,858,381 of record NC_089646.1, on the reverse strand, counting down.
GGGAGCAGCAGGCAGCTGCACACAACTCGCAAGAGAATCCCAAATTCAGCCACCTCTCTCCTTTAGGAGCAGTTTCAGTGGATACTTTGGGCCACTCTACAGAACATCCTGCAGAAGTCAGACTTGGCCCTGTGAAATATCCAGACAGGGAGGGTAAGAAGGCAGGAACACCAAGGGATGCTCTGCAGCACTTACTTGCTGAGGCCACCTCACTGGAGGCACAAGAGGACTTTCTCTTGCCAAAATAGGTAGCTGGAACTGTTACTCTCAGCTCAGTTCTGATCTGGGTTCAACGAGCCCTTGAAACTACTTTGTTTCCAGATTAATTCTACTTAAAATGATGACTCAGATAATTTTTTTCTTTGAATTTTTTTCTGTCATCAAGTGTCTCTTCAATGATGAGTATTTATCGATAAACTATCCTAGATCAATTTTCCTAGGCAGGAAAAATAAAAGCAGAGCCCCTTGAGCTGTGAAAGCTCACCTACATTGTGCATGCAGAAAACATCTGCTGCAGACCAGATCACACATCTACTGTAATGCTTTGTCACCACACAGCCTCATATAAGATGCTTCATAGAAGCATCACAGAAAGGCCTGGGGCAACCAATTATAATAATAACTCACCCCACAAGAAAACTTAATTACTTGAGGTTAGGAGGGTGCCTGGTTTAAGGCCAGCGGGCAGGGTGGGCTCCTCTGCCAGTGCCTGACCCTGCACACGCGGCAGTGCCCAGCACCGCTCGCACCGGGAACACGCGCATGGACCCACCCGCTCCCACGCGCATCCACCGAGGGAAGAGCCTGCTGCCAGCGGCCAGGCTGAGGAGGGCACGGTGCCTGTGAGCTTAGGGATGCCCCTGTGGCCCCTGCTCCCAGCTCCTGCCAGGGCATCAGCCTGGAGCCTCTGGAAGCTCCTACCCCTCAGGGCCCTACTTGCATTAAATCAGCATCAACAGGCACATAAGGACACTGCAATACATACAGAGAGCAAGAGGAAGAACACAATAGAGCAAGTCCTCTTTCTCAGACATCCATTAAAGCTTTGTTATTTACCTGTTTACTGCATTTTGGATAAATGTATTGTAAACCAGAAAAATTTCCAGTTTCTCAAAAAAATCAATATTTAAAAGTAGTCTGGTGGGGACAGGTCTCTGTAGGAGCCAAGTTTCTCTGGGAAAATGCCCAAGCACTTTTTGAGTTTTATCCAAGCTCCCAAAACAGCCTGGTGATATACAAGATGCCCTGACTGGTCCCCATCTCACTTCAGATGTCCTGGACAGCAGCCACCCTGAACCTGGGTGATTTCTGAGACCTGTCCTAAATAGCTGCATATGAGCTGCCTTGTGAAGGCTTTTAGATAATTAAAAAAATAATCCAGTGAGTGATTAAGTGTGGCATTTACATTTGTATTTTAGTACAATACATGGAAGCTCAGTATATTACAAGTACAAGAATTTCACCTTTGTTTGAAACATGCACATACAAGCATATGGAGCATTCACATTACCATCACAGGTTGGACAGACAAGCCTAAGCCTTACTCCACATTCTCCTGCCAGTCTGCTGAGTGGCAGTCATCCCTCGTGTGCACTTCTACCACTTCTTTTTTTCAGTATGTGTATTTTATTCCTACTGGGAAGGAAGCAAAACTAAAACCCGCTTTTCTTCCCATTCTGTACCTATTGCATGACTGTGACCATTACTCACGATTTTCAAGGGTGGCAGGTTCAGCTGTGATTGGCACATGTTCCACCAGTAGAGTGCACACCAGGTAAACCTACCGGGTACCAGGCATCAATGAAAATGTTCAGCTGGATACATTCTCCTGTAGAAGTACACATCCAACCCTGCCTAGTGCTACTGTGTGCCCTGCAGAGATGTCTCCCCGGTGTAAGCTCGCAGGGTGCTGCTGCTCTCCCCTTCTGCCCGCACCCACAGCTCCAGGCCGATCTGCGAGCAGCTCCTGCCATAGGCTCCTCCTCCACTACCACACGCCTCCAAACTCCTCTGGCAGAACTAGTCCCACTCATGAGGTCCTGCATGTTTTACCTCCTTTTCTCAGTTCAGTCATGATCACACAGGCTTTTTGAGCACTGACCAGACAAAAAACCTAGTCGATAAAGAACACCTCATTATCCTATTTGCCCTCCACCATAGCTCACTTTTCTCCAAAAATACATTTTTTTTTCTCACTTTTCCTCCTCCATTCTACTCCCTTCTTTTTTTCCCCTTTTTCTTCATTCTCATCATTAACTTTAGATATCAAGCATGGATGAGGAAAAAGTCTCCTTGCATGAGCTTCTGGTGAGACCTTATGTTTTTTGATACTATCTCCCCTACCCTCTCCATCCTCCGAGGGCAGGGTTGCTGCAGGTCAGGGGATATACCACAGACATTATTTTACTTTCCTAGAAAGATTCTCATTTTGGTGCAAACTTCTTCTCTGCATCTGGCTTCACTAGAACATCACATTCCTCCATTTCTTTTGGTATCCACAGTCATTTATATTACCTTCCAAAAAGTAATTATTTGGAACCAGTTAAGCCTGTATATGAATTCTGCCTTTGTTTAAAACACATTGTACATATGTATATATTTAGACCGTCATTAAATATTTAAGAGGCTGTCTTCAAACTTCAGCAGCAGCAGCTTTTATTCCCTTAACCCTTTGTGAAATGGAAAGCTTGAGGCTGAAATCTTATTGTGGAGGAATTCAGAAAGCCCAGCTGCCTTAGTGCTGGGTGACAAAGGCCACCTCTGACAACCAAGGACACTGTAAAGAAAACCAGAGGTTTTCTTTGTTTTCTTTTATATCCTGTTTGCCAGCGGTCTAATCATGATAATGTAATTCATTTTAGCCTGCCTCAGCTTTATCTGCTGAGATGCATAACTAGGATGCAAATTAATTAGCTGTGACATACAGATGGATCTTTCAATACAATTCACAGAGACAGTCAAATACACACATGCCCATCCATGCTTTCCCCAAACAAAGAAAGACACTCTACGCATTTTTCCAGAGGTCAGGAAGTCACCTTGCTTGGCTTTTTCAATCTCCTAGAGAGGAAACACCACATCCAGCAGACAGGTGGACCTCATGTGAACCCAATACCAAATGTTACACTCTAGATGAAACCCCACCACAAGTAACTTGTGATTTGTGCAGCCCCACACCCAACACATCAGGGTAGTACCACTACCCTGCTAACACAAGGTTAGCACGTTTTAAAATCTGGTCACCTAATTTACCAGCTTAGCAAGGCCTCTAACCTAGACCAAATCATTCATACATCACCCTGGCAAGCACTGGTATCTCAAGACCAGCTCTCCATGGCCAGGGCACCTACACTACTGTCTTTCACATGAAGTGGTGCAAGTATCACAGCAAAGGATAGGAAAATCAGTACAGAAAAGCACAATATGCAACTCCCAATTGTATATGGATATGCCAACAGACGTATTCTGGAGAGTATGTTTTTACTTTTTTTTTATTAAAACCCTTGAAGATGCATTGTTAAATCCAAGCCCCAAATGCCTCACAAGAGCCATTCCACGTGCAGTTTTCAAGGCCCAGATATATTTAGAGACACTTCTTTCCAAGCACTACAGCCTCACTGATGATCGGATGCTGCTTTACGTGGGATGAAAAATGGAGTTCCTTCTACAGCTTTCACAGCTGAGTTACACATCAGCACAGAAGCATTTCAACTGGACAGCTGTGTCATGCTACCTTGGGAATGTGACCCTAGCAGACTTTTTGAAGGGAGTGGAGCTCCAGGCACGGTCCCTACGGGCGCAGAGGAGGCAGCAGAAGACACAGGCGCTGGCAGGACACGGTGCTGGCAGAGCAGCAGATGGCACACTCGGCTGTGCATCGGCACCGAGGCACCAGTGGGAAGGGGCAGCAGCACACTCTGCCAGGTGCCCTCACTCCGGTAAGATGCGGGGTCAAAGAGCTGCAGCATCTGCAGCTGTTCACTAGAGCAAAGCCCTCCACCTCAGCAGCCTGACCACAGACCGAGCTTGCCTCAATTCTTGGCGTAATCTTATTTTCTTGACAGCATCAGTTTTTAGTTCCTGTCTTTTAACAGCAGCATTGCAACAAATGTTGAAGTTCCCCACCCCAGATCCAGCTGCATCCTAGCAGCGAGTATGCTTTCTGTATGAATAGCATGGATAGTGTGTACAGCTGGGTGCACGCTATCATATCCCCTGAGGGTTGCTATAGACAAATCTCACCACAATAAGTGGCAAAGACACTTAGGGGGAGCAGAACTCACAGGGAGAGGTCTATCTTCTATTAGACCAAATGGCATAGCTGTAAAAAAATTGGACTCACACCTGTGAAACCACAGGCAGGTATGTTTGGTTTTATGACAACTTGACAGCACACACACTGTAGTATACAGCAAATAACCAGGATTTTCCCCATCTGTAAATTAGCTCCAATTGCTCAGATCTAAAAACAAAAATCCAATACACCCTGAAAGGCTGCAACTGTCAGGTCTCCCTTCTTTCCCAAAGCATATATTCCCTGAAGGAGATCACAAGCCAAAGGGACTCCCGGGTGATAAATAACATGAGCTTAGCTTAGTATCTCTACTGATCATTTGGCACTGATGCTGTATCACTTCCACATATGCATTATTTCACCATTTGCCCATCAGTTTCCTGAAAATGAATGGGATTAAAACTCCACTGAGAATTTGCACTGCTTTTTCCTCCCCCTCTGCAGCAGAATTACAGTAACCAAAAGGTGAGCAGAGTTCACCCAGGCACTTCACGCAGGCTTCTCGACTTTGCTGACCTTCCCGGTCTCTTCCCAACCCCCGGGGATAGTTTCGGTGGAGAAACAGACAGCCAGTCGGAAATTTTCACCAGTATTAATGCCAACGTAGTTTCTTCCCAAATACTCTCCAGAAGTATTTTTCCACCCACGTTCCCCTGTGCACCACAAAACCCTCCAGCCGTTGGCAGCTCTGGGTGCAGCTCCCACTGCACATCACGCACTGCTGTACAGCTGGTCTGTTTTAATTCAGCATGTAATTCATGCTACCCAGGAAATATTCTCATGTGAAAAACTTCATATACAGGAACCTATTCTGCAGCAAACATAGCGGTGGTCGGCATTTAAATAAACTAATCAGCTGCAAACGGCTTAGTCAGCATCGCAATCCTGGAGGTAATTCCCAGAAGCGATTTTCCCGGCAGCTATATATACAAACCTAAAAAGCAGACTACAAGACAAGGGCAGCAACACAGCGAGACAAAATTTGGCTTCACAGTGACATTATCAACAAATAAAAATAAAACTCGAGGAAAGGTAAGCAACCAGGCGTTCACAGAAAGCACACACTGAGCTCGCATCACTGGTGTATCCTCTCACATATGAAAACCAGAAACTCAGACACAGGACACAAACAGAGCCAACACTCCTTCCTTCACTGATACTGTGCTGGTTTGAACTGAGAGGAAAAACACGGCAAGGCAAGTTACAGACTTGTCTGTGGAGATACACAGACACAGGTCACACGCCAGGCAGTGCTTTTTGGAGAGCGCATCCCAACCATCACCCTCAGCAACCAACCCACTTCGGGAGCCTGGCTCACATGCGACCTGAAGAGACCTGAGGACTCGTACAAACTTTGTCTGAGGGCAGGGAAGGCACAGGGCATCTGGCCTAAGAGGCACTGGGGGACAAAAAGCAGTGCCAAATGCCAGCGCATCCTCCAGGAGCACCTCCGCCGCTGGCAAGGTTTGGAAAGCCATCAGGCTGCGCATGCAGGTCACAGTCCCCGGGCAGGACACAGCATCGCCCTTCAGTGCCGCCCCGCCAGCTCCCCCGGCCGAGGCAGCACGGAGCCGGCCGGCTGCCTCACGGGTGCCGGGAGAAGCCACCGACTCGCCCAAAGCAGCGATGAACGCCTTCCTCTGGCCGCTGCCAGCGCACTGGCACACATCTGCTCCTATCTGCCCGGCGGCGGCGGGCATGCCGGCATGCCCTGGGGATACAAGCACGGGGAAGGGGCACCGCTCACTTACTTTTCGTATTCGGCGTTGTCTCGATCGCAGCGCGAATCCTTGTGCTTTTGCCAGTCTTTGCCATGCTTGCAGGTGGTCAGGAGGACAACATCCTCTCCGTTATGGACGTGATATAAGGCATTCCTGGTGTCTGACCCTATCCCCGTCAGGTACCTTTTCCCCTTGAATACCAACATGTACTTCCTGAGAGGAGGGATGGTGTTAAACCTCAAATATCCCTTCTCCCCTCCTGTCCTAGGATGATCCTTAGAAAAAAGCGGGATAGAAACGTCAAAGTTGGGTCTGAAGTTTTCAGTACTGATGCTGGCTTTGGCCAGCATAGCCTGGCCAATGTCGAACCCCACATCCTCAGTGTAGTCGGGCCAGGTGCCGGAGTATAAATTAAAAATTAGGTGGTTTCTGCCGTTGTTCCACAGGTGGAGGCTCTGCACCTTGGAGCGGAGGTTGTGCACATACTGGGGCGAGAGCTGGTCTCGGTCCAGCGTGTCCAGGCTGAGGACGAAAAGGCAGGCCTGCCCGGGGTCCGAGGTGTAGAACCGGGAGCCCTCGATAGCGGCCAGGACATTTTGGTAGCTCTCGGCGATCTTCTCCCCCTTCTGCTGCGGGTACACGTAGACCTTGAAGCCGTTTTTCCGGCACTGGGCGAAGTCGAAGCAGGACTCCATGCGGCAGCGGCGCCCGCGGTAGAGGCCGGCGCTGGCGTCCCGCCGCTGACGGGGGGAGACGCGCCCGCCGCCCTCGGGGCCCGGGCGCTCGGCGGGCGCGAAGGGCCGCAGGGCGTCGGGGAAGCGGGGCCAGGGCCGCTCGGCGCCGCCGGGGCGCGGGCCATGCCGGCTACCGGGCGGCGGGTGCCGGGCCGCCCGCAGCCGCACACCTCCCAGGTAGAGCAGCAGGGCAAGACAGGTGCCGGCAGAGAGCAGCGTCAGGTAGCGTTTTTTGGCCTGCATGTGTCCGGCGGGGGTCCGGGGGGCTGCGGAGGAAGGCGGGGGCAGCCCGAGCTCGCCGGGCGCCGCTCTCAGCTCCGCTCCGCCATCTTCCCGCCGGCGAGCGCTTCAAACTCTCTTCGCCCACCTCCGCTCGGCGCCGTTCCCCAAGCCGCCGGCCGCGGCCGCGCATGTGGGCGACCGCCGCAACTTTCTCGCCGCCGGTGTCTCAGGGGCGGCGGGCGGCGGCCCGGCGGCGGCCCGGCGGGGCGCCCCGCATGCACTCAGGGCCGGCCCCCCGCGCGGGGCGGGCACCGGGCAGCGCCGCTCCCGCCTTCCCGCCGCTGCCGGCGCTCGGCTCCGCCACGCTCCCGCCCACCCCTCTCCGCCCCGCGCCGCCAGCCCAGCCCAGCCCGGCCCGGCCCAGCCCAGTCCAGCCCAGCCCCGTCGGCTCACAGCCCGCGGCCGCCGCGCCGCAGCCTGACGAAGCCCCGCATCGCCCGGCGCCCCACGCCTGGCCCGGGCGTCGCTCGCTCCTCGCCTCGCTCCCGCTGAATGGCCCCCAGGACAGAGCAGCGGCGGCGAGGACCCTCCTCCCTCCTCTTCTCCTCCTCCCTCTCTTTCTCCTCCTCCCTCTCTTGCTCGCCCCTCCCTCCTTCCCCTCCTTCCCCGCCTCCCCCGGGCCGCGGCAGCAGCGGCCGCCAAGCCCCGCGCTCGCCCACCCCGCCCGCCCGGGGCCGCGACCCCCGCCCGCCGCACCCGGCCCGCGCCACCCCCGCCCCGGCCCCGCGCGCTGACCTCACCCCGCCGCGCACCCCGCGCCACCATTGGCGGGCGTCACGTCCGGGGGGGCGGGGCTTCCGCCGCGCCCATTCATAACCCGGCGGGCGGGGGGCGCCGCTGCTGAGGTAGCACTGAGGGGTCCCGGGGGACGCTGACCGGGCCGAGCGCTCGGGGCTGCCCCACGGGGTGGCATCCAGTGACCCCCAGCTCGGGGGCTCCTTCGCCCCCCCTGCCAGTGCAGCCCTCGGCCCCCGGCCGAGGGTGCCCCGAGCCGGCTCTGTGCCGGCGCCGCCGCTGCCGCCCCCTGCCGAGTGCGGCGCCGCTGTGCTGGAGCGGCCCCGAGGGAACAGACCCGAAACCGGGGCTGAGACCTAAAAACCCAGCAGCGAGGCGCCCGGTAACAAGAGTTCTGTGTGCTGCGAGCAGGGCTGGGGACTGCGGTGGCGGCCTCTCTCCCCGACGGGGCCGGCCGGGACGTGGCTCCGCTGCCGGCGCTGCCCTCGCACCCCCGGGTGTCCCCGCCATCGCCGGCCGGCATGCGGTGTGCCCGGCCTCCCCTGGGAGCAGGCCCTCCGCACCACTGAGGCGGCTCCTCGGGGCTGGCCGATAGCAAAACGATGCTGATAAACGAGTGGTCTGTGGAGAGCTGCTTAAGCACCCAGCCATCCCTGCAGCTACGTTTTTGAGCTTAACCTCATCTGCTCCTTGGCAGTCCGTTCCACACCAGCAGCCTGTGTTCTGGGAGAGCCCTCATCGCTCCGGCAGGATGGCCTGCATGGTGAAGCCAGGCTGGAGGGGATGGCGGGAACACAGCTGGGGCCCCAGCTTGCTTTGGCACCCAGTGCTGGAAGGGATGATTGTAGCGCCAGTGGATGTATCTGTTTCAGTCCTGCTAGCTCAGCAAATAATAGTGGGGAAATTACCTGGGATGGGCTTCAAAGTGCTTGCACAAGACCCTGGATGCCAAGTAACTATCCAATGCTTAAGTCTGTCCAAACGTGTTTTCCTTGCTGCTCATATCCTACATTAAAAGTAGAATTGGATTTGCCTTTCCTGCACTGCAATTCCCCTTACCAGCTGCTAGATATAGAGGGGTCTTACACCACCTGAGAGACAGAAACTTTGCATTGGCCGAAAGCTTCCCTACCCCTGCACTCTTCCATGCATGTCCCAAGAATGAGCCGAGGCTGCTGTTGTGTCCTTTCCTCTTGTCCCTGCACTGATGCTGAGTTGAGGAGGAGAAATGCACCATAATGTGTGTGAAGGTAGTGTCTCTTCAGGAAATGTGGTGAGACCTTATAAGGAAGGGTGCGTTACTGATAGAAAAATGTGGGTCAATCCACACTTGCCTCCAGTTGAGGCCAAGAGAAGACAATTCCCTTCAAAAATAATATGATTGTGGGGAGGACTGTTGCAGGAAAAAGTTGGGAATAATAAGAAAAATTCTCAGATTCTAAGAACAAAGTCATATTTGTGGCTGGTGTAGATTTAGGTATGGGAGTCAAAAATTTTGGACAATGACCCAATAGTGGGGAAGTGTGATTAAATATTAATCTATTCGTTAGCCCTGTAGCCTTCTCTGAAACGTTTGTCACAGCTCACATTCCAGAACTGAGATGCTGTTCAGGAAAAAAGAGGTCAGCTTCTTGAAAGGTGAACCAAGGCAGCTCGCAGAGGCACCTTCTGTCAGGCACAGGAAGGTGGAATCTGGAATCCCATTACTGCAAATTTGCTCTGCAAATTAAGCCTCTGGGGACCAGTTTTAAACAGAAAAGGAAGGCTGTGAGCTTTGCTGCCTGTTCCAAGGCTGTTGCAAATAGGCTTTGAGGATGTGGTGCTGGTGAGCCTGTGGTGCCATGGTGCTGCTCCCTGCAACAGGGAAGTGTAGGAGGGAAGTGAGAGCTGTTGGGTTTCCAGCTGAACTGCCCTGCCCTTGAGGTACCCACGCTGTTTCCGACTTCATAGCGCCAGTGAATGCTTCAGGTTTGAAATATTTGCATCTGGAAAAAGGCAATGAGGTTGTCATTTTAGACCACAGATAAATAAACCTCTACAGATCACTGCTAGCAGGTTTTATGTGTAGGATTCCTGAGTTACAGTCTGCTTGCTCCAGAGAGATCCAGATCCCATCGTGCCAGGCAGAACCTACTCCAGGACATGTGTGTGTGCCTGTAACTGGGGAGAGAGTGGCTGTGGTGATCAGTTGCCTTTTTGAAGACCTTTCTAGACTAGCCATCACACACTGTTTAACATTCCTGTGTCGCAGACTGAAATCAGCCTGTGTCCAGCTCACTTCTGCTGCTGCTCAGGCCCTGTGGGCAGCGTGGCAGGAATAACACAGCCAGCCTTCAGTTCTTTGGCTGGAGAGTTATCCACAGCCTGGGCAGGCACTGGAGGCTGAGCACTCCAGAAAAGGAAGCCTACCTTTTCCTGCCTGCATCTGCCACCTGGCAGGTAGATGATGGAGCAGAAACCAGTGTATAATAGAAATTCTGCCTGAAGACTAGGAAGAATCAGTGGAGAAAGGGTATTCAGTGTATCCATGTGGCAAGAACATGAGTAACCAACCCCAGGTTTGCTCTGGCCATTGCTGCCTGCTAAGGGTCTGCAAGTTTGCAGGTGGCTTTTGACCCTGGTTCATTGCCCTTTGCACTGTTCTAAATAATTTATATCTTCATGTGGCTGACAGTTGTCTGGGAATCTGTCCAAGCCTTTAAATGAAAGGCCAGGAGAGGGAATTGGTTTTCTATTTATGACTTTGTAACTTAACACCTGCCCAATCTGTGGCAAGTCACTTGGGGCCAAATTCTTAGAGAGGCACATTAGTGTGGATTCCTCATTTTTGGGTCTCTTTTGGTGTCCAGCTATAGCTTTAAATGCCTTCAAAAATTAATTCCTCAGAGTTCCTGGCTCAGCTGTCACTTAAATCTGGAGGTACCTTCCACTTTTTTAATTTGTAGGAAGTAGGAAGAATTTCCTACTGCTTCACACACTTGGATGCATGTTAGTTTTGATGCTGTTGAGTAATGTCCTTGACTGATTCACTGGGCATTAGATGTTTCTCCATCTATAGAGTTCAAACCTGAAGATAGAAACTTGTTTCTTGCACTGAAATCCACTCAAAACATTAGAGGAAAGTGCTCTCACTCTCTCTCACCTGTCCCTACCCTCCTTTTTTTTTTTGATCTGGTAATGCTGTGTTTAAAGTGTTTGTCCTAGTAGGAGACCTAAAATCACCCCCACAATTTCCAGGAGAGCATCCTCTCTGAGGGGGTGGAATGGCACTCCCCTGCTGAGACTGGCTTGTTATGGGTAGCTTCCTGGGGTAATCACTGTACTAGACTACCTGTGGGCCTCACATTTCCAGCTAAATGGATTGATAATATTTTCCTGGCTAATAGAACAGCATGAGAGCTGATTTATCATCACTGTCAAGTGTGTCATGATCCTAGAGGAAAAAGGATAAAAGTACAATGGAGCTAAGATGTTTGAAAGGGCTTGTTGACAGACATGTGCAATTAAAAATTGTGACTCTGTTCCATGCTTAGCTCAAATCACCATTCTTTGTGCTGCACACATGCTTCTCCCTGGCTAAGTGCAACAAGGATTTCCAACGATTAAAGCAAAGCCTTGCAGAACCAGCAGCCTGGAGCTCCAGGCTTGGCTCTGTCTTTATAAGCCTGATTTCTACAGATGCCAAGTACCTGCAGATGCCACTTTGGTTTGGGTGATCATACACAGGTTGAAGAGCAAAGCTTTTAGCAGAAATCCTCACCTGGAGGCAGTGGGAGAGGAACTGACTCCTATTTGATATTTGTTCACCTTCTGGTAAGAGGCAAAGTCAGTGCTCTCCCTTTATTCAGTGGTCAACAATGCCAAGATAAACTTTGGAAACCATTTTTTGAAGTTCACTCCCCCGTCTGGAAAGAGTTAAGGCTGCCTTAAAAGCTGTCTCTGCCTTCAAATTGCCCTTACCCGGGGTTGTGATGCTTTATCAAAAAACAAAGGAAGAGGGAAAAAAGGAGGGGGGGGAACACAAAAGGGTTGTTTGTGGAATGCTAATTTTCTGTTAAAATTATTCCTCATTGGGGCAAATTGAAGTGATCTTTGCTCCACAAATTAATACTAATGCTATGGTTGCTTATCATGTCTTGGTAATATCACATGGGAATAAAAAATATTGACTCTTACCCATTAAAATAGCAGAGATGTAACTGTTTGAGCTTCAACATTGCAACAGCTGTTTCTCAGTTTCTCACATCCTCAGAAATAATTGGCTGTTTAAATGTGAGAAAATCACAGTGATTTTATAATTAGTTTATTTTTAAGGAAAAATGTAACTGCCCTTTGTTAAGAAGGTGAGTTGGAGGAATAGCAGTGTAGGCACCTGATTTACCATGATATTAAACAGATAGTAAAACCAGAGGCTTATAAATATTAAGATCTTAATCTCGAAGCAGAGCTCTGCTGGGGAAAAGCCAGAGACATACAAGGCATTGCCTCAAATTTGCTGTAGGGTCAGGGCCCTGTGTGTTGGTTATGGAGCAGGGTGGCAGTGCTGAGGGTCTGAATTCAGGCAGCTGGCTCTGACAGTAGCATTGTATGAGATTAATTTGAGGATTTAGCACTCTGTGGCTATTTTGAGTGCATCAATTCATAAAAAGTTTCTCTTTGGGTCCAACCTAATTTGGAAACAACATAAATCCATGAACATCTGAAGTGGTGGGGGTGGGAAAGCTCCTGGACTGCCTGAATGCCTGCTGTCTCAGGTGTGACCAGGATTGGAGGTGACCTGGGGGCAGCCAGCAGCAAGGTTCCTGGGTCCCACTGGCTCTCCCTGCACAGAGCTGGCCCAGTTCCCAACCCAAGATATCCCAGGAGAGACTTGGCCAGCAACTGCTCTGGGGAAGGGCCTCCCCCCTCCCTGTCCTGCTGGGCAGGAGGTCTGGCAGAGGGGAACGTGGGCAGCATGCTGCCAGAAGGCCTGCAGAAGTGTCATGGGTTAAACCTCCACCTCCAGTTTTGGGAAGGAGCTGGCAAACGCTTTCACTTTGTGAGTGAGTTTGTGGCCGGTGATCCCCGAGGAAGGGACAGGGAGGCATTGAATGACTGCACGTGACACATTCCCATTCTGTCCCCAGTGTTTCAAAAGGGCTTTTTTAATTAGCACTCTGCCTGTTGCTGCTCCTGGCATGTCCTTGGGTTTGGCTGGGAGTTCCCTTCGCTCCTGTGCTGGATGGAGAGCACATGGGGCTCTGCAGCCTGTGAGCAGCCTGCCTGTAGCCAGCTGGGCTTTGGCCCTGAGCCTCAGTGGGACAGGGGGTCAGCTCCAGGGGCTGCTGCGACACGAGCCCCGGGGCCCTTCCTGCAGCGCGTTGGCTCTGCGGGCTGCCGGTAACAGCTGTGCACTGCAAAGGCAGCCCGGCTGCCAGGGGAGGCTCCTGGGGCTGCTGTCCCCGGGAGCACCGGCAGCCCCAGCAGAGCCTGGTTATTGGCTTTTCTTCTTTGAGGAGTAATAACTTCCAGATTTACTCCTTTCTAACTGAGCATCTTTCAAAGTGGGTGTAGAACTATTTAAATAGCTTCTGTGGAGGTGGGATGAGAAATTGCTCTTATTCCATAGTCTGCAATCAGCACCAAACAAGCACTTTTCTCCACTGCACACACAAACAGGAAAGTATCTGCCAGCAGCCTCAGCACTTCAGATCTGATTTTCTGCCTGCTGGTGTAAGACACAAGGAATTTCACTAAAATCAACAGAGTTTCAATAGTGTAGTTTTATTTTACTTTATTCTAAACCCAGTTAAATCTCCTTTTTTTTTTTTTTTTCACTCTAGGGACTTCTCAGTGACTGTGCTCTAGGAGAAGATGAACCCCCAGTGCAGAGCCAGTGCAGAGCTGCTGCAGTCCTTTCTTCCCAGCATAGCTGGGCCATGGCATGGTTCTGCAGAGCTCTTTGCCTGGGTTTTGGATGGGTCAAGAAACAGCTCTGTGACCCTGTTCTTCCTGGACAGCCAAATACATCCTACTGCACCAGAGAGAGGAGCTTCCTGCATGAGGTAGAGGCTATGGATGTCCTGAGGTGCCCTCCTGGGATATCTGGAATTGCTTTTCCTGCTCACCTGTGGAAAGAGCTTCAAATCCAAGGGCGTGCAGAAAAGACCTTGTTAAAGAGTGCAGGGCCCCAAACTTCTCCCTGCTTGGATGGAGCAGAAATGCAGTGGGGAGCAAAGAGTACAAAGTCCCACACCCTCAGAGTTGTCAGAGGGGAGCCAGGCTCCCTGATGGCTTCCAGAGAGAGCTCCTGTCCCTGCCAAATCAAAGTGTAGGCATTTACCCCAATAAACCCCAACAAAAGTTTGGGTCCTTGCTGAGTCAGTTCTGTAGCTGGTGATGTATGTATTTTTGTGCATGGCTTTTCTTTTGGTGCAAACATGGGTGGCAATCTGATTAGCTTATGATTCATGATTTGGCTAATGTCCCTACTTCCCCCAGTCCCCACCTGTTCAAATAACTATTACTGTAATGTAGGCTGTTAACTTGAAATAACTTTTCCAACCCCTTTGGTAAATGAGCTCTGGAAACTCTTTAAGTTTTGTCCAGAGGCAGAAGTTGTAATAATTTAACTAAAATTCTTTTCAATCCAAGTCAACATGGTGCAAAACTCTATGTGAGCATTTAAGAAGGAACAAGTTTACTTTGAGCTGTTTCTATTCACCTAATGCCATGATCAGACATGCTGTTCTGGGAGAGCCTGGTTTTCAGACCCTGCTGCTTGGCACTGCTTCTTGCCAAGCCCATCCCCTCCCCACCTCTGCCTCACAGAAATATGGCTCCTCACCCAGCCCTGATAGCAGGAGCCAGGTGAGCAAACCTCCCATTCAAGGAGTCACAGCTGATCTGGAATATGGTGCCAGAGCAGGGGGAGGAAAGGCTGCTCCAGGCAGTTTGGCTGTCAGGCCTCAGCAGAGCAGAGGGAAAGGCTGCACAAGCAGCCATGGTGGTTGAGGCTGGTGACCTGAGTCACCTCTGCTGCTGTCACATGAGCAGGCTGGGCACTGCTCCTTTGGTCACCTGTCCTGTGCCCATCACTCACCAGTACAGCTAACCCAGCCCAAGGGGGTCACAGCAGCAGCTCCATGTGCCCTTTGCACCAGCTCCAACAGATCAGTCAGGCTTAGGACAACTTCCCAAAAGCCCTAAATCATGTAAACAATGCAGTAAAAAGAAAAAAAAAAGAAAAAAAAAAAAGAAAGGAAATAAAGGAAATACTGGTACTGAACTCACCAGATGATTCATTTAGTCTACTCAGCTGGAGATATTGCTACATAAAAGTTGGATCATTTTGAAGCACACATGCCTTTCAGCCTCAGTGCATACAACCCTCAGGAAGACCCTGCACTTGCCTGCCCTCATTCCCTGCACAGCCCTCAGCCCCTGGTTTGGTGCCCTGTCATCCTGTCATGCATTTAGCTCTCACTTCCTCCATTGCCATGGATGTGGCAGGTCCTCAGGTTAGGTCATCATGGGCACAGTGAGGGCCTCTGAGCCTCCCAAAAGCAGGTGGAAGGCAGCAGGGAGAGGAGCAGGTGTGGGACCATGCTGCTGCAGTCAGCACCCAGGTTTCTCACCAGGGTAGGTAGATGCTTTGCCCGTGGGTAAAAGCAGTAGGTTCACCAAGGAAGTGCCTCTCCATAGGTGGTGTGCTGATTTCACTCCTGGCAAACAGCATTAATATAATACATCAAAGCTGGCTGCATTAATAGCAAACCAAGGGAAAGGATTTGCTATACATGCTAGCTACTTTTCAAATGCAAATGTCTGTTTTGAATCAGATTAGGAGAGAAGGAAGCCTAGAGAATGCCAATAATTAATATATGATAAAGCAATAAACATCCAGGGCATCAAAAGGTAAAACACAATCACCAAGATGAAAGTAATCCATCTTCTCCACACAGCCTGCTCTGCTGCACAGAGTAAGTGGGTGTGAGTCCCCATCCCCATTTCCATAGGTAGGTGGTGAGTATAAACCCAGAGAAGCTGCTGAGGAAATAAGGAGGCTCCTCAAGCTCAGCCAGGGAAGTAGAGAATCCTTGGGCTGGGCTTGCCTTATTGTGCTAAGCCCAGCTCAGCTCAGCCCAGCTCTCCCCTGGGCTCAGTGTCCCATGCTGTTGCAGAAAGGGAACCTTTAGCAGTCACTTCTATTCACTGGCAGGACCTTGCTCCCTTCAGGGTGTGCACAGCTGGCTCATGTGGCTTTAAACCAGTTTAAAAGGTGGTGTTTGGATCTTCACTGATCCTTGAGTAGACCTCAGAAATACTTTGCCCTGGATTCTCTTCTTTTCCCCACATTAAAAGCACACCAGCCTCTCCCTCTGTCCCCTCCCTCCCCCATGCACATCGAGTTACAGCTGGGGTTACAGCAGCACCCTCAAAATTAACATATCTCCTCAACATCCAATTTTAAAAGAAGAGAAATAGGAAACTCAAGGGAAAGTGGTAACAAATTCTATCCCCCTTTCATCTTTCTTTCAATTCACATGGTGCTGTATTGGACCCTGGCAGTGCCTTGTGCTTTTACTTCTTCAGCTTCCATTGGAATTGCAGTGCTTACTCTGGCTTTGCTAAGCTCACACAGGGCACCAGGCTGTATCAGGCTTTGTGTGTCAGTGGTAGCAGAGACCAGCAGGCCCAGCCAGCCCACAGTCCATGCATGTGGGGGGTGAGCTTTGCTGAAGGCAGGCAGATATCCTCCTAATGTTTGGAAGCTGCTGTTCTCCAGGGAGCAAGAAGCCCTGTTGCTGCTGGTTTCACTGACTGCTCTGTGTACCAGTCCCTGGGTTTGGAGGGTACTTATCTCACCAAGCAGTTACTTATTTTCAGCTCTAGATCCCAGAAGAGAAACAGAAGCCTCTTCCCAGACCTCTCAGGAGCTGTGTTGCTAACTTAAAGGTTTGCAAAGTGCCTCCAAATGAAAACATGGCTAAATCATGGAACCACAGAATGGCTGGAAGGGACCTTCAACAAATAGCTAGTCCCCCTCACCCCTGCATGGGCAGGGTCGTCTTGCAATAGATCTGGTTGTTCAGGAGCTCAAAACCCCATGCAAACTGACCTTAAACATTTCCAGGGATGGGGCACCCACAACTTCTCTGGGAAACCAATTATACTGTGACCACCCTCACAGTAAATAATTTCTTCTAATATCTGTTTTGGGTTTGCATGGCAAGACTCTGGTAGCAGGGGCACTGTAGAGGTGGCTTATGTGAGAAGCTGCTGGAAGCTCTCCCATGTTCAGCCGAGCTAATCCCAGTCAGCTCCAGGATGGATCTGTCACTGGCCGAGGCTGAGCTCATCAGCTGTGGTAGCACTGCCCCTGTGACAATATATTTTAGAAGGGAAACAAAAAAGTTATTGCATGGAAGTAATTACAGCCAGAGAAGATTGGAGTGAGACTATGTGAGAGAAACATCTCTGTAGTCCCCAAGGTCAGTGAGGAAGGAGGGGCAGGAGGTGCTGCAGGTGCTGGAGCAGAGATTCCCCTACAGCCAATGGTGCAGCCCATGGTGAGGCAGCTGTGCCCCTGCAGCCAATGGAGGAACACAGGGATGCAGAGATCCACCTGCAGCCCACGGAGGATCACAGGGATGCAGAGATCCACCTGCAGGTGGATGCCCAAGGAGGCTGTGACACCCTGGGAAGCTGCATGGAGCAGCCCCTGGCAGGACTGTGGACCCATGGAGAGGAGCCCACACTGAAGCAGGTTTGCTGGCAGGACTTGCAGGGCCCCACATTGGAGCAGCCTGCTCCTGATGGACTGCACCCCATGGAAGGGACCCATGCTAGAGCAGATTGTGGGGAACTGCAGCCCATGGGAAAGGCTCACATGGAAGAATTTTATGGACTCCTGTGGGAAAAGCTCTCCCTGAGGAGGAAGAAGAGGCAGAAACAGCCTGAGATGAATTGACCATAACCCACCTACCCTGTTGCCCTGCACTGCTGTGGGGGAGGAGATAAAGAATAATGAATGAAGTTAAGCCTGAGAAGGAGGAAGGAGTGGGGGAAAGCATTTTTAAGATTAGGTTTGCTTCTCATTATCCTTCTCTTATTTTGATTTGTAATAAATTCAACAAATTTCCCCAAGTTAAGTCCATTTTGACAGTGATGGTAATTGCTGAGTGATCTCTCCCTGCTCTTATTCCAACCCACAAGCCTTTATATTTTCTCTCCCCTGTCCAGATGAGGAGGAGAGTGATAGGCTGGCTTTGGTGGGCACCTGGGATCCAGCCCAGGTCAAATCACCACATATCTAATATAAATCTATCAAATTTTCAATTTAAAACCATTACACCTTGTTCTGTCACTACAGGTAAAAGGTCTGTTTCTTTCTTGTGAACCCCCTTTAGGGACTGGAAGGCTGCTAAAAGGCCTCCCTGGAGCCTTCTTCTCCAGGCTGAACAGCACCAACTCTCTGAGACTGCCTTCGTAGGAGAGATGCTCCATCCCTCTGTTCATCTTCGTGGCCCTCCTCTGGACCTGCTCCACAGGCCCATGCCTTTCCATTACTTGAGGTCTCAGAGCTGCATGCAGTACTCCAGGTCTTGTAAGAGCAGAATAGAAGGGGAGCATCAGCTCCTGCATCACCTACTGGCCATGCTTCTAATGCAGCCCAGGATATGATTTGCTTTAGCACAATGTTCCAGGTTGAAATCACTGCAAACAATTACAAACTGAGGATTAAGGATACTCTGGGATTTTCTTTCACTTTGTGACTCACTTTGTAGGGACAAAACCCTCCTGCTGTCCCTTGAAAGCCCAAGAACACACTCTTTTACAAATAAGCTGAAAAAATCGTAACGCTTCCCACATGCTTCTTTTATGTTTCTCTTTTTCATTCAACCCCCACACTGGGCTGAAGGAAGCCCCAGGCTAGGCCACAGTGTGGACAGATGGACAGTGTGGGCAGTTGGCCCCTTGCACCTGACATGGCAGAGATGAAGGTTACTGCCTCCATCACCCACTGATAAATCTGTGCTTGCTGCCAGCAGAAGCAACAGCAGTTCCAGTCATTCTGGGAGAAAAGCTGGCTGCAACCCAGAGTGGCCATGCCATCATGGAATTGTAGAATCATTTAGGCTGGAAAAGACCTCTTAGATAAGTCCAGCTGCTAACCCAGCACTGCCAAGTTCACCACTAAACCATGTCCCTTTGTGCCACACCTACACATCTTTTAAATACCTGCAGGGAATGGTGACTCCACCACTTCCCTGGGCAGCCTGTTCCAGTGCCTGGCTGCCCTTTCTGTGAAGACATTTTTCCCAACATCCAATCTAAACCTCTGCTGGTGCAACCTGAGCCCACTTCCTCCTGTTCTGTCATTTATTACCTAGGACAAGAGACTGACTCCCACCTGGCTACAGCCTCCTTTCAGGGAGTTATAGAGTGATAAGGTCCCCCCTGAGCCTCCTTTTCTCCAGGCCAAACACCCCCACCTCCCTCAGCTGCTCCTCACCTGAGTTGTGCTCCAGCCCCTTCCCCGGCTCTGTTGTCCTTCCCTGGACACACTCCAGCCCCTCAATGTCCTTCTTCAAGTGAGGAGCCCAAAACTGAGGCCCAAAACCAGCACTTCAGGTGTGGCCTCACCAGTGGGGTGAGGCCAGGGGGAGTACAGGGGGACAATCCCTGCCCTGGTCCTGCTGGCCACACTTTCTGATACAGGCCATTGGCCTTCTTGGCCATCTAGGCACATGGTGATTGAACATGTTAGTCACTGTTGGCCAACACTTCTGGCTTCTTTTCCACCATGCAGCTTTCCAGGCACTCTGCCTCAAGCCTGGAGTGTTTCATGGGGCTGTTGTGACCCATGTTCATCCCTGCACTTCTGCAAGGGCCCCTGCACTAGGTGTACATCACCATTATCATCCTTCCTCAAAGCATCCTCCAGGTACCTTCTGGAGGTCTCCCCAGTGCAACTGGAAAGCCTTACAGCACGGGCTGGGCCTCTCACAGGGCTGCAAGAGCAGGTTCCCAAAGGTGAGGTCTCACACTGAGCTTTACAGTGAGCTCTGTAAGTTCAGCAATCATTGCTTGCATAAAAATCAGAGAATCACAGAATGACTGAGGTTGAAAAGGACCTCTGGAGGGCATCTGGTCCAGCCCTCCCACTTAAGCAGGGTCATCTAGAGATGATAAAATATGAGAGATGCAGTCAGTGACTGTAGTGGTTGGGCTCTTAACCACAGGTAATGACAAAACTCCAGCCAACCCTCATTGGCTGATACTCTGCCACCCAAGCAGTGGAATCAGTCAGAGGGATTGAACAACAACCAATCAGTCCTTGTCCAGCCCCTCCTCACTGCAGAGAACCCTGGCAAGAGTGCAGATCCAGATGGCACCAGCCCTGCTCTCTGGGTTTCATGAACAGGAGATGCCAGTGCCACCATCAGCACTGATGTAACAGCAGACACATTACTGCCTTTCTGCCAGAAACTTCGTTGTGCAGAGGCCAGTGGAGCAGCCAGCAATGTCTGCAATCAGTAGTTACCCTCTGAAAGACAAGCTGGGTCAGCAGAGAGGACAGTGCTTTGGATTTCTGAGCAAGGAGAACATATCCCCTCAACCAGTGGTTATTTAGGCTTCACCATAACCCTGTTGACAACATCAAAGCCTTCTGGCAGATTGCAGATGTCAGCATGGACTCTGATCTTTGGCTGCTGCCCAGAGAAAATTATTAATCACTTTGACAAGCACTATCCAAAGGAAGTCTAAACAAGTAGTGCTCCAGCATCAGGATTACAGGTAATAGCAAAGCTGTAAAAAGTCAGAATTTCTGTCTTGGCCTTGGGACCCCAATAATTTGATCCAACTAGTGAATGTAATCGCTGTGACCAAATATTGTAGAAATTACCAGCCTTGGTCAAAGGGATGTCTGAGGTGGAAATTACCCAGGGGAGGTGCTGAAGGCAAACACTGCTTCTAAGACCTGCATGGACTTATAGGAACCAGGAGCAGGGTTTGTCCTCTATATGTGTAGGTGATTACCATGTGCTGGACTAGGTTACACACAACCCTTTACCTGTGTGAGGGAGGGGAAGGAAATGGTCTCTTGACATCTATTGCAATTTTGCCTTGTATTTCAACAGGACTAAAATCCCACTTGGACAATTCCCACCAAGGACTGGGCTGCTGTAAGGAGGGGCCAGCCCCACTCATTCCCTGCTGGTCTTACTGTTGAACCCTTATGGTCTCACAAGATAGTCTAGTCTTAAAACCCAGCATTTATCAATGCTAATGCTATTAAGAAGGTAGGGCTTTCAGTGGTGAAAGAAACCAGCAGAATCTGGTTCCCAAGCAATGAACTTTGCTGTGTTCTTTCTGTAATTTTCACAACTGGAGGAATGAGCTGAGTTTCACAACATTTTAGCTTCTGGTTGGACTTCCATGACAAGCAAAGGTGATATTTGCAGGTTGAAGTACAGCCCTTATTTACTTTAGTAGCACATCTCCCAGCAGCTTCAACCAGGAAAGAGTTTTGTCCTCACTGTCTTTCACTGGCAGGGCCTTTGTTCCCACAGTGAAGTCAATAACCCTGCCCTTCACCTCCAGCCCCACAGCATGTGGCTGGGCAGCATCCTTGCTGTGCTCTCTCTCCTAAACAGCCTCTTGCTTCGGCCTGATTTCTGCCCTAAACAATATTTTTTCTTATAACTTTATTTTTACTTACTGCCTAAAATTCCAGATTAAATGCCATCTCCTAGCAACTGGTATATTTTTGTACCTAGTCTGCTAACTTTCAGTGTTTGAATATTGCTCTCCATTCATTTTGCTGTCTCAGACAGAAAACACTGGTTTCCAGATACCTACTGGCATGTACATTTTTTTGTTAAATTTCCAAACAGTTGAGTCAGTTAAACAGCTAAATTTATATCCATATGTTTGTTGACTCCATAGATGTACTCCAGAGGGGAAAAAATACACATTGTAGTCCTCCTGCTTGGTGCATCTTTAGAAGAGAGACATGGGGCAGGAGCTCCTTGAAAGGGGGTCTCATTTGAGATGTTTTGGAATGGGGTTCTTTTTCCCACTGTGCAAACCCTTGGCATTTCTTGGCATGTTAAAGAAACATTGAGAAATGAGCTTACCACCCTTTGCAGACAAACCACATGTGTCCTCCAACAAGCCATGGCAAAAGTCCATGTTGGCTCTCAAGAGCAGGACAGGGCTGAGTTATGTCCACAGTGAACCTTTCATGGACCTCACATTAAAAATGAGCCATTTCTTTTTTGGCTGTTTAGCTCAGATTCTGTGATGTGACTTTTAAATGTGTGTGAAGAGGCATTTGCTGCTTTCATCTTTGTAGGAAGCATGGCAGGATCTCAGCATACTGCAGAGAGGGGCTCATGCATCAAACCAGGTGTCTCATCATTGGAAATTCTTAAAATTTTTTGGGACTTGTCTATGAATTTGCCTTCAAGAAGCATTAGCACATAGGGCTCATCTGTGGTTTATTAACTTTAGTGAACCACAGTCTCTGTCTGAGGATCCTCAGGTGGTCACAGAAACAGCAGCTTTCAGGATGTGCATCATTACTGCAGCTGTCTGCTGCAGACTGGATGGGGAATCCCCAAGCAGAGCCTGGAAACACTTTGCAGATGTTTTGTGCTGGTCAGGTGAATCCTCCAACACAACAGGGTGAAATCCATCCTTAGATTCAGTTTCTTGTTTTGTCACTTCTCTATCCATGCAAACTTGACTTTAGCTATTTTTTCCTGTTAGCAATGGCTATATATGGAATTTACATTTAATAAAAGATGCTGTCCACAAGAATAGAACAACTGATAATTCATGACTTTTATTTCTGTAACTTCTCACTTCCAGAATATCTATTTGACGAACCGTGAGTCATATGCATTGGCTGGGACAGATATGCTTAGCTCTGATTTGTACAGTGAGATGTAAATTATCAGCTAATTAAATGAAAACTTTCTCTGTGAACTACTGCCTCCCCTCTCTCCCTTTCCCCCCAGCCTCCTCCCTTGTGCTTCAACTCACCAGTGTTTAAAGCCATGATGCCATTGCCTGAGAGCCTGAAAACATGCCACACTCCTTCTCCAGCAGCAGGGTTTTCTTCAGCACTGCTGGCAGGTAAAAAGATTGAAGCTGCCCATGACTTCCTGCAAAAACAACGTGGCATCAGGACTAATTACAAACAACGGAGCATTTAACTTCACATCTCTGCTAAACAAAAGTGCTTCCTGCCCCCAGGCTTCAACTGTGCTGGCTCAGAGAGATGGACACTTAGGGCATTCTTTAATACTGCTTTGTTTTCCTGCAGAAGCCCTGCAAGGTACTGGGCAAAGCTCTGCTCTGCCAGATGATCCTCAAAGGGCAGATTTGCATCCTGCTAGCTCCAAAATTCATAAAATATCCGTGTGAGGAAAGATGTGTGCTAGTCATTCCCTGACAGCTGAGTGGAACCATAGATAGCTGTGATCACCCGATGAGAACATGAATTTTGTCAGATCTTGCTGAGCTGGTTGGGTCTTGCCTGCTACATGTGATGGTCCCATTAACACCTACTGACAGATGTTTTCCTCTCAGCTTGGCCAGAGGTGCCCGCGTGTCAATAGGCAGCACTGAGCAGAGACATGTGTCAGTTTTTGGCAATTTTATGCAGTTTGGCTCCAGAAGGATTAAAATCTGCTGTAGCATAAAGCAAGGTAACCTTGTGCAGTTGTTTAGAGCAGTATTAGGTTAAAAATCTCTGTGCACCAAGGCTTTGTAAAAGGGGATGCTTGTGAGTTTTCATGGAGCAGAAGCAGTGAAGCCAGTGGATTCTCCTGTGCATCCTTTCTCCTCAATTACCTGTTACCCCGGGCAGAGCAGCACTCACACACAAAGGGCAAGGAGCTCTTCTCTAGAGAGCAAAGTCTGGGATGAGCTCCTCCATGCTCTGACTTTTCCAGCCTGTTCCCCTGCTGTGGCACCTCCTGTTCCTTGCCCCAGCTCTTCCCTGACCACAGTCCTATGATGTCTCCTGCACTGAAGTTGATCAAGCTGGGTTCTTTCAGAAGGACAAAGAGCATTAAAATACAGGCTTTGTCTAGGTAGAAACTGCACCACACTCTTGTATGCCTTGGAATGATAAACAGACATTTAATAACACACATGAACGATTTCTCCCTGCACAAGAATCCAGTGACAAGAATCTGTCACTGATAAACTGGGTTGGTTTGAGTGGCAGGGTTTTGGTAGCAGGGGCACTTCAGGGGGTGGCTTCTGTGAGAAGCTGCCAGAAGCTTCCCCCATGTCTGACAGAGCCAATGCCAATCCAGGAGACTCAAGGCCAAACCCATCAGCAATGTCAGTAATACCTCTGTGATAATGTATTTAAGAAGAAGAAGAAAAACCTCTTCAGAATAACAGCAGTGGGGAGAGGAGTGAGAATGTGTGAGCAGAAGTGCCCTGCAGACAGCAGGGTCAGTGAGGAGGGAGGGGAAGGCGAGCAGAGATTCAGCCCTTGGAGGGCCCCACACTGCACCAGGTGGGTGCCCAAAGGAGGCTGTGACCCCATGGAAGCCTGTGCTGGAGCAGGCTCCTGGCAGGACCTGCAGACTGTGGAGAGAAGCCCAGTCTGGAGCAGGTTTGGTGGCAGGAATTGTGACCCTGTGAGGGAGCCACATGGGAGCAGTTTGGTCCTGGAGTACTGCACCCCACAGGAGGGACCCACACTAGAGCAGTCTGTGGAAAAGTGAGGCCCATAGGAAGGACTCATGCTGTGAGTTTGTGGAGAGCTGTGTCCCATTGAACTACCCCACACTGGAGGGAGAAGGGGAGGAGTGTGATCTGTCCTCCTGAAGAGGAAGGAGTGGCAGAGACAACGTGTAATGAACTGACCACAGCCCCCATTCCCTGTCCCCTGGTGGCTGGGAATGCTCTGAGAATCTTCTCCTTGAGCAGCACTGATGTGAGTTAGGGTCCTCCCACATCAATTGGTGCTGCACCACATGAGGCTTGTTCAGGAAAAAAGGAAGGGATATGAATGAAAAGGTAGCAAAGGGGGCCATGAGAGGTTGGAGTGAGCTGATACCAAATGGGACGAAGAGGCAGAGGTAGGGACTAGGAGGAGCAGATGTGTTGGTGAAAAGGCAAAAGGGAGGGCCAGCAAGGAGATATAGGAATGGCAAATGATCTTTGCAGCAGCAATTTGAATGGACATGTGCCAGGAAAGATTTCATTTGTCAGGGGCAGAAGGAAGGATGCTGTGGTGAGATGTGAGATGATCTGAACTTTGTCTGTGAGGGTGGAGGGGAAGGCTGTGTCTTGGCTATGGGCTGAAGAAGAATCTGGAAGGCTTCAGTGTGGCCTGGAGGCAATTGAGGGTTGCCCTGTGGCCTCTGTTATGTACAAGGTCAAATTAGATATTCACAGTAGTCTCTCCTGAGTTTAGCATCTATAAATCTGTGAAATAGAAGCTTTAAACCACAATAAAGGCCTGAGTCCTTGGAGCATCATACTGAAAGCCCAGAATATCCTGAGATATTGGCTTTAAGACTGGGATTTGGGGATATAGAAAATCTATTTCAGGATATTTTTTATTATTTTTTAAGGTTTATTTCATCTACCTGGTTTTACAGGTAGAGTACATTAAAAAACCTCTAATAAAATATTTAAAGCCCTCTAAATATCCTTAAAAGACTCTTTTCATAACATGTGTTGCATAAATAGGCAGGATGCTGCCAGGATGTGATATACAGATGTCATCACTTTGATAGTGTCATAGATATCACAGCCAGAAGGCACCACCATGGTGGTTTCCTCTGCCCTCCTGCATAATGCAGAGCATGGAGTTTTGCCCAGTAATTCCCACACCAATACATGAGCTACATCATGTACAAAGACATCCATGCTTAATTCAAGTATCTGTTGGGATGATGGAGAACCTACCATATCCCATGTCAGCTCCTCCAGTGGTTAATTACAAGACCATTAAGGAGAAAAAATGTGCCTCATTTTCAACTGCATTTTTTTTAGCTCCACTCTTCCTGGTTTTTATGCCTTTGTCTGTGAGGTTAAGTAGTCTCTGGTACTGTATTCCTTCTCCATGTATAGATACTTACAGATCAATTCATCCCTCATATTCCTCTTGGATAATATAAATGGATTGTGCTCCTTTGGGTCATTGTAAGATATACTTTCAATCAGCCTTACAGCTCTTCACCCAACCTTCCTCAGTGTTACAACATGATTTTTAAGTGTTGACAGCTGAACCAGACTCATTTTGTCTCATTAATGTCATGTATAGAGCTAATAAGTTTCCCCTACTGCTCAATATTCCCCTTTATACATCCTAGGGTCATATTGGCCCCTTTAACAAGAGCATCACACATGGAACTTGTATTCAATTGCTTATCTGTTGTGACCTCTTAGGTAAACAGCCAAGAACAGCTTCCTGAATATTCCCTCTATAAAAACTCCCATGGGATCCCCCTTCATTTGCAACTCCTCGTTGGAGACTTGTCATTTAACTGCCTCATAATCCATTTTAAAAGTGCCATATTGATTTTTACAGTGCTACCATTCAGAACAAACTGAATGGCAGAATGCAAGCCCCAGCACGGCTCTGATCTTCCCAAGGACCTGTTTCTGTGGAGATGCATGCCCACAGCTTCTGGTTCCCTCCAGCAGCTCTGTGCCTTGGCTGGCACTGAGGGAGCGTGCAGCCACCCCAGCTCTTGTTTCTGCTGGAGGTCTGCTGCTGCTTCAAATCTATAATTGGAAGCATAGGAAATTGGAGCAAAAGCACCAGCCATGAGCTCTGAAGCATCTAGAGAGGGTAAAATGGATTTGCAGCTAATGCTTGCAGAGATGGCAGAACTGCTCCTGATGTGCTTAGATACCAATGCTTCTTGATGGTTTTCAGGATTTTTGAGACAATATCCTCCTCTCAGGAGGTCTCAAACTTGCCCGTGGAGAAGTATCAGTCTGAAAATTCCATATAAATGCCCTGCTGCTAGTGTTTAAAACCACACTGTTTTTAGAGTGGTTTTCATTTAACAGGGAGGGGTGTGTGACTGGTGACCCAAGAGAAATGCTGAAGGCTGAGGGTGGTCCTTGGTCCGACGTGTTTGGATAATATTCCAGATAATCTTGGTTTTCCTGTTGGTTGCCAAGTCCCTCGTGGGACTGGCAGAACATTGTCCAAAAGGTTCATATTTTGAGATTAAGAGGCAGCTTGTTATGGGACTAATAACATAGAGAAAGAGGGGAAGCATGAAGAAAGCCTAATTTCCCCAGCGTAATACTGTACAACTCACTCGTGGAAGTGGAGGAGGGCAGAGGAGAAGCTGCCTAAGAGTAAAACAAGCAGCTGTTGTCCCCAGGAGGAATTAGACAGTGGGAGCCCTGAATCCCACAATTTCTCATGTTCCTGACAAAAGTTTTACCTGCCAAGAATTGCCAAAATCAGGCTGAGTCTGGGACCTAAGGGATGTGGACAAAATCAGTCAGCATAAGAGTACCCTCCATGCTCTGGATTAAAACTTAAACAGAGGCAGAAATACCCCTGAAATGTCCCCAAAGTACTAAAATTTCCTGCTGTAATGACGACAGGCAGGGGCTTATCTGGCTTTCCTGCATGTGGGAGTGTTTCTGTTGTGCAAATCCTTGCAGCTGCACTTTTCATGTGGGGCAACTGTTGCAGCTAAGTAAAATGGTTAAAATGAGTTAATCAGCTTAGTACAATGGTTTCCAATATTTTCCATAAAACAATTTGCCTCCCACATAGTCTGCTCTGTCCCATTTCACAGCACGGAGCAGAGCCAAAGCACCCCTCAGGCTGAGCATCCGGCGCTCAGCACCAACCCGGCTCTCCCGTCTCGCCTGGGAAGTGCCAGGGCAGAGTGTTCAAGCTGAGACTTATGATGTGCCCTGAAGTGCTTCATTTCTCTGCAGTAAAGCTCCCCAGTGAAGGGAAAGCAGTTTTCCTAATCTGCCTAGAGCTGTTGGTGGAGGCTGGAGGTGGCCACGCACACTCCCTCAGCCTGTCCTCTGTAATGGATGGCTGAAGCTCTCAAGGCTATAAAATGCTGCCTCTCTTCAGCTCACAACTGGGCTCAATATAATTTTGTTTGTTTGTTTTAACCCCTAATTCCAAGGCTTTTCTCTACCTGTCCCTAATTTTCTGGTGGTGCCAAATAAAGACCAGATGAAAGCCTGGATGTAAAGAGCTGGGCTGACCCTGATCCTGCAGGGTGCCCCCATTTTGTGTCACAGGTCTCACTGAGAGCTGCATTTGTCACCCCACAGCACACGAATGGTGGCTTGGACGGGAAGGTGGGCCTGGTCCCTGCTGTCCCCCCAGGCTCTGGCTCTGCATCTGAACTGGCCACTGCAGGGGACGTGTCCCAGTTTCTCAGCTGACAGCCAGAGGTATTGACTTAAATGAGGCTGGAATTAGTCATAGCTACATGGTAGCAGGTTTTTACCTGGAAGAGGTAGAAAATGCAGTAGCAGTTCCATTTGAAATGTAAAGTAATGATAATTAACAGAAGTAACTCTTTGCTTCCCATTCAAGTCTTACCTGCAGGAAAATTAAACTGAGAGATCTTGGTTGACAACTTGGTGCTGTTGTACTACAGGGTCAGGATTGCTGAGGGATGCTTTTCAAAGCTATTCTCCATCCCTTTTAAGCAGCTGCTTCAGCATCCCTGTTCCTAAAAAGGATGGTTTTTTGTTGCTGTTGTTGTTTTTGTTCCTAGAAAGTGTCCAATGTGCTATTTTAGTCTGTTGTTCCATTACTGACATGGAGATGAGGTTAATCCCTGTGTCTCCCAAAAAAAACCCTGTAGCAATTTATTCTCTGCTTTATCTCCTCCCGAGGCCAAGGCCTTGGTGCCATTCTTTAAAAGGAATACTCTCCTTTTTGACAGTGTGTTTCTCACATGCAATAATTCAATGTATTTCCCATGTGATGCTAATAAGAGTAGAAGGCAAAAAAATCCCATCAGGTGCAGAAAAGCAAGAAGGCAATGACAAGGCAGTGACATGAATGAGACAAAGGAGTGCATAAAAGAGGAGCAGACCTCAGACAGCCACGAGCAGGACAATGTGACACCTCACCCGTGGCAGTGTCACTGCACACACAGATCAGCACCTGGGGGCAGGAGAGGCAGCATGGGAGAAGCAGGAGCTGTGGATGGCATCTTCTTGTCTCTCAGATAAGGTGTCTCTTTTGTACCACAGTGCCCAGCCTGTTCAAAACAATCCAGCTGGTAACACAGTCTTGGAAGACTTGCAGCTCCTCTGTTGACTTCCAAGGTTTAGCAGTGACAGGTAAATGCAGTTCCAGTTGTACAGTAAGGAGATGGGACATGAAGAGATGATGTGAGGGAACGTGTCCTTCTGTCCTTTCACAAGCAACAGGTCAGCAGTGGGACTGGGAATATCCTGTGTGTTTCTAGGGTTGGACTTCATTCTCTGGACTTCACTATGGACTCAGGATATGTGCTCACATCAGAAGTCTTTGCTCAAATGAGCACAGATCTGCTCAGCTAACACAATCTTAGTTCAAGAATACAATTTTTTTCCAAGCAGCATAACTTGGGCCTGTAACCCCTGACAGGTGCTCAGGGTAAGATAAGCTTTGATGGATCCACAGGATGTACATGGGTATAACACAAGGTCATGCAAGTTTCGTCAAGGACTGATTGTCACTGGAAGGAAAATTACCAGGAAGAATGAACTGTACAATTGGTTGCTCCATTGATGGCTTCTGACAAACTGTGTGTAGAGAAACTGCAACCCCATCCCCAAGATTTGTAACACCAAACCCGTATGGGCACAAATGGAATCACCTTGCCCACAGCTTCAACTAATATTTTCTGTATCACCAGGGAGAAATATTTCCTGATCACGACAGCTGCTGTTTCATTATAAAGCAGATCTGGTTTAGGTGGCATATTGTTTATAATGGAAAAAATCCTAGTGTGCAGCACACAGAGTTGTAATAATACGGCACCACTGTAACCCCTAGGGAGACTCTGATGGTGAAAAGGGTATGTGACATAGCAACTTTCTCTTTCTTGTTGCAATTTCCCTCAGCCCAAGAAGTAATGTGCACAGATCTGTTCAAAAGCAGAGCTTTCCCTGCTAACACAATCTTCTCACTGACAAGGTTTATGGAGTAAAAAGCTTTTTAAAGATATAAACAGAATTTAGTAAATTGCAGTCCCATCATGAGATGCTAAAATAAAAAACATGATTTATGATTTTTTTTAGATGACAAATTATCTTGTCTATGTCAGTTATAGCTTACACTATATACTTTTGTTTTACTCTTTTGTATTAATCCAGTGTTTTGTGTTTGACCAAAACATGTCATCAGTCTCTGCCTTACAAATGTGAGAATATTCAGAATTATGGCTGAAAAGAAAAACCCACATATATGGAAGAGCATAATATCATGCTGGAATTTCATCATTTCAGCATTTTTGTGAAAGCTACCTAATCCATTGACTTTTAAATTGCTTGCATGCCATAAATACGGAGAATAAATGGGGCGGGTGGGATGGAAGTGAAATGCCTCACAGCATAAACAGTCTAGTACCTGCTTCTTTTGCAGTTTGGTCCCCTTGGAGGATGCTTCACTGCTGACAAGGGCATCCCCCAAGCCTTGAGAAATAAGGGCAGTGAAAGGAGAATTCTTCCTCACTGTGTTCAGTGTCTGCTCACTGTTGCACTGCACTAAAGCAAAACCAGAAGAGCTGGTCTGGATTCACAGCCAAGCCCTGCCCAGCAGAGCAGAGCCCTTTGCTCAGGTACAGCTGTGCTGTGCTGCATTTAGGCAACCCCTGCACCCGTGCAGCAATTCATGCACAGACCCAGGCACTGCCACTGGGGAAGGAGACTTGAGGGTGGGCAAAAAGCTCTGCCCACCTTCAGGTGCTGGAAACAACCTGAATGAGAATGCTCAGACTGCCAGGTAAGAGTTGTTGCTAGAGAAAAATCTGGAGTTTTTTCCCCTCCTGTTCATGACCTGGATCAAGCTTGATCTTATTTAAATCAAACAAAATACTTTTACTGTATAATAAAAATTCCATGTTTTAATACATTGCCATGCACAAATGAAGTCAAACAATGCAGAGTACAAAATTGTCAAATATACAAAATGATAAAGCAGATACCCAAAGCTTCCAGAGATCATGCCCAAAGATACCAAAAACTTGATATTGGTTTTAATTTTATTCTTTAAAAGAATATTCCTCCCTCCCGCCCGGGCTTTATTTTTGCTGATTTTTGAAAACAGAAGGAAGACAAGACTGACTATAAAAGCTGTAAGTTGGAATTAAGTGATGGCCACTTTGTATACTAAAAATTAGTTTGCATGATAAGTTTTGTTTTGGGAAAAAAGCACTGCTGTGCAGCTGAACACCTTGGATGCCTGGGGAAACGCAGTGTACATCAAACAAAAAGGCACACTTTTGTCTCATGCCACCTCATTTGGTTGCATCATTAAAAAGTTCAGCCATAGATGTACTGGGAATAACAGTGTGTCACTTTATAAGCATTAGAGTGCTGGCATCTTACTAGATTATCAACCAAGTTAACATTAAAAGGAGATCATTGGCTTAGAGTATTTCCTTAGTGGATCTAAACCAGAACTGAGTCCCAAGGCAGCAGGACCAGACACGGCTTGCTGGCTTCAAGTGACTGCTTTGACCATTGCCAAGGGCTTGCAGTCAGCCTTTCTGCATCCCATGTCCTGCAGCAGATCTCCCAGGACCTTGATCCCAGCCTCCCTGTCACTCCCTGCAGCTCATGTCCATCATCAGGGCCAATGTGGATGCACTAGCACAGCCTGGTAGCGGGTTCTGTCCATGGGCTCCTTTTTGGGAAGCAGCCTTTGGAGACAACTCAGGTGCAACTGCAATTCCAGCTGCCTGACATCCTCAGGGTCATGTTCAAACAACCTTAAATTCAACTCCCCAAAGCAGAGGACCCCAAATTTAGAGCCCTCTTTGCTGGTTTATGGTGTGCAGAGCCAGGCAGGCATTCCTCCCATCTTACCCAGACAGTGAAAAAGAAACAATAATTTTGAGGCAGGTCCAGGTAGCTGCAGCCCCTACAAGAAACTGAATGCAAAGCCCAGCATGTCCCAAAGTACTGTCCTGCCACCTTCAGATTCTGCAATATCTGTGAGAAATTTAAAAATACACATCTTAGCCTTGCCAAGCATCCCTGCAGCTTAGTGCAAAGCAAAGGAGTCTACTCCTGAGAGGACACATCCCCTTTGGGGAAATGCTGGTCATTCCCATCACCAGGGGATTGTCCAGTCCTGCCAGGAAATGTCTCCTGCCGTGGCTGCAGGAGCTTCTCAGCACAGACAGAACACTGCTCTCTGCCTGTGGGGTAGCCCAGCATGGCTCCATTCCTCCCCTTGGTCAGTGGGGTTGGATTCAGGGGAGAAGGACGAGATGTGATTCTCATGCTGAGATGCTTTGCAGAGGCTGGAAGCTCCTGTCCCTCTGTGCTTTTTCTACTGTCACTTAATCTCTTTTCCACCTTTCTCAGAAGTGCAGAGAAGGAACCTCTTACATACAAGGGAAGCAGACAAAGTGCTAAAAGGACTCAAAACATTTCTTTATCTTGAGACCAAAACCTGGCTCGGTAAGGAAAACTCCTGCCTAGATGTAAAGCTGCCCTCTCAATATTGAAAAAAACCCAACCAACTTATAAGTCCCATAAGCATCTAATGGGACAATCTGAGGTTTTTTTCCTTCCCTGCTCAGCTTCTTATTGCTTACATGCAGTTTTGCTGCAATACCAATCTCTCTGCTATTAAAAAACCCTGTGTTTTGCTATTTAATTTGATGACTCATGATATTAAATAGATAAATTCAAGGCAAATGCTTAATAGAAGGAATGTGATTAGAGGTGTAACAACTACAGAGGATTTTTATTTTCTGAGAAACTATTTAGATATATTTGGAATTAATACCAGAAAGGAGCTTTTCATTTCCTTCTTAGCCTGAGCCTGGTCTGAGCTTGAGCTGTGATAATGCTGTCAGTCCTACCCTTAGGGCAGAAGCAGATGTTAGAGTCATGTGCCAGTCCAGCTTTGCCCCTGCCCAGCTGGCCCCAGCCATGCCTGTCACAGAACACTCTCCTCCAGAGCTGCAAGGTGTCCATACCAATCTGCAGTAAATATTGCTTTTATAGTTTCCCTTGTTTGTGTGAGCTGTTTACTCTTTAGACTGTACATCCCAGTTTGTGCTTTCCCCACAGTTGATGAAGCACATGGAAGATGACTCCAGTGGTTCACACTTGCCTTGTGCATATCAACAGTGGTTTTGTGAGATCTGAATCAGACACCAAGTACTCCTTTGCTTATTTCTGAAGCACAACATTCAATCCAGCCAATGGTAACAGGACACAGTCTGGCAAAAACCCACTGCTGGGAGCAGCTGTCATGTCTCTGGGTAATCCCACTGATGTAATTTCACTTGCAGGGCTTTATTAACCAGCTCCAGTGGGGATCCTCAAGAGAGCAGAAGTTTGCTGTCTTTGAAGCAAGGAACCTGTGTACTGTGCCCAGCTGCACAGTGATACAATCACCCTCTCCATCAGCACTGCAGCTTCTCTGCTGCTTGTTGCAGGCACAACAATCTGTTTCTTGCCAGCAAGATGCTGCCTCCTTAAGAGGCAAACCCACAGCTGTTATGCCTTGCTTTGACTACATATCCACATGGCCCCATCATTTGCATGCAGCATTTTGTCCCAGGCTGCCATCACTGAAAAGCTACAGACTCTTGGTATGTCCAAGGGTTTTGTTGTCCTTTCTTGTCCAGTTCTCTTCCTCTAAATATATGCAGCAGAACCTTACAACTTGAGCATACTCATGATGCTCATACCAAATGCACAGCTTTCCACAGAAGCCGTTTAAATTAATACCATTTTGTGGGGGAGAGAAAAAAAAGAGGATATAGATCGCCCTGCCTTCCTGTAATATTGGAAACTTCAGGATATTTTTAATTCAGTTTACATCTGATGATCTAGTCTAATCCTTGCATAACACATGCCCAATAACTTCATCCAGTAATTGCTGCACTGAGCCTGGATTTCAGTTTGAGGTAGAGCTTTTTGACTTGGAAAAATACTCTGCATACATTTAAAGACTTTACGTGATGGAGAACATTCCAGGTAACTGAGTAAGTTGTCTCCACTGGTGATCATCCTCCCTGTTGAGTATTTGCACTAATTTCTAGCATGAAATCAGTTTCCAACCAGCAGAGCACATCATTCCCTTTTCCTCCAAACAGAAGAGCTACCTGCCTTCAGACAGTGCTTCCCTGCCCAGGTAGAAGATTGTGATTGCAGATGGAGATCAAGTCACCGCTTCAAATTGCTTCTGAGATAAATTAATAGCTTGAGCTTCATTAGTTTGACACTATAATAAGACCTGTTTTCCTGCCCTTGAATGACACTGGGAACTATTGAAAATAATCTTCCCAGGTTGTTGATACCTTTCTTGAAAGACTGGAATGGCATCACTGTTGCCAGGTCCTACATCCCAGCTGGCAGAGGCATCTCTGGGGCTGATGCTGAACAGATAATTTATGACACCTTCACAGCCACTGTGTTATTGCATACTCCCCATGCTACTAAGTTGAACTTGCTGCCATCTCTCCTGGATTTTTAACTTTTCTGTCCTCCAGGTTATTCTCCACTACTGACCTGCTCAGATCATTATTTATTGTGCCCCTGTTTTTGTCATCTCTGCTGTTGCCAACAGTAATTTTCTCTTTCCCTGGGGGGTATATTGAAAATAGAGCAAACCTTGGGAGGAGCTCATCAGAAATAGACTCAGTGAGGATAATTCATATTTACAGCTATTTTTTGTGATCAGCCTGTAATCCATTTTTAATCCATTAAATATGGGTGATATTGATTTTGCATTGTGCTATTTTGTTCTTTATCAGAATCAAATGCTCTATAGGAGGCTAAGTATAGTATTCCAGCAGAGCTTCTTTTCTCAACAATCCTTTGATACCACAAAAATCATAGCAAGTTTATTTGGCATAATACAGTTCTATAAAAATAATATGAACGATTTTATCAATTTTTAATTACTCTAATGATTACACCATATCAACTTTTCCATGATTTTGCCTAAGACTGATAGGAAGCTAATGAGTCTATAGTTTTCTGTATCAAACCACTCATTCTTTTGCATTATTGTGGGTCTGGTGTCATTTGAAGCTTCCTTTATGCTTTCTGGTTCTGAGGAGTCCTAGTAAACTTTTCCTTCACTTTTGGATTCAGGTAATGGTTCTACAAATTTAAAATTATGTTTGGATAGTTACTGCTTAATATTACCTGTAACTACTGATGGAGCAGGAGGAATTACATTTTAATGTGTAATCTGACTCTCTCCTTCCACTGCTTTCAAATACAAAACAAGACTGTTTGTTGGGTTTCCAATGTAGTGTGAGCAATCTCTGTGCTGGGCCTGTCTAACATCACACTTAGCTTTGCTATGGCAGTATTTATTAGGATATATGTAAAGTCTTTGGTGTAACCAGCCCGAACCTATTTGCCACTGACCTCCCATACATTTTTGGCTTCCTTCATTAAGCATCTACTTTCCTTACTTGCTGATTTATCCTCATGAGCCTGCCTAATCACCCATACATTATGTTGGTGGGGTTTTTTTGCCCTCCAGATTACTTTCCTGAATTTTACTATAAGAGGTTGCAGGTAATGCTGGTCATATTTTCCCCTCACCCATCAATTTTAATTATACCAAAGGACCTTCTCTTTTTAAATTAAAATCTTATTGACAGCCTATATATACCAGGGTTAATTGCAGTCCTGCAGCAGAGCTGTTCAAGGAGACTCTGATGGCAGAGAAGGTAACTGTTAAGGGGACCAATGTGAAAGATGCAGGGTTTCACTTTGCTTTATTTTGAATAATGCAGATCTTTTGGCCTTGTGGCAGGTGGAGGAGGTTCATTTCAGTGATCACAAAAAAATGCCACCTCGATGCTGGCTCCTTGGCTGGCACTAGTCAACACATCTCTGGAGCCTGTGATGGAGTAGTGCCAATGGAGGTCTGCCAGGGTCTGCCGTGGGGTCTTCTGAAAATTCAGGGCAAACCCAGAATTTTGTAATTTTTAATGGTTTAATTTCCTCAATGACATTGCAGCTGCAGTTGAGTGACAACACCTACCCTCAGGAAGAGACAAGGAGGGGTGGACTCACTGGTACAGCACTGCCATGCATCTGGACAAGCAAAACCAAAGAGCTCAAGGAGCTTTTCCAAACTCCCCTTCTGGAAGGCTGGCTTTCCCTTAACAGAATAAATGGCAGGTGTTGAGGCACAAAAAGCCACCCAGCTGAAAAAGAAATGAGGAACGAAACAGTGCAAAGGATGATCTCAGCTGCAGTGTGCCCTCTGGGGTGAGCAATTCCTTCAGGTTTCTGGTGGAGGTTGTCTCACAGAGCAAAGCACTTGGGATGGCTGAGCTCTGACAGGGATTCCTGGAGGGATCTGATGCTGAACCTGGGCACAGGGAAGCCAGGGGAGCGTGGCAGCAGGGGGAGGCTCCGGGCTGGGAGGAAGGCTGCAGGTCTGCACGGGAACAGGGTCCTGGTGACAACCCTGCCTTGTCTCAGAGATAATAACTGGTGATCACTGTAACAGCAGCACAGCCTGTATGAATTTATCTATCTCCACTGGCTGATAATGGCTGCTTTATGAAAACAGCATTAGTCTTCCACTCTTTTGCAGCGAACTAATGGCTCTGAGCATATTTAAATTCACTTCCTTTGCCGGAATAACTTATTTGCTCCCTTTCATGTTGACTTGGTCTTTGGCACTCTCGACATAAATGATTTATTGACTAGAGATAAAGCATTCTTTCCCCTGAACTGTTCCTGCGACCCAGGCAAAAGCGGATATGTCTGGTATTAATAAGGTGTTCAGCATAAAAAATGCAATAGACTTGATTGTCTGCACTCAACAGCCTTTCCGAGAACACAGTACCTGCCCCCATTCATAAGAACAAAAACCTCTCCCACATGTTTATTTATATTAAAAAGTTTTCAGAAGAATATGCTGGGATCCAGATAGTTGTTCAGGAGATGTAGAACAATTTCATAAATATCCCTGAGGAAGCATGGCCTACTTTGGGAGAATAACAGTGATTAAAAAAATCCAAACACAATGAATAGTTAAATACAAGCCAAAAAGTACAGTTATTTCCTTATGGCTCTGGCAGACAGTCACACACGTGAGAAGTGTCACGGGGCTCGGGGGGGCTATGCTTGCAGTTGTCCACATGCATAGGCTGGCTGCAGGATGGAGACCACACCAGCTTCAGGGGAGGTTTGTCCAACAGGCACCTACAGCAGACATCTCTCAGAGTCTGGCTACTCAAGCGTCTGGACTTGATTTTCACATTTCTCAGGGCCTATAACACTGCTTTTCTAGGTCACCATAGCTAAAATCCTGGGAAGCTTTTAAAACAAACTGTTTTAACAGGTTAAGTGCACACATCTAAATTCATGCCCATATACTGGAAGATGGTCAAAACTAAAATTGATACAAAAAAAGCTTCTAGTGGCTCTCTGCCTAACCCAACTTCTTCTCACACACCCTTTAAAGATAACACTCTTTGATAAACTCTTCTTTTATCATTCAAATTATTCTGGATTTTTTTCACCGGGTAGTAAAATAAGAGAACTCCTACTGTAGAAGTATAGCATTCTCTTTTTAATTTAACATATCAATCAAAGTAGTTTGTTTTTAATTACTTTATCAACATGAAATTGATGTCAGTTGTCAGAGTGCATTTTTAAAACCTGTAGCAGAAAGAGCTGTAAAATTTGCTGAAGCTTACAGTGGACCTGTGCCATGCACATGGCTGGCTCTATTGGTATCAGATTCCAACCTGCAACCCTATGAAAAGCTCTAAAAAGTGCAAATGTTGCAATTGGCAAAGATCCTTATGTTTTAAGGAGAATTTTACACCAATTAATTTGAAATTAGGGACCAGGATTTTCAGAAAGAGAATGTAGAAGCTTACTACTCTGTAATTCTTGGGAGCTCCATTTGAGAATCCATGGAAAGACCCAAAACAATAAAAATCACCAGCAACTTCTGAGAATCTTTGTCACCAGTAAAAATATTTTGCTTTTGCACTGAGTGCTATAGAAGTATCCACTATGCTGAATCTGAGATGGGTGGAGAGCTGAAACCTAAGCCCATAACCATCTAAAAAAATTAAACCCTGAAGATAATTATCTGTTTGTTGTACAGGCACCCTCAGTGGTTGACCTTCCATTCTCTAGCAATGAACTGCACAACAATTTTTAAGAATTATAACACAGGAGCTTCCTCCAGAAAGGTGCCTGTGACTTACTCTAACTGCACATTCTCTCCATCACTGCATCTTCACACAGCATTGCCTCATGCAGAGTTTGGAATTAATGCTAACAGCAACTCTATCAGGCTGGAGAGAGTGACAGTCTTTAAGTACACAAAAAAGCTACCTTTGATTTTAAAGAAAGAAGGAAAAAAGAGGTGAGCCCCCTCAGAATGTTGATGACATCAGTTCATTATAAAGAGTGTGCTGAGAAGGTCCTGATGTAAGGGACAGACACTAATTCCACTGAGTCCCCATGGAAGAAAGAGCACCACAGCCAGCTGTGATACAACCAGTGATGAGGTCAGCCATTCAGAGACTGAACAAAAAACAACGTTCAGATTGAATGCAACAGTCATGAGCCTGCTACAGTATATTGAAAGGCTTATTGGAACCATTTGCTTATTCCCAGTTCCTACCAAAATACTGTTTTGAGTAGAAAGTGGAAAAAGTTAATGAAGAAATCTGCCCTCTCCAAAGGGAGTGTCATGCTCCCTAGAAGTATAATCTTACACTTTACCTTTTTAGAGAGTTTGGTTTGGACTACAATTTCCCAGCCCTGCCCAAAACATAAGTGGTGGCCAGCATAAAGAACCTGAATTCTTCCAGTTTATTCTGGTTTTATTGCAGACCAAACCCAGGGTCACATACATGTCTGAGAAAGGCT
Organism: Molothrus aeneus; assembly: GCF_037042795.1. NCBI lineage: Eukaryota > Metazoa > Chordata > Aves > Passeriformes > Icteridae > Molothrus > Molothrus aeneus. The sequence continues at coordinate 136,819,538 of NC_089646.1, read as the reverse complement.
CTCTCCCTTGCCTCTCCCTCACTGAGTTAGAAAACAGACTGGCACACCAGAAACAGGACCCTTTGATATTTGGTGGGTGAGAGGGAGAGCACACACAGTATCCTACAGCTCCTTCAGACTACCCTGGTTTTGGCTACCTCTGTGACAGCTCTTCTCTAAGTCTTGATAAAAGAAGTCACATCTCTGCCACGTGCAAATCTATCTACACAACCTACTGTGAATCAGTGAAGGGATGCTAGTACTGGGCTTAGTTTGGATGCAGTCTCAGCACAAACACTGAAACATATCCTCAGTATTTTAAAAAAGGACCATTATATATATATGGACTGTGCTAGTTCTGTGAGAAAAGCACATATGAAGTGCTGATATTGTTTAACAGAATACCATTAGACTGCAAAACTAACACATACAAGACGTTTACATTCCTACCAGGGTGTAATATTGTGAACATATCCACTGAGATTGGAGAATTGTTGTAAGTTTTTCCTAAAACATCATGCCATCTGCATACATAATAAAAGAATCCAGTAGTTGCCATGCTAAAACAGGACTTCTAGTGAAGGGCATAGACAGTCCCCTAAAGGGAACTCAAAAGTTATGCACAGTGATGAAGACTGGAAGAAATTTTCCAGCTAAAGGTCTGTCAATGACCATTTTCAACAAATTAGATATTTTGGATATTTTGCACCACATATTTACTCCACAGCAAACCAGGTCTCCCCAGAATGTATCAGCTGAGCGGGCTGATTTTACTTCAAGTTTGTCTTCAATCCTCCATGGTCATCTTCTGGCAGCGCCATTTATTGTCGTTTCTTCATGAAGGAAAGTTCACTTTCATATCAAGTGGCAGGACAGCAGCTTTAGAGGCTGGAAATGTTTATGGAGAGCTCTCTGCTGGGGCTGTGAGAAACAAAACAGAAATCCAACACCAGACTGTAAGTATAGAACAGAGCAAAGAAATTATAATGATTTCAACTAAAATGAAAAATGTCAGGTTTGAGCTTAGTAAATGTACTTGTAGAATATATATTGTGACCCTAGAACTTTTTTTAATCAACTTTTCTCACCAATCAAAAAACTCTTAATCCATTCCTTAGATAAAGTGCAGACCAGAAATCATTTGCATGATTTAACAAATCCTACTTGAATTTTATTGCCTCATGTGAAAGCACAGTTTATTCTTCCTGTAGTCTGAGTTCCAGAGAGCAGGGCTCTTCTGTTTGGTTGGATTTGCATTAACTACTGAAGGCTTGATAGCCAAAAACTGGAAAGGCTCTGCCAAATGCCCAAGTAGTATTTGCTGTTCCCACACCCTTTCTGCTGGCTAAGATGGTGAGAACTGGCCATTGGTGCATAGGTGTGAAAACAGCTCACCCACATCCTTCCCCCCTTCAGACCCCATAAGATAACGAGGAGGTTGCAGAGTTTCTCTTTCCCCTGCCAAGCAGTACAGCACACTCAGAGCTGCCCTTGCAGAGGTGTACAGCCATCATACCAAAGTGGAGGTCACTTGTAACTTCCCCTTCACCCAAACTTGTCTTTGAGAAGCACAGCAAAAGGACAAGAGGCAATGGACACCAGAAGCAACAAGAGATATTCCAGTTGGAGGCAAGGAAAAAAACTCTTCCAAGTGAGGGTGGTTACGTTTTGGACCAAGTTCCTGACCAGGCTGTGGGGCCTCCACCTACACAGAAATCTGCAGCTCAACCAGATGAGTCTCCACACAACCTGATGTGGCCCTGGTTCCAGCAGAGTTTACTGGAACCATCTCCTGAAGCCTCTTCCAACCTAAATATTTTTAAGCTTGCACATTTTCTGAAGGGGATTTGTGCTCCTTGTTCTGCCTTTCTGAACAGGAGATGAGTGCCTGTGCAGAACTGCTCACACTGAAGCACAGTCAGTTGTTAATTCAGCGTGTAGCACATAAATGCCTGTAAACCCATCACAGGCTCAAGCTTCTGGGGCTGAGGAGTGTTGCCTTCTTGGGAAGGCCACGGTGACCTGGTTTCAGAGTCCAGCACGGCGATCCCCTCCTTGGGATCCCTCGTGGCCAATAACGGACGCTAACACCAATGTGGTGGACGGTTAAAGGCGTTTATTGAGGGGTCTCAAGGGTATTTATGGACTAAGGGGCTTCTCTACGTCAGACAGGGGTTTGGCTATACTTTCTAGGGTTAGTATGGAGTGGAAAGTTACTGGCATCCATAGGTTAGGGGGGCAACACGTTTGGCTACATTCCAAGGGTGATCCTAATCTATGGGGAGGGGGGCAGAAGGATTCCTGTAATTTTCTGTCACAGCCTGAAACCTTCCGAACGCCTGTCTCTTGCCTACTACAGAGGAGCCATGCAGAGACAAGCTCACCATATTATTTCATGGAATCACAGAATCATTTAGGTTGGAAAAGGCCTTTATGATCATTGAGTCGAAGTGTTAACCCATCACTGCCAAGGCCACCACTAAAATGCTTTGGGATGCAGCTTTGTCCATCACCCAGCCCTCACCCATCACCTGTTTTACAGACCAGATCTCTGACCATAGCAGTGCTGGGATGGGACTCATCAGGATGGGCTTTGCACCTTTTCCAGCTGACATCCTGCTTAGTTCATGAATGCATGTATCTGTAGGTGTGGGAAGAGCTGCACTGTTGGGGTTTTGGGCCAGGTTCCTAACTGTGAAGCTAACAGGATACTGATGCTGCCAAGGCAGCATTTACATCAGCTGAAACTCAGGCTGGCAGTGGATTCCTGCTTCTCACTCCTTCAAAATCATTCCTGGTAGGCTCTTCTCTGTGGGGTGTGGGCTGACTGGCTCTGCCAAGCTGTCACTTTGCCCATATTTGCCTCTACCAACCCCAAGCTCTTGTAGCAATGGACATGAAGGTCTGATTGAACAGAGAAAGGATGGGATGATAAATCAGTAGGTATTGCACAAGACGAAAAAAAATCCACCCACTCCCTGCCATGAGCACTTGACCCCTGAGTGTAAATATGCCCTATGAAATAGAGGAACAGTAAAAACCAGTTTCCTTAATTATTTCCCTCCTTATGTGGGCATATTTACCTGATTACAGTGCCACTCTTGATTTGTTTTTATAGCTGCTTTGCTGTTATCCTCCAGGTTCTCTAGGGCAATGTTCCCAACACCACCTACTGTCATCTACTACATGAGATGCCCACATCAGTAGTGGCCTGAGAAAGATGCACATTTCAGACCCAGCAACTGGTTTCACATCATGGAAGAACATACAGGAAGGTTCTGAGCCTTCAGCTGGTGTAGACAGATAGAGATACAACTGACTGCATCCCCCAAGACAGAAAGAAAGCATTGGTGACATAAGCAATTTTGAAGACAAAGGGCAAATCTATGGGGAGGTTTTAAAATTGGAGAGCGGCAAACAGGTACTTAATCTCAAAAGTATTTTATTTCAGGTGAATTAGAGGGTGTCTCCCATCTGTGTAGTATCAGTGGAGATAAGCCTATCTCACAAAGACCTGTCTCTCTCTCTTTGAGCTCATCTGCTGCAAAGAAAGGAAAATTTCAAAAGCTCTCCCAAGCAGTGGAAAATACCTTCCTTAGCCACAGAGCTGGAGGACTAAAATAAAATGGGCAAACTGGCTAATTATATCAGGTCAGGCCTCAGGACTGCACTCGTGCTGAAATTCCCCAATCATCCCCATTGTCTCAGTCATTAGCTTGTCCTTGTACTTCAGTTTGAAATGAGCCAGCTGGCCCTTCAGACAGAAACCCATCAATGAGGAGAAATGCAACTGATGCCAACCTGAGCTCCATCCACCCCACAGAGGGAGCACAACCACTTTGAGCCATCAGAGGCTCTGGACACAACTGCCAACACTGAGCAAGCAGACAGTAGTAGCTCTGTCCAGCTCTGCATTTAGAGCAAGCAAAGTCAGGCTTTAGTGGTCATCTAGCCTGTTTCTTCTCACTTTGTCTTTTGAGGACAGGGTTTTAGAAGCACTTATTCTTCCTCATTACCTCATCATTTTTCGTGCCCAGCTGGAGGGTCCTCTAAGGACCCTGGTTTTGTAACAGTTCATATCCAGTGTTTACTGAAAGTAAAGATCTTTATAAAAGGTATCACAAATGAGCAGTTGCCTTTGAAAACCCAGCCTGAGACAGTAAACAAAGACAGCCCTTTGCAGGGGGTGTATATGCTTACCAACACAACAGTGAACAGATCTAATCTCACATGACATTTTCAAGAAGCTGATGCAGAAAAACAACAATCATTTCAAAGCCAGAGATGTATTTCAGTTTTTGAGTATCTGTGCTGTGTGATTTTTGTCTGAGAAAGGGACACATTTTAGATTCATTTTGAACACATGTTAATTCAACTCAACCTAGAGGTATTACCTATCTGCCACATTTCCATAATTGAGGGATTCTGATAAAGAAAACAAGCATCCATTATCTTTGCTAGGTTTACTCTCCTGGAACTAATTTTATACTAAATTTCTAAAGTCAGCACATTTCAAACACAGGATTATAATGAAAAATGTCTATTTCCAAACATCTTTCTACCATCTATTCCGTGGAGTCTGTGAAAAACTGCATTTGGCTTCATTTAGATATATTTTTTCTGTGTTAGAAAGGACATAGGTATTTCACTTCATGTGTCTCATGTCACTTGAGACATTTTAATATGCTGTACATTACTGCAGACTTGTTGCATCTGGCTATTAACTAATTAGAGTTCATAAAACTGTCCAATTATTGGGAATGGGAGAGACCTTGAAGATCACCTGGCTCCACCTCCCCTGCCATGGGCAGGGAGCCTTCCACTGGACCAGGCTGCTCAGAGCCCCATCCAGCCTGGCCTTGGACCCTGCCACGGGTGGGGCATCCACAGCTTTTCTGGGCAACCCTGCCAGGGCCTCACCCCCCTCACAGTACAGAGCATCTTCCTAAAACCTTATCTAAACCTTTCAGTGTAAGGCTCCTTGTCCTGTCACACCATTGTGGAAATTCTCTCTCTAGGCTCACTGTAGCCCCCTTTAAGGCAAGGGGAAGGTGCTATAAGGTCTCCCTGGAGCCTCTTCTTTGCCAGGTTGAACAGCCCCAGCTCAGCCTGTCTTCATGGGAAGGTGTTTCAGCCCCATGATCAATTGAGTGATTCTGGACTCCTCTGAACTCATTCCAACAGGTCCATGTCCTTTTTGTACTGGGGACTCCATAGCTGGGCACAGCACAGATGGTGTGTGTGTCCAGTCTGGGGCCCCCAACAGATACCATTACCATTGAAGAGTTCTGGACACTGATAAAAGAAAATGCCTGGCAGCCCACTCACAGATTTACCCTTTTTCTTTACTCTGCATTGAATTGTTATTAGCACTGAGGTGTGAGAGAAGGAGGTGTCTCTCTAAGGCTCATGGCAGTTCATGTAAAAAGAACTTTCCTTCTTGGGGAGCTGCTGATCCCAGTCAGCCACCAGGGTGGAAGGAGAACTGGCAGGGGCTGGGAAGGGCTGCCATGGGGCAGCCTTGGCAGGGACAGGAACCACTTTCCCCTGTACTTTGCCAATGAAGTTGTACTGGCATTTGGTTTCAGTCTATGACAAAGCCATCCCATTCCTGCAGTGGGTGAAGAACAGCAGTTTCTGGTTCTTTTAACCTGCAGGTGAAGGCAGCTGCTGCTGCACATCCTCCTTTCGTAACAGGTCGCTGATAACCAGAGTCAACAGTGCCAGAGATCCAAGGTTACCTCAAACCATTGCCTGTGTGGAGCCAGCTGGAGCCAGCAGCCAGAGGGTGGCAAAGCACAGCCCCAGCCTGCTCCATCCACCCCCACCCTCCTGTCATCCAGCACAGGCTGCGGGTCAAGCCTTAGGGCTCAGAGAGTGCCACAGCCCTGCAGCCTCTGCTAAACAGGGGCACTTTAATCTAGGGACTGTGCAACACCCAGCAGCCAAGAGAATACAAACACGTGGATGCTTTTTGATAAAAGTGCCAATTTTGTTTTGATTCCCAACCAATCATGTCTTGGTCTGACTTGCCTGACTTTCCCCTCATTACTAAAAACTAGTAGCTGATACAGTCTTGGAGGTAATATAATGTTGTCAAATGCAGTTGTCAAATGGTGGGAAAATACCAATGAGGAAAGGAAGGAAGTATCTTCTTACTCGGATTTTTTAATTTGGTTGCCAAGCAAGAAACCAAGATTTTGAATTTGGAGTACCTTTGACAGAAAAAGTGGGTCTGTGAGCACAACACCTAGAGCATCTAACATAGTAATCCTAATCCCAAGCATTTGATATTCTTTAATGAGTCCATGCAAAATAACTGTAAAAGCAAAAAATACATAGAATCAAATGTTGTCTTCCCTTCACACCTACTTTTTAGGGGACAGTTAAGACATGTTTGTCATTAACTATAAAACCCAACCAGGAAACAAGACATTTAATGTTGAAATGATTGGGGACATCGATGTATCATCACAAGACTCCAAGAGCAGAGTCCTTAAAACAAACAGCAGCTGACATATAAATTGCTATTTCTGCAAGGATAAATTCCAGGTTTCTTTTTCTTCTTCTGGACAACTTGCTCCCATAAGCAGGTACTCTTAATCCTCCTGGATAGAGCTTTAATATCTGTTGATACCATCACCATAAATACGCTCCTGAATAAATATTCCTGCATGAGATCTGGGGAAGAGAATGGCATTACAAGCAATAAACTCCTTGGTGTTATTTATGTATTGCTGCACTGCTCACTGAGTGTCCAGGGCCCAGACAAGGGCTTGGAGGGGGCAGCTAGAGCACAGCTTAGCACAGCCTGCACGGTGAGTACGAGGGTGTGTGGGATCCTGGCTCACTTCCAGATGTGCTGTCCAGATCAACAGCACATCTCAGCTCAAGGAAGCTTCAGGGAGCCTTCCAAGGCAGTTTAGACAGGATGCTCAGAGTTTTAATGATGAACATTCAACAAGGTCAGGCAAATCCCATCCTCTGTGCTGTGTCTCAAGAGGTAACTCCCTTCCTGCCTGTGATGCTGGGCTCTCCAGCCTGCATCAGGCACTTCTGAGATGGAACATTTCTGGGAGAATGCATGTCGTGGCAGATGCTCTCAGCAGGTAACCTTCTGAAAAGACAATTAGTCAGAGGTTATTGCAGCTGCTCTGTTGAAAATGTAGTTGTCCAAAATGTGTTTTGCTAAGCTATTCAAAGCCATCAAAATAGTCAGATTAGCCAAAAGTCTCTTCGTGAGTCACACACAACCCCAGCTTCTTTACCAAAGCAGATCCCTCAGCAACTTTACTAGGTTAAACAAAATGAGGACACATGTTGATTCTGTGTACAGATGATTTATGCAGGAATTTTGGTTCTTTGCCCTTTCCTTCAAAAATCAGAGTTCTTGGTGGACAACACTCTAAAGTGCTTGAGCTCACACTCTAGCCTTGTTTTGAAAAGTATCTTAAAAGACTTTTACATCTTCTGAACTTGATTTTACAGTGTAATCTGAAAACCTTGGGACAAAAATCTGTCCCAACAAATTATGTCCTTTCTATGCCTGTGCCTAACAAGCCCAGCTTGTGAAAATTTGCCAAGCTTAGAAGTTTCGTTCAAAAATCAGGAAAAATCCCAGGAGAGAGTCTTTCTTCTTTCAAAGTGGTTCATTCATCTCAACTCAAGATGCTTCATACACCCCACCACCCACCTGCTGCTGCAAACATTCAAAGAAAACAGAAAAGCACTTGCATTCAACAGATTATGATGATATCCTTGAACTAACAAGCAGTTAAAATATTTTGAAAAATTATATGCAACTGCTTCCTTAATGCTTATGGGCTCTTTCAAAGAAGTCTCTTGATCTACTGCACACCTCCCTATCTATCACGGTGAACATTGAACTGGCTGTCCTGAAGCATTCTGCCCAAGAAACTCAAATTGTAGCAAGCAAAGATTTAAAGGAATGTGATGCCTAAGGAGTCCAATAGTCTTATCTGGTGTTGTCTGAAACGGAAAATGCATATGAGATTGCTGACTTTGTGCCTTATCATGCATCTCTCTCACTGCCTGGCTGTAATCAGTTCTTGGTCTCCCAAGTTGTGCTGGGGTGCTCTGCAGGAAGTGACAAGGCTGTCCCAGAAGAATGGCACTCCCAGGCTGTGGCTCTGTGCAGCCATGGGCACTGCACTGTGAGCCTTTTTGCACATCTGCTGCTTTCCCCTCCAGAGACTGGGCTTTAAAATGAACATCCAGGAACTGCACAGACTCAGTGAACTCAAAGAAGACACAGCCTTTAGTGGGATCTTCAGCATGCATGTAAGGTGCTTAACCACAGAGCCCCCAGCGGTTTGGTGGCTGCCCTGATCACCAGCTGGAACCTGTATTTGCATTTATTCTGCAGATTCTATAGCTCACTTTCAAGTCTACCCTGCTCAGATGCATGCAGCAGCATTTGGGAATTATTCTGTGCATTATTAGTCCTGTGCATTATATCATCCTATTACTTGATTTAGGATTCTCAATGAAATATACATTAAGAAACACAATCAGATGAAACTAAAGATTTCACTGGAAAAATGGAAGTATTATAGCAAAAGGGTTTGGAAACTTTCTGGAGCTACAACTCCCTCACTGGTTATGCAGAGCTTATGTAGGATTAATAGGTGGAACAAACTATCCACCTTTAGGGAGATATTCACTGTGAGATTCCCTGAAATGAAAATTTCCTTTCTGTGACTAACCAAGCAAAAAGGGAAATTATACCTACAAAAACCACCAAAGGACTGCACACGTGCACACACACATTTACCACACAATAAAACAAAACTGCCTCATGAAACCTACAAAACCAGTCCCCACTCTTTAGTTAGCTGAACAAGTAAATTTGTTTAGCTTTTTGCAGGAATTAATCAATATATACCCTTTACCTGTATTATCACATTGTGTTATCACTGTTTTCTCCAGGACCCTTGCACTGTTCTGAGCACCAGACAGACAGAATGCAGACAAAGAGCATTTTGGTACCATTTGGTGCTTGCTTTACTCTTGCAGTTCAGCATGTGCCCCACCATCTCATTTAATGCACAATGTCCAACCTCCATCTGGAAAATAATTACTGCTATTCCCATGGACACAGTGTCTAAACATGTCACCAAAAAAGGCCTGAATTTCAAAATACCTCAGTGAGAAGACATGGCCTTATTTTACAGCTCCTAGTTCAGTACAAAGAGAGTTACAAGGCTGCACTGGTGCTGTCTGCCCAGCTCCTGTCTCCAGCAACAAGTGCTTCAGGCTGTCAGAGCCATGTGGGGCTCCTGAGGAAAGGGGGTTTGAGGAGCTTCTGGAATACATACTCCAGAATACCAATGATGCCTCTCCTAATCTGGCCCAAAGCCTGATTTTATCTCAAAACAGTACTTTACTGATTGTCATCTGAAAGTGAAGTTGCTGGACCTTCAATGTTAAGAATCCATCATGAACCACCACAACCACTGGGTTGTACAGGGCCATGTATCTTATCAATCTGATTGTGACCAAGTCTTGCCAGGCATCCTCAGAAAGGTCTACACAACAATTAGCATGTTGCATATGCCACTACTGTTTTAAAAATAAAATCAAATAGAAGGCACCTGGTCTCCTTCTCCCAGCTGCAGGACCAAGCTCAGGGAGAGCTGCAGCGAGGGCAGGTTCTATCCAAGACAGGGATCCTCTTCTACCCCATGACTGATGCTGTGTCAAGGCAACAGAGAGGGCTCTCCCTCTGCACACTGGGCTTCATCTCTCTGTCTAAACAGCTGGAAAGTGAACTACAGTGATCAAAATGAGTTACCATATTTGAAGAGTCCCTTAGGTGATTACTAAGACTGTATCTAGATGTATTCCCAAAGGAGATCCTAAATACTAGTAAGGCTGCCTTGGCAGAAGGGCTTGATAAACAAAGGATGGGCAGTTTGCATCAAAGAGGTTCTCAAGTCATGCATGAAGTCTAAGTACTGAAATTATGTAGGCTGTACTGACCACAGAGCCAAGCAGAGAAGTGAGTCATGGAAACCTGACAGGTATAAAACAAAGCAATTCAATGTTCAGAGTGCATGAGCTATTCAGTCTTTCAGGGTTTTGGGGAGTTCCTGTTCAGCACAGGGATTATTTGACTGGCTGCAAGTTGTGCTTCACTCTGATTTGCCCATTTCCTATCATTTTAATTTGGAGGCTATCCAAAGCACCTGCATATTCTTCTGTCTCTTTCTGAATCCTGAACATGTTCCTGAAAAGCCGATTGCACAGAAATGGATACAAATGGTGACAGACCACACCATATGCTGTGGAGATGATGCTCTGTGTGGTTGCTGCCATCTCAAGCAAAATGCTGTGTAATCTGTCCCTTTGCCAAACAAAGTGGTGTCAACCATGTCCTGTGGGACAGTTTGCAGGACCTGCTGGAATTCTCCACATTGCCCTGTCTGCCTTCCCAAGGAAGCCCAGGCCCAGGAAGATGATCACTCCCCATCCTCACCCTCATGTGCCACCATCACTGGCCAGGCTGGCATCCAGTGCCCAGGGCTGGGACATGCTCTCAGGTGCTGCAGCAGAGCATGCCCAGTGTAAATCAAGGATGGGACCAATGTACTCGGCGGCAGAAAATAATTCAACTCCAGGTAGAAACAGACCTTTAGATGCCAGACAGAAGGGCACTGCTACACTTTAAAGATAAGGGTTTGGGGTTAAATGTCGTATCAGGAAAAAGACTTTCATTCCTCATTCAGATTCTTTGCTTGTAGAACATAACAGCACTCACTGATAGATGCAAGAAAGTGAAATATGCAGCAGAGCAGCATCTCAGTGGTTAAGACAAAGGCCTTATCTGCCATATCACAGATCACTAGACTTCCCTTTGCTGTCTAGTGTAATAAATACGTAATTGTTCTGCACAAACTGGGATGGCATAAAAAAAAGACATACAGCATATCTCTCTGCCACCTGGAAGCTTGTCTTTAAGGTTAGAGATGTAAATAAATAAAGCTTGTGTGTTTTTCTGAGATGATTCACTTTAACTTCTGCAGATAGTCTGATTAAAGCCAGCTGGGTATTTCCACGCATAATTGCAGACTGGAACCCCAGATAAATACAAAACACAGACAGGACTGGGATGGGAGAGTCCATCCCTGCCTGTGCTGAGCTATGAGAAGCAATTTGCTGTGCAGAGCACCAGCTCACTTGGCTCTGAAGTTTGTGTGGTGGCTGAACAAACTCATTCCACGTGTCCTAGAGAGGCAACCAGCCTACACTGTTATCTGAGCTTCTTCCACAAGCAGTGGAGAAAGACAGGGCCCTTCCTAGAGTGACCCACCTACCTACTTGTCATATTGGATAAACGATTCCTTGGCAGCTCCTCTCTTCTCTGATTACCTAGAAAGCTGAATGATGAGCTCAGAGTAGTTATCCACCAATTTAATGGCAAACAAGAGGTGACAGAATTTGCAACTTCATGCCCAATTTGACTGCTACAATTTCCAATTAGCATGTGAAGTGTAGGTACCACAATGTTCAGGATTAGCATGTTTCATGCTTACATTTCTACTGATATCAAGAATAATATAGATTCTGGTGAGGGATAAGAGCCCTAAATTCCTTTGAGGCCTTGGATATTGGAATTTGACAAGGAAATTACACCAAATAATCTTCTTAAAAATTCATACACATAACTGAGATAATGAGATGTTTCCTGCAAAAAATCCACAAAGTACCAAAGTTTTGTAGAGGAATTATTTACTCAGCACTATTGGTATCATTTTGTAGCCAGATAATTTATTGTGCCTATGCTGCCAAATTGTTTGGATTTGCCACTGATTTCTTTTCATTTCCACTTCAAATATATGAACAAATGAAGAGAAATTCACATAAGTAAATAAAATTTGAGTAAACAGAAATAGTGGTTTGTTTGTTATTAAACACCTTTAATGTTTTAGCTGTGGTAGGAAATTAGGTTGGCAAGCACTTGTAACTGGAAAAGTTCTACCATTTTATCTCAGGCCAAACAGTTTATCACAATTCATGTGCAGACAAATTTTCGTGCCTCAGAAATCAGGGAAAAATATGTAATGGGCTGTGGTAGTTCTTCCTCAGTGCCAGAACAGTAAGAATCCCAATTAAATTTGTGCTTTGAGGAAGGAAGACGGGAAGGAAGGATTTTTGCCACTGGAGCATAAAACAGATTTTGGCTAGAAAGAAGATGGACAAGATATTCAAAAACCCCCAAGTAATTTGCACACCAAAGTCTTATTAAAGCCAGCAAGACTTTGATTTCCAACTTACTTGTGCAAATTTTCTCTGATGATGCCTACAAGTCTTTCAATATTTACCTTAAACAAGTGCTGACACATCATTCAAAAGCAGATCTGGGATAGCAACAAGTTTTGGTAACCCCTCAAGACATTTCTAAAGCCTCACCCACAGGAGACACAAAACTTCTGGCATGTCCATATGTCTGGAATTTTCAGTCTGCATCATGCATTTGTCTCTTTAGGGTAATTAAGGGCATGCCTCTGTGAGCACAGTAGATGTGCAGCAGAACAGCTGCTCTGCTGTGCCCTCTCCCCATGGCAAACAGGGCAGTGCACTGCCAGTGGAGAGGAGCAAGCACCACGTGCTCAGCATTCATGAGAGAATGGCCATCTCCAGTGGTCTCACTGTCCCCTGGCTCAGGTAGCCACACTGTCAGATTTGTTTCACAAGCCCAGCCACCATCACACACTGCCCAGTAAACACAAACAGAACATCTTTTGCTAAGCCATTTTTAACTTGTTCTCCATCACCTGTAACACACACCCTTCAAGGATTTTTTATTTGGTGCTCATCCCCACTAAGGCTGGACAAGGCTGGGTGAATCATGAAGAAATAGAGGCTGGGACTGGTTGGCTAAGAGTTCAGCTAGGAGGATCCATGCCCTAGGTTCCTGAAGAGCCACTATTTACACACTGCACACATAAAATGCCTAAAAGGACATAAAAAGGAAGCTGTGATGTTGCAGAGACTCCAAAACTGAACAGAAAACTTATCAGAAAACCAGTGTGAGATGTTCAGGAACAGCCAGTTTGCCCCACTAATAAAAGAGTTTTTTTCTGGAAAAGTCTCAGATTTGAGGATTCTGGAATTTGGTCCTGAAGGGTATGGGAACTGGGAGAGCTGTAAATGTGTTAAATGTCAACTTCTTAATGAGACTGTCATTCAGCTTCTGCTTTCCATTCTGAGATTACAAAGAGAAATGATCTCACCTCACTAGGGTGTAACTACAACATGCTGCTGCAGCTCAGGTCTCCCTGTTTTTTCCAGTTTTCTCTGGTTAGAGAATGCTATGAGATTACTGTATCTGTGGCCTTTGTGGAGCATCCAGGAGACTCTCTGTGATCATTGGGCACTGCCTGCCAACAAGAACTTTTGTCTAACCTCCGGGCCCAGATTCCAAATGAGAAAGTCATCCTAATGTCTCAGGAAATTACATCTTCTGACATAGATAAAAGGTATTTATTTCTTCATTGCAAATGACAATTGTTCATTGCTATTACACAGACCAGGCCACTCCAGTAAGCACTTCTAAATCCCCTGCTACAAATCCACCCCAGCTTTTCCTCCTGCAGATACTAATTGCTTTATGTAGAAAGAAAAAAAAAAGCTTTTAAAAAAGCCTTTTTGCTTCTGATTCAGTCTTAAGAATTTCACCAGGAAATAGCCTGTGAAATCACTGGTAAAGAGGTAAGATTTCTGAATCTGGTATTTAAAAAAGGTGATCCAATAGCTACCCTTCTCTCCTAGAAAACAAGTTTTTATGTGTGTTCTAGCTTTTCATGCTAAAGAACATGGTTTATGCAATGCCAAAACAAGGAATATCCCTACCTATGCAAACTCCTCATGGCATTTTGGTGTCTCTGCTGTTAAGAGTGTGCACATTCAGTGTTCCTTGGGGGTGCCTGATGGGAGTCATTCCATTCACTGCTAAACCAGCTTTCTTTTTAATAACCTTAAAGCAATGGAAAGAGATTTGCCTTCCCTCTGTGGGCTGAAGACCATGGCTGTGCTTCCAGCATGCACACAATGCTGGGAGCACAGCTCCATGTGAAGAATCACTCAGTGGCAGAGACAGTTCTCCAGTCTTTCCTCCCCTTCCTCCACCGCCCTCCTGCTGGCCCAACGCTGCTGCACAATACAATGGACCTGTGAAATAAACCTATCAGAAAAGCCAGACCAAGGCTTCAAACCAATTTACTTCCCAGATCTACCTCAGAGCTCCACCATGGCTCCAGTGGTCCTGGCAGGGAGTGGGAGGAATGGCCAGGGCAGCAGCAGAGCCTCTGAGCCAGCCCTGCCACCGGAGTCTTCAGAACGTGGAGTCCTGGCTTGTGTCTCCCCAAATGCTGACTATGGTCTCTCAAAAACCATACATTTTTAACTAGATTTAGAAAGGTAATAAAAAATGAAGCCAGCAGGCTGCAAATGGATAGACTGTGCTGCAGATAACAGGCACAGCTAATTCTGGTTTTAAATAACAATAGGGACAGCAGACCCACTGGCAACAGCCAGAGCATTTCTTCAAATTATGCATTCTCTGACTTTTCTTTTGCTACTGGAGGGCCCAACTCTGCAAACTATTTTTAGTAGTGTTACTTTGTCAATGCACAGCCATGAATTGGGGTCCCACTGTGCTATTCAAACACTTAAATAAAGGCTGGTTTCTGCCCAAAGATTCTGAAATCCAACTCACAAAAATCCCATAGGTTTAAATGGCAGAAAGAACTAGACTAGCAGTACTTTGGTTTATTGTATTTTATTACTTATTTTACTAAATATTATTTACTTCGTTTGCAGCAGTTGGAGTAGAAAGGTGAAAAAAATGTTTCCAAGCAAAGACTGGAACAACTCTGCAGTGCTGCTGGTGAAATAACAAGCCCTTTCAATGAAAGAAACTGTAAGCATTGAACAGCCCAAAATGGCTTCTGCAGAGCCACAGCAGTATTATATGCAAATATGTAATTTAGTTGTTTTTATGTAACCTGGCTATTTTGTAACCACAGAAGTAGAGATTAGACAAATGGGGCATATGCCATTTCTAAAGAAACTATGTGGGAAAAATATGTACTGCAGTTACAGTCCTGATATTTAAAATTAGCTACTCAGAAAACACATTGCCAGCTAACAGCAAATTATTCAGTTTCATTAATGATACTGATTTGGAGTAGAATACACAGAAATGAAAGTCTATATATGTACATGACCTTAAAACGAATTTTAATGAACAGTGATTATCTTGCTTCTATCAAGTGCTGTTCATCCAGGTGTGCTTTACAAACCAACTGCACAACCACATTCTCATTTGCCCATGAACAAAGGAGTTCACTGTGTCTATCACTAGACAGCCATCATCTCTGCTGTGACAGCATGGGGTGCTCAGAAGCATGCACAGCACTTTTAGAACACTTTTGCACAATAATGCTAAATACAGACAGGTTCTGTGTCTAGAATCTAGACAGGCTATATGTCTACAGTATCTCTAGCTAAAATGTCACAAGAAACATATATATACACACACATATATCACATAAAATCTACTGATCATGACTACATATATATAAAATAACCACAAGTGATTAGGACTAAATACCTACATTCTACAAATCCAGTAACTCATCCATACCACCATGCCAAGATATCATTTGCAATGACCTTTAAAGAAGAGGACCCCTATTGCCAGGGCAGACTGCCTGCAGGACAAGTGACCAGGATATTAGCTCAGGACTGAGTGGCTAATATCTTTACACAACTCCAGTTCACCTGATCCAACATGAAAAACTATTTTGAGACCATGTTTTTGCCCCCTATTCCGACACTCGGCTTCCAAAACATTTGCAGCCGCCTCTAAGAGGTTTTTGGAAAGCTTGATAACCTTTTCTGCTAAAACTAAGGAGTTCTGACAGCCAAAAGTTCAATTGGATTTCTCCAAATGGTCTTTAAAATCTGAGGTAGGGATCTGGATCAATTCCGAAACCAAAGCTCAGGAGAGAAGCACCACTAAAGGTCACAGCAGTTGATTGTTTAAAATATCTGTTCCCCATTACACAACATTAGTTACTTATATTATGTAAGACATGCAACTCAAAGTCTACCTACCACACTTGGTATTTTTGGGCTGCTGTACCAGCAAAGGTCTTGCAAATGAAAGTGTGGCCCAGATTCATTCAACTATTTTTAGATACCTCCTGCTGTTAACTATTTATGTCTGCAGACTGTCTACACAGTGCAGAGCCAGGCCCTGCCTCTGGTCCCCAGCACTAAACCTGATTTCTCTCAGGAGATTCTTATTGCTGGCTGCAGTGGGAACACCAAGAAATCTGGGACATACCTGCAGAGAGATGGAACCTCAAAATTTGATTTAGTGATGCAGAAGAGCAAGGTTTTCACTGAAAGCATAGTTTAGTTGGGGGGGACTTACAGTGATCATCTAATCCAATGGCTTTACCTGTCCAACCATAATCTCAGTTAACACTTGAGAAAATGAACTGTGAGCTGTGCTGCTCACAGCACATCTACAGAGCTGAGGGGGAAAAAGTAACAAAACTATTCCAGTTAACCAGATGCATGGATCTGAAGACACACAGAACAGATTTTTTTGAGTAACACAGTGCCATTCTTACATACTGATGTATAATAGCACACTCTAAAAATGTTTTATAGGAGTTACTGTGAGAGACAGAACTTGTTTGGGAACTTTGCCTTTTGAAGACCATGACAACCACTACACAGGTGAAAAACTGTCTCCCTGAAATGGAGGTTTCTGATAGTAGCTTGCTTGGTGCTTGCATCCCTGCCTGGGAGCAGAATTACTGACATTGTTGGGAATGACCAAGACACCCTGCTTAAATACCAGTTATAATAAATCACTGCTAACTCTAGTGCTGGCTACAAATTGTGGTAACATTTTATTTGAGATTTTAAGGACCAGACAAAGGATTTGGAAGACTGGAATAGAAGTTGTGCCCTGTTGACCAGTTTCCCCATTAATACCATACAGGTTCCTTGATTGCTGGACCTCTCTTTTCTCTACATAAAAATCTGTGAAGGTCTGATACCGGCTATCTGCCAGCAGTTACATGTCCTGTTATGACTGCACAGCAAATTACCTCATTCTAGTCTGACTGGTACTGATGGAGCTTTCTTCACCCAGAAGCACATCCATCCTAAACAGAGAGTAGCTCTCAATCCTCTTAGTTTTTTGGACTTTGTAGTATTGGACTCACAATCTCCCCATGTCATAGCACTTGCTTAATGTAAGGGACAAAATGAACACACAGAACTGTGTTTGTACTGATGCCTCAGGTTTTAGCTTTTATATTTTTCAGATTCTGTGCTGCTTTAGTGTGTGGGCCTGGGTTTCATATTAGGGGATAGTAAGCTCTCTTCACAAAATAGGGAGACAAAACAATTCCTTCTCTAGCTGGGGACCCAAGGACAAATGACTTGGATCCTGAGAGCTCAACATAAACAACGTGGACTGAAGAGAGAAAAACAAGAAGGATGGGACTTCATGTGCTAAAGCTGTAATTGGACAATTAACTCCAATATGCAAATGGACCAGAACTTATAAAAGTGTGAGACTCTGTGTGACTGGTCATCCATTTTTTGTGACCATTTTGGGTTCATCTTGGCTGCAGCCCTGGCTGGGCTCTTGTGCTGCCCAAGACATACCCATTGAGGCCTTCTATTAAATCCCTACTTTATTCTTTAGCTCAGTCTAGCCTCTGTTCTAGATCAGCCTTCACAAGGCATCAGTACACATGCAGACACTATGAATGAGGATAGAGCAAATTCTCCAGCAGCCCTGGGGGATCTAAAAGCATCCCCTGTAACTGTGCAGCATCAGAGAGCAGCCAGAAGCTGGTTTCTTTCCCCACGTTACACATTTGGAACTGTCTGCAAACTTAATATTGAATGTGAAATCAAATTATGTAAACAGCCAATCTCATTCCAGTAGAAACAGTAAATTCAAATTCAAGGTAGGATATCTAGACTGGGGAATATTCCTTTTGTACTTGTAGAGGTTTATTCCCTCAAACAAAGGTCTTTTTAATGCTGATGATTTGCCCAAATTTGAGTCACTGATGGCCAAGACGGAAGGTCCAGAAGAAGGACAAAAATAGCTCTGAACATGACATCTGGGCCTATGGCATGAAGACTGCACTTTGTATAGACAATCAAATCTGCCTCTTATTGACACCTGTCTATCTGTCTGGATATCAAATTTTATCTTGTCTCTCTGTGTTGGCACTGATTACTGTGTACACCCACCTTGTCAGCAGATCCAAACAAAAATATTTTTTAACTGTTCCAGCTTATCCTTGGTGTGTCACGATGCATGCCAGACTTACCTCTGAAAGTCTGTATTTAAGTCCTTCTGTTTTGTCTGAGTAACACATAGGAAATTTGCTCTTTGATTTCAAGGTAAGACTAAAATGGACTCACAGTAATACTTAATCAGGGATGATTTATTTAAAAACATATTCTCATCTCCCTAACCAGCCTATGCAAGCTAAATGCTTTAAAAAAGTACTTTGGTTGTTACTAGCGCACCTGAAACCTACTGCCATTTTTTTTAGGTTGTCTGCCACTTTTTCTCTTTAAAGCTAGTCTCAAAACAAAATCCAGCACAGGCACCCACAGAATGGTAGTGAAAAAGGATTTAATTTCTGATTTGCAGAGATGCTCAACTGTGTCAGCCTCCTTTAGTTTCAGGAGAGAGGAAGTGAAAAAAACAACCCCAAATGTAAAGGAGATCAAGCATAGCTGAATACAAACGTTAAAAAATAGACTGGTGACAACAGAGGTCCATCATTTATGTTTACCTAAAAACACACGAGTAGACAAATTAAGAAAATGTATGCTCTGAGTATACATTAATGTTGGTATTGCACATCTAAAAAGTAACTTCCCATTACACACTCCTTAAGCCACTATGAATTTGGTTGGCATCTGCATGCCAATGGAGGAATGAAGCAGTCAGTGATATGAATTGTTGTTAAAATTCTATTTAGTACAATTATATATTTATGCTAGCTGAAATTCTTTATGTCCACAGTCAGCTTTCAGCTCTAAAATCTAAGTCCCTGGGATATATACATAACTTACATTACACTGTAAGGCTATGGCTGTAAAAGAATATTAAGGAGGAACCCTTGCCAAAGTTATACTAAATAATTCCTTTCTAGTTAAGGTTAAAATTATGGCTAAGAGAGTAGAGGCTTGCTAATTCACTTTAAGGACTGGGAGATCCACTGCAAATTACTGAATTTTCCAACTAAGTGAGAAACACATTAAAAAAGCAAGTGTAATTTATCACAAAATGCACTTTGCTCATTTATTTTGACAACTGTTATTTAAATTATTTATGCCCTTCCATCATGTACTAGTAAATGTACTGTAGCCTGTTTTGTAAAAATAGTCATCAGTGAGATTAGAGTAACACAACATCCACTATTACCCTTTGCTTGGAGGTGAACAGAAACCAGCATTTTGTTCCTTGCAGGCACAAACAGGGTTTCAGAAAAGGGCAGTTGAGGTGGTTCTTGGGTCTTGGTTTTTTTTGTTTAACACAATGCTAAACCTACAGCAGCTACCACTGTTTCAAACATTTATACTGAAGCTGGAGGGCTCATAGAACTGTGGCCACTCATTTAAGCACCTTATTTAAAGGCTTAATAATGTGGTACTAGGCATCTCTCACTGGAAATTTTCATTGGTGCCCAGGAACAAGGTTCTAAACGTGAAGGCAGTCATAGGAGCTTTATTTGAACATTAGCAAGTACCTAGCTTTGAATTAGCACATTTCTTTAAAGGAAAAGAAACTTTGCCTTCTCCCTGTTCCTGTTTCAAAGCTATCTGGAGGAACAAAGCAGAAAGCCACACCTTCCTCTCCTGAGCAGTGGTTTGAATTTACAAACTTGGATCACAGGCACAAAATTGAAGTAAGTGCACATGAGGAAGGAGAAAAGTTAAAGCAGATTTGGCTCTAGTCATTCCTGCAATCAAGTTATGTCAAGACTGTGAAACACTGAGGGTGTTGGCTGGAGTTGCATCACATCAGCCCACGCTGATGAACAGCATGTACTCAGGAAATGAGGAGCTGGGCATCCCATGGGGATTAGCACACCGGGCTTGCCAGTGCATGTGCTCCCAGCCATGCTGGCAATTATTGCTATTCTGAAGAAGCAAGGAACAAAAACGCCAAAATCCCAGCCCCCACGTCCCCAGTAAAAGATGAACAATTGTGAAAGATGCTAACAGGACTAACAGCCTGAGTTAGGGATGTGTGGGGCCTGTGAGGGGTTCAGGCATTGGTAACTGCACAAGGTACATTACAGAGATCTTTGGATGGCAGCTGGAGAACTTCTAGAGACTCCTTTCCTCCATTACACAGAGAAATCAGATCCACTGGAGCCTAACCTTACTGTTGCATTCACCCCACCTAATTTATACCTTAACTAATGATGATTATTAATTACCCTTAATTACATGAGATACCTGACTTAATGATGGCGCTTCTCAATTAGAAGTGTGGTTATCCTTGGCATTTGGTGCCTCAGAAGATGCTACAAATCCAGGCCCTGCAGTATTATCTTCTCACACACACTCATGATTGAAGGTACTGAATATCCTTCCTGTGCAAGGTTAAAAAAATGGCCTTGAAAATACTTAAAAGTGAAATCAAAATTATTCTCTCCTGAAGCTAATAATTAGCAGATGAGCTTTAACATGTGTTTGGGGCTTAAAAACATGCCCCCAGTCTTTGGGCATGTAGCTCTGTGCTGTGCAGGAGAAGGGAGCTGACCTCTCTGCAGGACAGAGGGAGATTTTGGGCTTCAGGAAAGCAACAAGCTTTAAAAAGCAGAGTCATTAAACTGTAATTTAGGGAAAGAGGGGGAAAGTGGAAAAAGAGATTTACAGATAATCTCATCAGTCATGTGCATTAGCTTCCAGTATGCTGACTCACCTTAGCTGTTCAAACATGTTTCCTTCTTCTTTGGGGTTTTTTGGTTTTGGTTTTGTTTGTTTGCTTTTGGGATTTTTTTTTAAGTTTTGGTTTTGGGTTGGTTTTTTAGTGGTATAAACTCTTCTCTACTTAATACAGTAAGATGTAGTCAAAGACACTCAGGCCTTCATCCTGAGTTCATTCATTCTTTCCATTTTTTTTTGCCTCCCTGGATCTGTGGAAACCAGTTTCCTCTTCAATGTCACCTGTCTGAAGGGCACCCACAGGCAGATGAAGCAAGTTTATGCTATGCACTCTGTCCAGCCTGAGCCTCTTGTGTAGAAAGACACTTTCAGATAAGCAGGTTTCCAAGCAGGAGAGTTAAATTTAACAGCTGGAGGCTGGCTGTGGGATAGCCCTCAGCTCAAACCAGCTGAATGTCCACATCAAACTGAGAGCAGCCTCATGAATGAGCTGCTCAGGTGTGACTCATGTTTCTGTGCCTTTTACAGCAAAAAACATAACAGTTAATGCTCCCCTGTCTCTTCTTCTGCTCTCCTCCCATGTGCAAATAAATGCAATTCAGTGATTATTTATTACATAACTTACACCTCTGTTGTATAAGGTGAGGCAGCTGTGGATGTATCAGGGCTGTTTGCTTCCACAGGTGGGATCCTTCCTCTAGGAGCAGGACTGAGTCCTCTCAAGCCAGGGCTGAAGCAGGGTTGTTACTGGTGGGGACTATCAGATCAGTCTTGCACCATGGACAGATGTTTTCCTCTAGATTTAGCTGAAAGCTCAGGTTTTTAGCCCATTTTGGTTTGTAGCCTGAAGCCTGGTGGCCACAGTCAGTCTTGTCCTGGTTACCTCTCACCAGCCCCCACAACAAACCCCAGCTCCCAGAGGCTGCAGCAGCTTCCCAAGTCCCTGCTTTGAGTAATAGAACAACCACATCAGTACTTCTGGAGGGTGGGTGTGTGCATGCAGGGGATAGTGCTCTCTTCACTCCTGGCTGGATCTCATTGAGATCAAGCTAAGATTGCAGTACAGAATCTCTCAAACCTGGAGAAAAAGGCTTCTCTCTAAAGCCCAGAGAAAAAACAAAGACACTGTCAACTACTATTACCTGGGACTCTAGCTGTAGTTTTGTGCACCTAACAGCAAATTATTAAACACACTTTAATATAAATACAAATAGAGAAGCAAATCTTCTTAAGTTCAGCAAAACTCAATCTAAAAATTTTAGGTACACTTCTATAGTTAAATTACAAAGCACTAAACCTAACATTAACTTGTTCTGGGCAATCTTAAAATAGTAGATTGCTGGATCTAAGCTTTTGGGTGTTCTCAGTTAACTGCTCCTGAAGAAATATAAAAATGCTTTATTACAGCTATAATTATAGCAAAACTTCGCCCTGTACTTTTCTCTCCTGGCTGGAGGAGACAAGTTTGGATGTATTCTGAGAAACCAAGCTGAAGGACAGGAATCTCAAAGTGTCTGAGCAATCAAAGGTCTTGAGTTCAAGTCCATAGAGCCTTATCCAGGACTGTGCAGGTTTGTCTCTTGCAAGACCAGTGGTGCATACAACCACACACATACATACATATATATATGTATATGTATTATTATTTATATATGTGTATAATGCATGCTTATAGGTACACCCACAATTACATATGCAGAGATAAATAACCCAGAAGAAAAGGAACTTCCAAGGCACATTTAAAAACAGAAGCTCTTGCACACACAAAATTGCTTTTCAAAGTACTCCATTTTTTCCATATTTCTACCATCACTTTGTCTATCAACAATTTTATCTTTGTATAAAATTTGAAACTCTGATCTTGATGATACACATGATAAAATACACTGTCAGAGATCACAGAATATTGACAATATTGTCAGCCTTAGCAGAAGATGAGAGTCAGACTCCCCTCCACAGAAACATAAGGCTGGGTGAAAAATCAATCTGAGAGATTGACCTGCTTTCTGATTTTTCACTTGTTACAAGTCACATTTCCAAGCTGTTCTCTCCAGACCATGAAGGGCCAGAAACTTCTTTTTTATTGCTTAATGAAAGCTGAAAACTCATAATTTCACATGACTTCAGAAGCAGTGGCTCAAAGAGAAATAACAAATATTGTCACAGTCACAATAAACCATACAATTGGTCACAGTTTTAAGATTTCAAGGGTTGAAGTGCTACCTTCAGAAGTAAGTCATGCAGACAGATTTTTAAGCAAGGCAAGAGATGTAAAAAAATCTGGAAAATAATTTTTTCATAGGACAAAAGAGAGAATATTGTGATTCTATAAAGAACTTCAATACTGCATGGATACTTTATAAACTTTTCTGCAGGGAATGCAGCAATCACAATTTATTTTTAAATTCACCTGCTTTTACCCAGTACATGTAGAAATATTTTCAGGTAGGAGACTTCTCTTGGAGGAAGTAATGCATCTGATATCCCATGCTCTCCCATGGAATCAGATGTATTTCCTGGTTCTTGATTGCATTTGCTACTGTATTGCAACATTTTATGATTAAGTCAGTAAACTTTACAATGTTTAAACTGCTGTTCTGATTAGAGGGTTTAAATTTTGTGGAGAGTAGGGGGATTACTTTCAAAAGCACTTGGCTTAATTTTTCTTCAACTGTAATATATGACTGATTCAGGAAAGTAACACAGCAATATCAGGTATTTAGAACTAAAAAAAAATTAAACCCCTTCTACTTGCCCTCTAGGGCTTTTTCTACTGTTTTCCAGCCTACTGATTTTCTTGAACTTTTAAACATTTCCACTCACAAAGTGACAATTTTGACAAAAGATTTGCAATATGAAAACAGAAAGAGCCATTCCCATGATTATGCAATGCAGAATTTACAAAAAATGTCAATACTTCTAAAAGATCAGCAGACACTTCTGTTTACAAAAAATGATTTTCAGGGTAAAGACTGGTTCTGAAAAAGTACCATGTTTCCCTTACAGTCTGTTTTAATATTGAAGGCAGAATTTACAATATTAAAAGGAAGTGAAACAATAACAAGCTAGGCATGTAAAGACTCCCCTTCCAAACTGCTATCTAAGAGAATGAGTCATATGTTCATTTACAGCTAAGCTTGGATTAATCAGTAGATCTGAAAGCAGAAAAGTAAAACCACAACTAATGTCCCAAGATTAATTTCTCATCTCAAAGAAAAAGTAGAAGAATATCACTATATATCTCCCAGTGTTTGCTCTGTTAAGCAAAATTATGATTATGAAATTTTAGAAAACATTAAATATCTAATTATTAAAAAGTTTTTGCTAAAACCTATTTTATGATTATATAAAGGCCCTGTTTCCTGAAATGCACCAACGACTTTACATTCTTTTACATAGGAAGTAATGCATTCAAACACCTGTTCTGCAGACTGCAATTCCAGGAACAACAAAAGACTGAAAAACATTCAATAAAGAATTTCAGACGCATTCAATTCTCCACAGCCCGTGCCAGGTCTGGCCAAAAAGGGCAAGGGGTGTCTGAAGCATATTGATCTCAATCCTATGACAATCAAAGAATCACTGAATGGTTTGGGTTGGAAAGGATTTTAGAAGTTCAGCCTCCTGCTATGGGCAGGGCATCTTCCCCTGGACCAGGTTGCTCATAGCTGCATCCAGCCTGGCCTTGGACACTTTCAGGTTGGAGCATCCAAAACTTCTCTGGACAACCTGTTCCAGTGTCTCACCATCCTCACAGCCAAGAATTTCTTCCTAATAGAATCTAAAATATTTTCTGTATTTCAGTGAACAGAAATGAAGTTAAACAAAATAAATGCTAAACCCCATAAAATTTCAAACTTGAAAGAAAATACTCAGTTGCTTCTGCCTAGGGATTGAGTAACTCATTTAATTAAAAACTCAGAGCATAAGAAAAGCTTGATCTAAATATGATGTTGCACATTTGCACAAGAATTTACTTTATGTAGTATCAAGATATTTCCCCTTTCTTCATTATCCTTTGACAAAATGACACCAGGCAGCATTTCCCAGGCAGTGCAGGTGAGGTTATTTGCCATTTGCCAAACCCACTTGCACAAACTGCTCCCAGGGTTTCTTGTTTTCACCAGATGGTGTTAGGGTGGGATGGGTGGCGGGCACCAAACCTGCCTATTTCTGTACTGATCCTTTCTGAAAGACTTGCTGACAGCGACATGTGAAAAGCAGAGCTGTGAAGTCGTGCCTCCTGTGCGTGAACTGGGTTTTTCACAGCATCAGTCAACTGTCTGGAAAAGATAGCCATCCCCCGTATGCTCCCCGTCTCCTTCCCTGAGCCCCTTCCAAACACTTCCAAACAAGTCCTGACACCAGCAACATTTTTCTGAATATATATTATCATGCCAAGAAATCTCTATTCTTTGGGCTTTGTGTTACATTTCAAAACAACATACAGCAACACTGGTCCTGGGACAGTGAGCAGTGCATGCATTCTTTCATTTACAAAAGACTTGATACACAAAGATTTATCATAGATTTGGTTTCAAGGAGACCCAACAGAAAACACAACTGGCTTGTCAACACAGCAATGGACTTGCTGTGCAATTTTTGGGAGGAATGTAAACAGAAGGTGACATAAGATAGAAACCTGAT